>NC_056730.1:210128238-210486988 GCF_019279795.1 Protopterus annectens
CAAACCCCCAGTCCTAGCAGGTGGAGCATCATGTCATGCTCAGCATGTCATCCCAGGCTGGCACACATTGGATCCCCTTTGACTAACTGCGATACTTCAGTCAATTATTGCACTTGATCATCTCATTGTCATATTGTGGCATGATGCTTGATGAGTGTAGGATGTTAGTCAGGGTCCTCAGATGTGCATATAGTACATGGTGTTACATTACTTAACACATGGCATTCATGCCTCAGGTGGTGCTGCAGGGCTGCCTCTGTCGGATGCACATATTACACTCCCTGTACATGTTTGTGAGCAGGTCATGTCATTTTAGGCATCCCTGTTATTATCTGAGTGAGTCAGAGGGGGTATCATTCCCAGGGTTCCTACTGAGCCAGTGTATGTGCTATGCGTTGCCTCTTTGCCAAGGCCAGGGCATACTGGGCACGCCTCCTTCTGCCTACTGGGGCAGGCTCAGGTTGTTCCTCCTCCGAGTCACGCTCTGCCTGTGATGGCCTTGGCAATGGTGGGGGGCTGTTTGGCCCGGTCCTATGCTGGTCCTGCTGCAGCTGTTTTCGCAAGATCATATTATGTAGCATAGCACATACCATGACAATTTGGGTACATGTAGTTGGTGTGTACTGCAAGGCTCCACCAGATGTGTCCAGACACCGGAACAGTGACTTGAGCAGCCCAAACACACGCTCTATTACATTACGTGTTTGTGCGTGTGCCTCATTATGGCGTTCCTATTCAGGTGTGTGTGCGTTTCTGATGGGTGTCATCAGCCACGGCTCCAGAGCATAGCCTGCATCCCCCACTAGGTGTCCGTGCGAGATGTCCCCATTGGCAAACGTCTGGTACAGCTGTGTCAAATGCCAGATGTGGGAATCATGGTAGCTCCCAGGGCAGCCAGCACACACATTCATTATTATGCCCTGGGCATCACAGACGACCAGGAAGTTGATGGAGGGGAAGCCCTTGCGGTTAATGTATGCCCTACCCCGCTCACCGGCTGGTGCTTTGATGCGTATGTGCGTGCAGTCTATTGCACCCACTACCTCAGGGTATTCCGCTATTTGCTGGAAGAGACGCATATTGCTGGCCAATACCTCACGGGCATTGGGGAAATACACATGATCACCAACATGTGCTGACATGGCATCCAGGAACTGGTGCAGTACCCTGGAGGCTGATGCCTGTGATATCCCCATCATATCACCAGTTGGTCTCTGGAAGGTACATGTTGCTATTATTCTTAGGCCAACACATACCTTGGTTTCCACTGGGATGGGTTCCCCTCTGTTGGTTCTGTGTGTGAGGCATGGCCTGCACAGCTCCACTATTTGCTGCAGGAGGTCTCTGTCCACTCTATAGTGCTCTACTATCTCCAGCTCATGTAACCCGTGGTAGGTGACCCTGGGCCTGTACACTCTTCTCCGTCTTCTCACTGTGGGTTGTCTGGCACCATCTGCATTGTCACCATCTGCATTGGGGTTTGTTTGCCTTATAAACACAAGGTACAAGGTTTGAATCTCACAGGGGATAATGGCTAGCTTAGGAAATGGCTTGAACCACCCTCAGCAAGTCGCCTATGTCTTATTATGACAGCTATGGCAGCCCCTAACATTTCTGCTCTGAGTTCAGCTTTTTCAGTTTTCACTTCTAATAGCTTACTCCTGTCTTGCAGTGTCTCTTGAGAGAAACATCTTGCACTGCTGTTTGCAGATTTTTAAGTGTTGGGCTGAGCTACTATTCTGCCTGTGTAATTGCCTGCTTCTAATTGTTTTCACCTGCTAGCTCCAGCAGTACTCCCTGGTAGCTTCCTACTAATTCTGTTGCTTCCTTTTTCCTTTCTGTTTCCTCAGGGGGGAGCAGTGTGTATACCAGCAGAAACACGCTCACAGTGGCTTACACGCGCGCACACATGCTTACACGGTTCAGAATCTGCTTATTCGGGTTAAAACGCGCGCACACCAACTCAAACAGTGTTACAGCTCTGCCAACAGGCTTCTACATGCTAAGTCTGCCCTACACACGCGCACACCCGCGCAAACAGTGTTAAACAGCTACCAACACGCTCCCACATGCTCAGTCTGCCTTACACGCGCGCACACTGTCTTACTCGCTCTTCATGGCGCGCACACATGTGCATGCACGCCCAGCAAGAAACTTTGGTGTAGGCAACAGTGTGCACCTTCCATTTCTTGACTTTCTCATGCTTATCTAGTGGCACACCTCTTTCCATGATATCTGTCTGACATCTGTCATGTAACTCTGACCTCCAATGAACTGCATTTCTTTCTACCATTCCCCCCTGTGATGTCACCTATCTCCTAGTCTGTTCCTCCCCCTTCTGTAACTCTTACACTACTCAGAATGTGCTCATTTGCTATGTGACAGTGGAATTCAGTATCCTAACACTCATTTGCATCAGATTGCCTACTAACGCTTAGTTACATCTCTTAGACTCAGCTTCCCCCCCTTAGCAACCACTACACGGTGGCCATGTTGTTTTTGGTCTGCTGGTCCCTGCATTGAATTTCCATGTATTGCATAAAACTCACATTTGTGGGTTTATAACCTTCGTTTTTATGTTTTATACAGCGCAGCCCGTTTGCACGGGGCTGCGCTGGGTTTACACATCGGCGATCGCCCAAAAAAATAAATTATATTTTTAATATTTTTGCATCAGGTTACCTTGCCAATGGCCCCATATTTGGCCATTGGCATGCTGCCTGACACATATGCACCCTTTATTTGGAGCTGACATGGCTCCATTGCGGTTTTTGTCAACTGAGTACATTTCTGCAGCTAAAACGGCTCTTACACGGGCTGTTCTGGTCTTCCTGGATCGCTAATCATCCTCATTTGCATGCTATTCGGCTGCAAGTGAGGTGATTAGCTTATCCACGCCCACTCCATGTAAGAGACGTTTTAGCTTATCTCTTACATGGACTTTGGGCTGTTCCTGGATCGCGAAGGCTGCATGGAGTCTTACACTACTCTTAGACTCCGTGCAAGCCTTCGTGAATCCGGCCCTATATGTTTTATACAAAAAATATTTATTTCTATATATATTTTACATGGTTCATTTTAAATACACCATATTTATAATTAAGTATTTCATATATTACACCACATTCTTTTATTTAATATATGTAATGTATTGCTCAATCACTTTGTGGGGGTGTGTCATTATTTATTTAATGACTATGACATTTTTAGTCTGTGTTATAAACGTGGATTGAATGTTTTATTCATTTATGGGATGAGATTTTTATTATACAGGATGAAAGAACTTATGTTTATTATTTTTTGTGTCTAGTCAATAAATATTGTGTTCTGTACTTTGGCCTCAGACTCAATATCGCATGAGAATTTAAGGAGAGAGGGTTCCTTCCAGCTTCTTCATTGGGCCACTATTTTCATTCATTTATTTATTTAGCTGCTAAACTCACAGGCCAATGCATTTCAGCTGAAAGAGTCCTTACGTGAACTGACAATGTTATAGTGGGTGAAGATAAATGTGACACAGTGGTTTTTCTGGGCTGTTTTACATATCTGCCCAATAGTTGCCAACTGGCTACAATTTCATTTTCACTACAATTTCATTTCCATAAAATTTGTGTGTACATTACATTCAGCAACAGCTAGGGTACGCTGCTTGTTTAGTGTCTGAAAAAGGAAATAATCTTTAGAATATTTAAAAAAAAACACAAATTAAAAATATTTTAACAAAAGATGGAGGGGCTGCAGCTGACAAGCCCCATAGTACCAACTGTTACTGACTTTAGACCCAAACAGGTTGTGGAGATATTCAGAATTCTATAATGCTGACCATTTAATAGCTCTTTTCCTAGCACAACTATGTTGGAAATCATTCGTAACACGTGCCTTGTGGAACTAATATCAACAAAACTATGACTTTAATACATTCCACTTGTAAATAAGGTTCTACCAGCTGCATACTGCCATGTGCCAACACTTAATAGCTATTCTTGATGTGTCCTGGCATCCTTGTCTTTTATCCACATCTTTCTTAATTTCTTCTGATGCTGTGAAACTTGCTACCACAGCCATTGTCAGTTTACCATCCATTGCTTGTATTGATTATCTCAATGTGTCCCCAGCTGTGTCTTCCCTAACAATTCCCCCCCAAAACTGAATTGTGTGATTTCTACATTTGTCAGTCCTAACGTTTTAAATTATTTATTGATTCCAGTTCAGTAATAACATCCACTTGCATCTTTGAATTGCTATCATTTATCCACTAGAGATATTCCTAGTTTGTTAATATTGACATTAATTCAACAAAAATGGTTTATAGTTAATATACTAATATAATCATCATTACTTAATGAAACTAGCTAATTGTCACTTTGTTCAAGCCTTTCATTTTATCCTTAGGGAGTGCCACCGGTCTCACTTAGTTTGCAGGATCAGTCAGTCTCTTCTCTGTACCTGAGTTATTAATATCTAACAGAACCTCTGTTCCCACTACTGTACTGTTTCATAAAATTCTACCAGCAAACCATGTGGCCTAGCTACTTTCCATACCTTTTAGTCCCCTTAGTACCTTTTATTTTTTTCTTTGCAGTCAAGTCTAGGGGGTCTCTATTCCATTAACATCAATGCCTAAATAGGTAACATACTTGTCTTTGAGTGCATTACAGCCCAAAGGCAGTGAGTTCTATTTCAACAGCATGTGTTTAGATTTCTTTTTCAATAGTCATGCTGTAATGCAGCATAAAAAGGGAATGTCACAAGCATGAGGTGCCATCATTTAGATGAGATGTGTATTTCAGGTCTGAAATGCCTGGTACCTGTAAAAGAGAGGGGCTTTTTAATATATATATATATATATATATATATATATATATATATATATATATATATATATACATACATACATACATACATACATATATATTGTAATGTTTGAAGCCCAAACTCAGTCTTTCACATTCATTTCACACTGATTTATTTTTGCTTTTACATGCTAATCTTTAAACATTATAATAAATTTAAAATGAGTCAAACAATATCATGAAAAAGAAATGGTAAAAACATTTCTAATGAAAATAATATAATTGCACTGGAAAAAAACAGGATTTTTTTACATTAAAGATATCATTATTGCAAATCCAACACAATCTTCCACACATCTTTCTTTAACATCTTTAATTTTAAACACTATAATTAATTTTAAAAAGTATCAAACAATATAAGGGAAATGAATGGTTAAAAAAATCTAAAGTCTAACACAAATTGTTAACATAAATGGAATGCATCAGTGAATATCTCTTCTTGAATTATAACATAACTATCACTGCAAATTTTGTATAACTTGCTTTCATTCAATTCCTTATTATAGATTTTCATATTTAATTTTCTAGGAAATCCAAATACATCTCAGTAATATGCTGTCAATGTTATGGGCATTTATAATTAAATTGTCATAGACCTTATATGATGCATTTAATAGTCAGTTCTTTCAAAATATCAGTCTCCAGTTTCCTAGCTAGTAAGTTCCCACAGCTCAAACCTGACTTACAGTTGAAAAAATGCATGTTGTATAATTTATTTAACTTGTTCATTGTACACATTTTTCTGCTTGAGCTTTATATTTTATTTGTGCCTTAAAAGACAATTTGTTATGGTTCCATCTCCACATAAAGCCAATAAGGCAGAATCAGCCCTTATAGTGTTGATTCATTTTTGTTAGAGTAGGCTGAAAACAAGGGTACACAATGCACAAGTTGTGCGAGCAGGGCATCTTTCCCAATGGCTGTCCTAATTGGTGCTGAAACAAAATGAGATATTTTCTGAGCCCAGAAAAGGAGGCAGTTGATTTTAGATCTAAGGTTTTTGAATATGCTCCTGAAATTTACAAGCCAGATGTGTATGTATCTAAATGAAGTGGTGATGGCTGTAATAGTGCTATGCTGGTCAAAAAGCTTAAGAAAGCAGGGATCCTGAAGGAAGTCTTCTCTTAGTATCAAAGAGCAATTCTTTAGTTGTTTGTAGGTTAAAAAGATGTTTTTGGAGGTGCACAAGTGGTGTAGTACCAGAAAGTCAGTTTGTAGATAGGGTTGGAAGAGAAGTTGTAACCGGGGTAACTCAGAGGATAACAATTATAAAAATGGAAAAGTATTGAGGCAAGTATTGTGGTGTAACTGAATGAGTGTAGGTTGTATGTGACATAGAGGCGTCAATATTCACACTAAAGGATCTGTTAGTCAGGAAGTCTTTGAATCACTCAGCTTTAGTGCTGATGCTACTTTCTAGGAGGTGAGTTAATAGTACTAAATGGTACGTCATACCAAAGGCTTGGAATGGGTCAACGAAAATAGCACCTAGTAAGATTTTGGTTTTATCCATGTTGGTGAATGTGATGAGCTAGAGTCCAATATGCAGTCATTGTTCTCCAACCAGACCAGAAGCTGTGTATTTTTGTTGGAGAGCAATTTAATTGTTGTCAGTTATGAAGTGATTTGGTTACAAATTCATTTTTCAAGTATTTTGCTGAGAGTAGGAAGCATGGAGAAAGGTTGGTAGTGGCTGGTGGAGGAGGTTCATAGGTTCATAGGTTGGTACTAGGCTATCGGCCCTAGGGCCTGTATCCTGGCTATTTCTTCCCACACTATTTGCTTCCTTGGACCCCTGTCTAGCAGAGCGACTGACATGATCCTCGGGGGGGGGGATTTCCTCTCTCCCATCCAATCGTCAAGGTTCCTTTTGAAGAGGGCCAAAGAGGCGCTCTGCTTGACATGTATGTAGGGTTACCACCTATCCCACTTTGCGAAAAAATTTGAAAAAATAGCAAATGTCCTAAGATTTTAGAACAAAAATGTCTCCTATATTTTCTTTAATAGTTGCATAAAACAGCAATTTTCTATCTGAAACACCCAAATGTTATAAGAAACAGAATAAGCAACTCAAATGCTACAAGAATAAGCTTTTATTCAGGCAAAAAAGTGAAGTTCTGTCCTTTGTACTGGCCGTGGGTATGTTTTGCCCTACAAAATTTGAGGTTTCTACAAAAAATGTCCCACATTGGGCATTTGAAAAGGTGGCAACCCTGCATGTATGGGCAGTCTATTCCAGAGTCTGGGGAGTCTCTGGGTCAGGAACCTATCCCTCCAGCATGTTTTGTTTATTGTGATGACAAGGTTTAGATCCCTGGAGCGTGTGACTCTGAGGGATTGGGATTTCTTTAAGTGTAGCATGTCCAACAGCTCTGGGTTTGACATGGCCTTGTATGTTAAGCAGAGATGGCCTCTGAGTAGACGATATGCAACCGAGTATAGCTGGAGTAGATGATATGCAACAGAGTACAGGTGGTGGTTTTTTAGATGGTCAGCATAGGGCATCTGCTTTAGGCCTGTGAATCTTTTACTGAGGTATTTCTGTGGCCTTTCCACTTGTTGCAGATGTCTTGAGAGGTACATACCAAACGGGATGTTGTATTCTATAATGGGTCTAATGAGGGATGAGTACAGTGGGACAATGGCCTCCTTTTTTCTGGATGAAAAGCCCTTAGTGATGAGGGTTATAGATCTTTATGAACAGGACTGATGAAGGCTGACTTCCAGATTCTGGTGTTACTTGCATTGCTAAGTTTAAAGATATGGTTTTAATAGGTGACAATGTATCCTCTGTAGTGATAATGAAATCAAGGTATCATGTTGTTTGGTCCAGATGGAGAGTCAAGTAGGACCTGTTCAAGTAATAGAGGACTTTTCTTGGCAGTGATTTTAGTAAAGAAAACTGGGTGAAGGTACTCAGGTGCTTAGGGGTCTTTATGGGAAGGACAGGAAGGAATTCTATGCATGGATGGAATGTTGGAGAATTCGTTTAGAAAATTAGACGATCTGAGGATGCTGGCATGATAGGTAATATGTCTTTCTGAGGGCAGTTCCTATGGAGGAACTTTCCCAGAGACTTTATTTAACTTCATGCAATTTTTTTGGAAGAGTGTAGTGAGGTTTGTTTAGATTTAAGGTACTTTGTTTTCTGCCTATTGATTGCTTGCTTGGTGGAAAATTGATTAGTGGCAATGTTGGAGTCAGTCAGGCAAGGTATGTATAAGCAGTCCATGATGGAGAGATGGACTTGCAACCTACCAAAGTTGTGAGAAGAAATGGGTCTGAAGGAGACCATCTTTGGAGGGGGGTGGTTTTCATTTTTTGTATGTGGAATGTTATAAGACAATTGTCACTGAATGTTGGTTATTGGGGGAGATAGAAGAGATGTTTTTGAAGGGTAGGAGGTCATGATGAAGCATAGGAGTGAGTGGTGGTTTGTTTTTAGATTAGGATTAGTTGGCTTAGTTATTAGTTGGAATAGCTTCAGGTTGGGAAGAAATTCAGCCATATCATGTATAATGGGGCCAAGAAAGTTAAGGCTTGAAGCTACCTGGGATAATTACATGATTGCTAAAAGTTGTCACAGTTAATTTGCAGAAGATCTTTGAGTGTTGTGATTGTGGAATGGGGTGGAAGGTAAGTAAATACAAAGTATAGGGGGAGGTGATTTGAGTGGCAGTTTTGTGAGAATCTGTTGTGTCTCATGATCTTTAGAGGGACTGGCCAGGATGAATAAACAAAAGTTGAGTGTGAATTTATATAGGAGCATTACACCACCACCACCATTTCTTGTTTTATGGCAGGTGTCAAGCTTGTACATGTACCCCAGGAGAAAATAGTGAAGGTGGTTGAGATCATTCTTGAACCATGATTGTATAATAGATAATATATCAGGAGGGTACGAGGTTTGAAAGGTGTTACTTTTGGCATTGACTAGAGTGCAGGTGAGTGTTAAGGTTAAATGGGTGTGGGTGAAGTCTAGTGTAAATCTGAGGGAGATGTGATTATTGGACAGGATATTATAATTGTGGATAGAATAAGAAAAAAGTGCTAAAATGTGGATATTGAAGTAGAAGCATGAGGAACCGGAAGGAGGGAGACAAGGAGAGGGAGAGAAATATGTTTTACGATTAGCATTTACTCAATCCAACAATAAACTTTTTTGATAAATCTCATAAAATTCTCCAGATCTTTTTTGGTGTTTGCTTTTCTGAACTTCTTTTGTTATATTGTAAATCATTATGTCTTAACATTAAAAATGCTCTCACAGAAACAACTTGCTAAAGCAGCAACTTCAACATAGAATATAATGCATAGATATCAAAAATAATGGCAGATGTATTATATCCTGACCTCCTTGCCACATTTTACTGGATTTAAACGGTTTCCCTAAAGACCCCCAAAAAGATTCCAGAAAGATATTTCTAGTTGTTTTAAGAGGTATATTCTTTTATAATACTCAATAATCCCAAACATCATTATTTAATATGTTTTCTGTAAAATTGCTTATATTCTTTCCATATTTTATTACCTATATTAATTTCTTTAAATTGTTTCCATTTCTAATATACTTTTTCTGTCTTTCCAAACCATATAACCAATACTTCAATGGTATTTTTAAAAACCATATCTCTTCTATACACACGCATATTTACATTTTCTATATTTGTATATAACTGTGGAAGTTAAAAAAGGGTGATTGTGACGTGGAGTTTAGGGAAGAGTTAAGACAGGCACTGGGAGGCAGTGGAGAGTTACCGAATAGCTGGGTAACTACAGTAGAACTAGTAAGGGAGACTGCTAAACAGGTGCTTGGTGTGACATTTGGACAGAGGAAGGAGGACAAGGAGACCTGGTGGTGGAATGAGGAAGTACAGGAGAGTATACAGAGGAAGAGGCTGGCGAAGAAGAAGTGGGATTGTCAAAGAGATGAAGAAAGTAGACATGAGTATAAGGCGATGAGGAGCATGGCAAAGAGAGAGGTGGTGAAAGCTAAGGATAAGGCGTATGGAGAGTTGTATGAGAGATTGGACACTAAAGAGGGAGAAAAGGACCTGTACCGATTGGCTAGACAGAGGGACCGAGCTGGGAAAGATGTGCAGCAAGTAAGGGTGATAAAGGATAGTGAGGGAAAGGTACTCACAAGAGAGGAGAGTGTGTTGAGTAGATGGAAAGAGTATTTAGAGAGGCTGATGAATGAAGAGAATGAGAGAGAGAAGGGTGGATGATGTGGGGATAGTGAATCAGGAAGTGAAACAGATTAGCAAGGAGGAAGTAAGGACAGCTATGAAGAGGATGAAGAATGGAAAGGCTGTTGGCCCAGATGACATACCAATGGAAGCATGGAGGTGCTTAGGAGAAATGCCAGTGGAATATTTAACCAGATTGTTTAATGAAATTTTGGAAAGTCAGAGGATGCCTGAGGAGTGAAGAAAATGTGTTTTGGTACCTATCTTTAAGAATAAGGGTGATATGCAGAGCTGCAGTAACTACAGAGGGATAAAACTGATCAGTCACAGCTTGAAGTTATGGGAAAGAGTAGTAGAAGCTAGGTTAAGAAGGGAGGTGATGATTAGTGATCAGCAGTATGGTTTCATGCCAGGAAAGAGCACTACAGATGCAATGTTTGCTCTGAGAGTGTTATTGGAAAAATACAGAGAAGGTCAGAAGGAGTTGCATTGTGTCTTTGTAGACTTGGAGAAAGCATATGACAGGGTGCCTAGAGAAGAGTTGTGGTATTGTATGAGGAAGTCGGGAGTGGCAGAGAAGTATGTAAGAGTGGTACAGGATATGTACGAGAGTAGTGTGACAGTGGTGAGGACTGCAGTGGGAGTGACAGATCTGTTTAAGGTGGATGTAGGATTACATCAAGGATCAGCTCTGAGTCCTTTCTTATTTGCAGTGGTGATGGACAGGTTGACAGATGAGATCAGACAGGAGGCCCCGTGGACTATGATGTTTGCAGATGACATTGTGATCTGTAGTGAGAGTAGGAATCAGGTTGAGGAGACTCTGGAGAGGTGGAGATATGCTCTAGAGAGCAGAGGAATGAAAGTCAGCAGGGCTAAGACAGAATATATGTGTGTAAATGAGAGGGAGGGTAGAGGAATGGTGAGGATGCAGGGAGTAGAGTTGGTAAAGGTGGACGAGTTTAAGTACTTGGGATCAACAGTTCAGAGTAATGGTGAATGTGGAAGAGAGGTGAACAAGAGAGTACAGGCAGGGTGGAATGGGTGGAGAAGAGTGTCAGGAGTGATTTGTGACAGACGGGTACCAGTAAGAGTGAAAGGGAAGGTCTACAAGAGGGTAGTGAGACCAGCTATGTTATATGGGTTGGAGACAGTGGCATTGACAAAAAGGCAGGAGTGAGAGCTGGATGTGGCAGAGTTAAAGATGTTAAGATTTGCACTCGGTGTGACTAGGATGGATAGGATTAGGAATCAGTATATTAGAGGGTCAGCTCATGTTGGACAGTTTGGAGATAAAGCAAGAGAGACAAGATTGCATTGGTTTGGACATGTGCTGAGGAGGGATGATGGGTATATTGTGAAAAAGATGCTAAGGATGGAGCTGCCAGGTAACAGGAAAAGAGGAAGGCCTAAGATAAGGTTTATGGACGTGGTGAGAGAGAACATGCAGGCAGTTGGTGTGACAGATCAAGATGCAGAGGATAGGAAGAAATGGAAAGAGATGATCTGCTGTGGCGACCCCTAATGGAAAAAGCCAAAAGATGCTGATGATATTTGTATATAACTGTATATTCTATAATTCATTTCTTGGTATGTCTTTTATAATTTTCACATGCTTCTCTTCCCTCATTGATATACATCTTTTTAATAGAAATTGTCAAGACTTTCCTGCATCATATTCCATCTACTTTGCAAACCTATTTATCCTTGTTAGATAACATTAACAACTATTCGATATAAAATGGAACTGAATTAGTATCATTGATATGTACCATTTTTTTATCTTAATTCCATCTTCTAAACGTCCATTCAATTATGAAATAATGCCACATTTCTTATGTTTTTAAATCTCATATAATTCCCCAGTGGCTTATAAACATTTCCAAGTCTATGTCCTATACAAATTTCCATCATTTTTTAGTGGTTAGTATTATCAGTGGCTTTCATTGCACTGCAATTTCGTAACCTGGCTGTACAACCTTTCACTACAATGCCAACTGTACAGATATCTTTTTTTTTTTTTTTCTGATAACATTGTCTTCTGAGTATGCCATATATTTCTTGTTCCATGACTTTCTGCAAACTCTTCTCTAGTCTTAGGTTCATAGGTTCATAGGTAGGTACTAGGCTATCTGCCCAAAGGCATTTATAAGCCTTAGCCAGAGTGTGTCGGCTTTCACCGCTCCATTGATTAATTAACTGATCCTCTGTCAAGCAGAGCCAATGAAGTGATCCCAGGGGTGCATTTTCTGTTACCCATCCACTCGTCAAGGTTTCTCTTGAAGAGTGTTAGGGAGGGGCTCTGCCTAATGTAGTTTGGAATTTTGTTCCAAAGCATGGGGACTCTCTGTGACAGGAATCTACCCCTCCAGGATGTTCTATTTATTGTTGTGGCGAGGTTTAGCTCACTAGAGCACATGTCTCGCAGTGACCTGGATTTCTTTAGGTGGAGCATGTCCATCAATTCTGAGTTGGACATGGCTTTGTAAGTCAGGCAGAGATCACCTCTGAGTAAGCGATATGCCACTGAGTACAGCCGGAGTCTTTTCAGTCAGGCTGCATAGGACATATATTTGAGGCCAGTAATTCTCTTGGTGAGGTACTTTTGTGGTCTTTCCAGCTGTTGAAAGTGTCTTGTGAGGTACATCCCAAATAGGGCATTGTACTCTGACAGGTCTGATGAGTAACCAGTAGAGGAGCACTATAACCTCTTTATTTCTAGATGTGAACCCTTTACTAATTATATGGACCACATAGAAGGATTTCCTAACTACTTTGGCAATATGATTGTCAAAGGAGAGATTACTATATACCTAGGTCCCCAGATCTCTTATTACCTCTTCTGTATTAAGGGGGCTGCCACCTATGTGGTAATTCGTGGGTGTTTTGTTTTTCCCAAACGAGATGACTATGCATTTTTTGGCATTTAGCTTGAGGCCATGACTTTGACACCAAGGGTCCGTCTCAGTCTTTGCTGTCTGTATCTTTGCTAACAGTTCACTATCCATATTAAACATTGTTAAGGTCATTGTTAAGTAGTCACATTAGGGGTCCACCAAACAAAATAAACTTTACAACAATAGAAAATACTCCAAAAGTCATCATAACAAGGACAATATAAAACATTAGCAGGGAAATGAAAAATACTATTAGGACAAGTAAAGCAACCCATGAACTTAGGATAGTGCATGAACTACAGGATTACTACAGGTACTGCCTTATCTACATTAGAAGAACAAACAACATTACCTAGCAATGCTCAGAACTTATCCTAAATGGGATCACCCACTCTGACATAACTAACATCACCCAATATACTAGCAAACAAGTTTAGTGCAATCTTCAACATGTTTTTAAACTCCACATATCCCCAAATCCCTTATGCACCTTATTATTATTATTATTACCAATGGACATGTTCTGCAGATGTTTTCAAAAATGAAAATACTTCTTCTATGAGATCTGAGAACATACTCAGATGTTTAATAAATTCAGAACAAATAGTGACATGCTCGATAAATTCTTAATAAATAGTGAAAAAAATGCCCTTGCCAAACCTCTCCTCAGATTGCTTAACCTTAGCTTACTCACAGGATGACCCTTCACAAAAGCGGCCCTACCATGGACCCGGGTAATTATAGACTCATAGCCTCATCTGTCTTATAAGCCTGATCTGGGAAACTATGACACGTATCATAACAGATGTCATCAATTATGGCATCAAAAATCTCATCAGTCTAGCCCCTCAAAGGTTCATCTTCATCAAATGGAGAGTCTGTTTATTAAGCCTAGTTAACTTCTTTGAGAGGGATGTACAGGCTGTTGACAGTGGTACTGTTGTTCACACAGCATATTTTAACTTAGCCAAAGCTTTTCATAAGAAAACTGGCTAAAAGACAGAACTGAAATAGTTCATTTGCGAGGTCCATTATCTGAAAGTGTAAAGGTAAGAAGCAGAGATTCCCAGAGATCTGTACTCAGACCCCTCCTTTAAAGCATTGTCTTCTCTGATCTCCAAACTGAGAATCTGGAACTGTGGTTAACTAAATTTGCAAATGACTGCAAACTGGGTTATATTGGCAAGAACCCTCTGACACGTGCTTGGCAGAAAGAACTTACCCTAGTTAATACATAGCATACTGAGAATGTGCCAAACTTAAATAAGAAAAAGTATGGTATCATTTCACTTGGCAAATAACCCCTTATTTAGCTACATTAGGGAATTAAGGAACATATAGTTCCTTAACATATAGTACAGACAATATTCCACTACCAATGAAACTGCAGACAGCTATTATCTGAGTAACTGGGGTGACAGTTCCCTCTTGTTGGATCATTGTCTGGCCACTATAGTCAGAAACTCCTTCTGCTTTGCACAGCTAAGAACCAAGGGTATGGAATCTAGATGTAAAGAGGAAATCATTCTCTCATGTCTAGAACTGATAAGACAAATTATAAAGTCTAATGCCTCTTTGGAATGTACCTCAATCAACATATCAAACAATTAGGGAAGCTACTAAGAAGATTTCCGGTTTAGTGAGTGTCAGCTGCCAAGAGACGCTAGAAGCTGAACCCTTTTACTCAGTATCTTCTAGACTGTTGAGGAGGAATCTGTGCCTCACCTACCATGCCATTAGAAACTCTGTTGCCCTCAATCACCTATATCTCCACAAGTAAAATAGTTTAACAAACACAAGAACCAGGGAACCAAATCTTCCGAGCAGATAAGTAGAACATGATAGAGAGATTTCATTACACAGCAATTCCCTCATCTCTGGAATTAAATGATCCTGCAGATTAGGCAGCTGGGATACATTAACATCCTTCAAACAGAGCGTGGATGACTGAATAAATATCCTCAAATTTACCAGCTGTAGTGAGTAGGGCAGCTGAAGTACTGAACTAATCTCGTAAGCCATGCTCTTTGTCTGTAAAGTCCTAGCTATTAATCCAACAGAAATATTTTTGACAGTTGATTAATATTTGAGATAGGACAAAAATTTCTGAGGGTATTAGGAGATGAACAACTGGGCAGAGGAACTGTGTAATTACGACTGAAGGTAGGTGGAAATATTTCAGATGACAGCAAGAGATTGAAAACATAGGTAATAATTTGGCAATTTTGTCAGTGCCTCATCTTAGAAATATAGAATGAAGAGTGTTGAAAGCAGGAGAAGATGATTTTGAAAAGAGTATTTTACTTTTATTTGTAGTCACGTTTGTAAAGCAGAAGGTAGCAACATATTCAGCTAGAGGTTAGCATTGAGGCGGTAAGTGATTATCTGAAAGTGCATAGGAGATGCCAGAGTTGGTAAAAGATGTAATGATTTCGGTGATGGATTAAATGAGAAAGGATCTGTAGTCCTCAGCTACAATGAAGGAGGTACTGGGGTCCGGAAAGCATAACTTAAGGTTTGTGTATGTGGGGGGGGGTTGACCTGGCATTTTATTTCCTTCCAGAAGAGCTTAGGCCTAGCTGTGGCAGAAAGTCTGTTTATGTCTGAGCAATATTTTCTGACAAATGGTCGCTAATCTAGTGCTATGAACACAATAAGAGTTTTTAAATACTCTTTTAACATATTCTCCAACATGAAATACTATGACATGAATAAGTCAGTTGTGTTTCATGTAAAGGCCTGTCTGAATGATAAAGGAGCTGGGATCCTTCAAGAAAAATAGATCAGTGACCAGTAAGTGAAGAACACTTTCAAATTCATAACAGATATGTTCAGATGGAATAGGAAAGTGCAGTTGTGTAAGTACACTTATCATAAAAGTAGATGTTCGCACGATGACTGCTGTAACTTTAGCTATATGGATTATATTCTGCATTGGATATAACAGCCAGATAGCTTCCAAAGCTTCAGGTCATTTTCCATGAGCCTAAACCATCAGTCAGCTTGACCTGAGCTGACTAAAAAGACAGGTTTAGATACCAAACACTTCTGAGCTTTCATGCCAACAGAGACAGAGGTGGGTGGAGCCCTGAAAGAACAATGGTAGGAACAACAAAAAATAAATATTCACAGCCTGGCATAAACAGCACCCCAGAAAATACCCAGTCAAGTTATGCAAATGACCACTTAAGGACATAGTGTTTCAGGGATATTTTGCAAGCTCCCTAATGTTCATAGTCATTAAGCTTGATTTTAAGCTCCCTTTTTCTAAAGTATAGCCAAGCAATTCACTTATGTTGAAATGATGAGTAAAAATGGTAAAAACATGCATGTATACAATATGGGGCATTGGCTTTATTAACTTGAATGTACTCAGAAAGAAAAATAAAAAGTCATGGGCATTCAGAACCCTGTAGCTGAAACGCTGCTATGTCCTTAAGGGACTGCTTACATATATCCCATGGGTGTCCACTTCAGGGAGGATTAAGGAATTGCACTGTGAAGACTTTAGCTTGGCAGGTTCTTAAGTACAGTTTTTACTAAATAGTTTGTCTGTGTGACCTTTTTACCCTTTGTCTTGTAATATACATTTAGACATTTTCATCTTTTGCATGGTTTAGGCAGTTATGAATAAATGCATAGTAAGTGCATTGAAGTTAATGTTAAATAATTTGGGGCAGTGACTGGCTAATCCAGATGGCAGACAAAGTAGTTTGCAGTGGGTCTCCCAAACATTGTATGGGTCTGGGAGCATGGGATTGTTTTACAGAATGTTACTTATACACAAGCTGTTGGAAAAGTTTCATTATTATGGTTAATAATGTAAGCATGTTTATCACTTTCTCCATTATTACTTCTGTAGCACCAATACACTTGTCGCAGCTTCTTCTTTTTGATGGTTTAATATGACTGATGGACTGTGTTAAACTGTTTTTATTGTGAAGGATATTTAGTGTAGAATGTGTTTATTCTGTTGGTGGATGATGGAGAGATTGAGTTTTGGATGGACGGGAGATTATGGTGAGTAAGGACCTAGTTATAGCAGTAGGCAAGGTGGGAGCATAGTTATTTTATTGATTTATTTTAAATTTGTTTACTGGGAAAGTCTGACTGGACACATTTCCTTTTTCAGCAGAGGCCTGGGGAGAAAAGCTCCAGATTGAAACATACATAAATGCAATATATCAGTAGAATATAGCAGTAAGGGAGGTAGGGAGATTTGAGCTTGGCATGGGTGACAAAGGAGAGCAGTAGAATAGGTACTTTAGGTGACTGGGTCATGATAGAATGATATGATGACAATTATGACAAATGGATAAAAGTGGCTGGTGCCATATCCTGCTGTTGACAATGTTGTTGGGTTTTTGTACTTGACCTATGGTCCTTAACACTTAGCTCTGAGGTGGTGAAATGAGTGCAGTAGATATATGGGACATAAGCATGGGTGGCACATTAAATAATAGAATAATTAATATACCTATAAAAGAAAAAAGTATTAGGGAAACTAATTTGAGAAGGGACAGAGGTCTCTTTATTCAAAAAATTAAGTAAAAATGTTGAGACTTTGAGAATTTGAAAACTTTGAGATGAGAAAGGAAGCAAAGTGTATGAATTTTGATGACAAGAAAGGAAAGATGGTGGGAAGAGATAGCAAAAGAAGAATGATATCAGCAGGTGCATACAGCGGAGATGGTTTCGAAAAGGAAAGGAAAAATATGTAGATCATTTAATGCGCCAAATAAAGGAAACACATTTTTTTTTAATAAGTGGATTGATTGCATTTACAAACTGAGGGAAATAGGCAGAAAATAGAAGTATGGAGAGATAATTTAATAGAAGATATCAAAGCATTGTTTTCAAGTGTGGAAAAACGTAAGATGGCTAATGTTTAGCAGGAGTTAAATCTTGGGCAAAGGGGGTGCACTTTTTTGAAATGTGAAAGCGAGCAAATAGATTTGATAAGCTACTAGCAGATGGGGAAGTTTTAGATGAGATATTGGAAATCTGATTCTCTGACTATAGCATTTCAGATCATGAGATTGTTAAAATGAGATGAAGAAGAGGGGTGAATGTTGGAAAGCTTTTTGTAAATAGGGACTCAGGGCAGTGGAGAAGTTGGCAACAGATATAATGGGTACAAAGGATTAAGTATGACATTATTAACAGCAATGCTGAATGAAGGTAGAAGGATCTGGTAGTTGAGTGTGGGTGGTGGTAAAGGTGGTTTAGTGACAAATGTTTATTTCTGAAAGGGTAGGACAGCTTATAATTAAAGAAGAACAGTTGAGAAAGTTGCAAGATATGAGGAAATGGGGATCTTAAGAGAGTAGAGATTAGAAAATTAAAGATGGAGTTAAAAAAGAAAAAAAAATAGAGATTAAGTTAGTTGAAAGTTGACAGATTGTTGGATAAAGCGGTAAAGTGAGGTTAAAACATTAGTATGGAAAGAAAAGTAGCAAGGTCAAATAGCTTTGGTAGATAAAGTGAGACATGATAATACAAGATTAGTTTTTATTAGAGGCATATGGGATGTGATTAGGACATTTTGTGAATGGTTAAATAAACAAATAGATCATGTGAATTAGGTATTGTGTTCATTGGCACAGAAGTGTATTGAGTGACCAGGAGAAAGGTAAGATGAAAATGAGTATTAGGACAGAGAAAGTTATTGAAACAATACAACAGCTAAGAGTAGCTATAGCCACTGTTCTAGGTGAGCTACCAATCATTATAAAAAGATAGGGGTACAGCGGCAAGTCAGAAATATATAATGAAGAATTAGAGCATGGTTTTCTTCCTGAATCTGTGCAATAAAAATGCTCGAGGGGACAGTAAAATACAGCACTCAGCAACAGAGACAATAATGTTAAAATATTTTTAATAAGATTAAACACTTTCATCTTCCAAATGAACAGATTCCATCACAATCAACATTCAGTTACACAACCCCTTATTTAAATGCAGTTAATAGATTACATGATCAATTCAAAATTTAAAAAGACAGTGTAGCTATTCCAGTGTGCAACAATAAAACAAAATCAATAAACAGTGAAACAACCCTCGCCTATCAAAAAAAATCAAACTAATATTGTAATATTGCTTAATGGTCAACACTTACACAGCCATTGAGTTAATTTTGATTTCATTTTCAATATGCCAACTATCGCCAAATAATCACTAAGACCAGGGGGATTTTCTGCATTACATACATACAAATGTTTTAAGCATTAGTCCTTTACTGCCATTTCAGTTCACGTTTTTGCAAAACCACCTTCTGTGCCCTCAATGTGGATTTAATTCCACCTTTTCAAGTGCCTGAAAAAAAAAACATGATCTGGATGCACATTAATATGTATATACAAAGCATTAGTGGTATTCTTATGTTTAAAGTCATATTCCTGTTAATAGATTTTTTCTCTGAAATGCTGTTCAGTCTTACCAATATAAAAAGCTGGACATTTTTTACATGTAGCCACACATACAACCCCTTTCTAGTCAAAACTGTAGTATCCATCTAGCCCTGTCATGTATTCACCCTTAATTCAGACCCGTTGTCCTTCCTTGATAAAGCAGCACTGCTTACATTTACTAGACTTAGAAGCACCCTTCTTATTTTAAGTTCTATTAACCCCTGTTTCCATGGGGCACTGATATACTTTTTCCATTAACCCCACTGTTATACAGAACCATGTGTTGCTCGACTAGGATATCAAGCATGTTTTAATTCCCAAAATATGCCAGTTACTGAGAATTATATTCCTTATAGAACTACTATCCATGGAATATGTCATAACCATAGCTTGGGGAAACTGTTCCTGTTACTTATCAATCCATATCATTGCTAAATGTAGATTACAAAATGTTTATGTCTGTCCTTGCAAAATGATTAAATCTCTTCATAGACTCATCTGTTTTATAAGCTTGATCTGGAAAGGCTATGGCACGTATCATAACAGATCTCATCAATTATGACATCAAAAATCTCATCAGGCCAGCCTTTCAAAGGTTCATATTCATCAAAGGGAGAGTCTGTCTACTAAACCTAACTAACTTCTTTAAGAGGGTTGTACAGGCTGTTGACAGTGGTAATGCTGTTCACACGGCATATTTTAATTTAGCCAAAGCTTTTGATACCATACCCCATGTGGGTACTGTAAATAAGCCAAATGCTTTAAATATAGATGATTATGTTGTAAGAAGGGTAGAAAACTGGCTAAAAGACAGAAGCCATATAGTTCATTTATGAGGTCCATTATCAGAAAATGTAAAGGTAAAACACAGAGATTCCCAGGAATCTGTACTCAGACCCCTCCTTTAAAACATTATCTTCTCTGATCTCCAAACTGAGAGTCTGGAACTGTGGTTAACTAAATTTGCAGATGACTGCAAATTGGGTTATATATTGTTAAGAACCCTCTGACACATGTGCCTGGCAAAAAGAACTTACCCTAGTTAATACATAGTGTAGATCAATGTTTGTGCATGTACCTTTAAGAAGCTATCCAACAGCTTGCACTAGTGTATAAATACTGAGCATATGCAAGTCTGACTGCCATTTTGTGGAACGTTGTTGAAATGTAAGCATGTATGTATATAAGATCTGTCTGTTAATCAGTTTGTTTATATTTTATGATGTTGCTATCCATCCTGATGTGTTTCTATGTATTATAGCATCTAAACGAAATACCCCACCTGTTTGTCATCTATGTTAGAGAGGGACGAGCGACATAGTCTCAGAAGCAGGAAGTCTAAAAGGACTTGAGGCCAGGATGGAATCCAGATTCTTCAATTTGAGTTTGAAGAGCACACAGTTGGAACTGGAGGAATATAGAGGAGCGAGTCATCCCTACAACATACATACTTCGCCAAACAGATCAGAAACAAAGCTCAGATATTAAAACTTGCTTAGCCCTATTTTTATTTGCAAAATTTGAAATGAGGCATACAGAACATTCTAAATTATATTCGCATAAACCGATATGCCTGATATTGATAAAAATATTCAAATTACTATGGAAAATGTTTAAAATAAAGTCCAAATTGCATAAAATGAATAAAATAAGAGGAAATGCTAAGAACATATTTTTCATATTTATTAGAGATAGCCGAGTTATCAGAAGTGTATATTTGCATGTTTGTGCAGTATTACAGTACAATATTTTCACAGAATACAGCCATTTCTGAGCATATTTTGCTGAGTACAGTATTTCAGACAGTGTATTGTGCATTTGAATGTTGTTACAAGCTCACAGAACAGTTTGTTCGTACATAACTACAAGGGCCATTTTTTTCAGTGTGTTTACACATACTTTGCGGGCATGGCAGATGCATTTTGAAAACCCAGTGCACTTGTGTTTGACAGTAATATTGCAGAGAACTGGGGAGCGTTTGAGCAAGAGTACAACATGTTCATTTTCTGATTAAGATGACCATACAAAGCATTTATTTTGCTTAATTTAGCTGGGTCAGAAGCCATAGAAAGGGAATGTTCAATTTGTGTGTGCACCTGCTATCTATACAGGAGAGGGGAAAATGTCATATTGTTGTAATAGCTGAGTCAAGGCAGGCTTAAAACATAAATTTAGAGAAATGTGCAACCCCCAGACAAATGTTACAAAGGAAAGGCACTTATTTTATACAAGGGATCAAAAGCCTGGTCAAACTTTTGCAGCAAATATAACCAACTTGAGAAACAAAGCTAAAATGTGCAGATTTGGTGATTTAAAAGATGAGCTGATAAAGGACAGACTTGGATGTTAAAGATGATGCGGTGAGAAAGATTTTGCTTCATAACAGTGATTTAACTTTGAGTAAGGCCATTGAGATTTGTCAGATATATGAGCTCACAGAAAAGCACACAGATATGCTTACAAATGAGAACAGCTCTAGAAGGCAAATTGATAAACCTCATGTTGATAGTATGCAGCACATGGTTAAAAGAAACAGACTTAGCACATGGCAGCAACTGTAGCCCCTGCAGCACTCGCTGTTAAACCCGAGAGTTTCCAGCAAGTTCTGGAGTTTGCACAGTCTCAGTGAAGCATACGAGTGAGTCAGCAAACTCAAAGCATGGGTCCCAACCTAGTTTCATTGCCAGCTGTCATAATTGTGGTGAAAGTCATGAGTCTAAAAGGGAAAAATGTTTAGCATTTGGTCAGCAATGCCACAAATGCAATAAATGGAATCATTTCAAAAGGTTTTGTAAATCAAAATGCCCACATTCTTTTACTAAAAGGGAACATTTTAAGAAATGAGTTGATCAGTTAGAGAGCTGCGACCTACTCTTGATGTCGATGGTGTGAGTCAGTGCAGTAGATGTAAGGGTAAAAATGAGGCATTTTGTACTGTTCAGATAAATGGCAAACCCACAGAGCTCAAAGTTGACACAGGTTCCAAGTGCAATGTTATGCCAGCAGAAACATTTGCTAGAGTTTGTCATGGTGAAAGGCTTGATTTGGCAAGGTGTGTAAAGCTTGTTGCTTAAGGAGGTGAAGAAATTCAAACCGAACGTTACTTTGCTGGAAGAAACTACGAGTTGTTATTTTATGTGTCAAAAGACACATCCAGTCATTATTAGGGCTCAGAGACAGTTTCAAAATGGGACTGCTTTCATTTATTAAGGAAGTCCACCTTGTTAGCTTGAATGACCACTGCACTAATTTAGCCCAGTATATTTTTTCTACCTATGCTGATCTTTTCAAAGACAAATTAGGGAATTTTCCAATTATGTACTCCATGAAGTTAGACCCAGATGTCAGTCCAGTTATCAGGCTAGCACAAAATGTTCCAATAGCCATGCATGACAGAGTCAAAGCTGAGCTAGCTAAAATGGTACAACAAGATGTAATTTGTCCAGTTGATGATCCCACTGAATGGGTATCTTCTATGGTGGTAGCTCATAAGAAAAGTTCAAATGACATCAGAATATGTATTGATCCATGATATTTGAACAAAGTGCTAAAGGATCTCATCATCCAGTGTGCACAGTCAAAGAAATTCCAGCCTGGATGCCAAATGCCACTGTTTTTTTCTGTCTTAGATACAAAGAGTTCATTTTGGCAAATTCAGCTTGTCAAGAAATCCTCATTGCACACTATGTTCAGTACTCCATTTGGCAGGTACAGATTTTTGAGAATGTAATTTGAGATAAATTCTGCAAATAAAGTCTTTCAAAATGCAATGGGGCAACTTTTTTCTGAGTTTCCTTGTGCTATTATAGTTGATGGTATACTAGTTGGAGGTCATGGTGAAGCTGAGCATGACAGAAACATCAGAAAAGCTCTAGAAGGGGAATGTCAAGTGAATCTTAAGCTCAATCCACAGAAATGCAAATTCAGGCTACAAGAAGTTACTTATGCTGGTCATTTATTTACCAGTTCAGGCTTATGACCAGACCTTTCTAAGCAAACAGCCATTCTAGAGATGCCAGCTCCAGACAATGTTCAAGCCCTGCAATGTTTTCTTGGCATGGTCAACTACCTAAGCAAGTTCATTCTAGACTTGAGCCAACTTTCAGCACCGCTTAGAGAGCTGACATGTAAATATGTATCATGGGCTTGGTTAGACCAATACCAAAGAGCATTTGATGTCCTGAAACAGAGAATTGTTAGTCCACCAATTCTCAGATACTATGATGTTCACAAACCAGTTACTCTTTCATGTGATACTTCAACATTTTTTTCTTGGCGTAGTCATTCTACAAGTCTTGGTGAAGTAATTCGACTATGTAAGTCTCCTAAGGAAGCAGAGATGGTGTTGGGCTCTCTTTATAAGGTAGGAAGTGTTTGTGGCCTAACTTAAGTCTTGTGAGATATGTACCCCTAGGAATCTGATGCTATTTACTCTCGCCACTGTGGCACCATTGATGATAATAGGGATGTGTAGCTTAGTCTATCCTTGCAAAAAGATTAAATCTCATGATGCCAAGATTAATAAGTGATGACCAAACTGGCTTTATTTTACATAGAAAGGTTGAAGATAATATAATAAGACTTAATAATTGAATTGATATAGCTAATAAAAACAAAAAATAATTATTAATAGTAAGTTTAGATTTAGATAAAGCTTTTGATTCTATTAGTTAGCCTTATCTTTTTAAAGTGCTTAAAGAATATAATTTTCCATAGAATTTGTCAATCTTATAACAAATCTTTATAATAGCTCATTCTATTTTGCTAAAATTGGTCCTTTCTATCTAGTTGTTTTAAAACCTTAAAAGGCACTAAACAGGGATGACCTGTGTCCTGTATTATTTGGTTTAGCTATTGAACCTTTTGCTAGTTACATTAGATCTAATTAGAAAATCAATGACTTTTCAATAAATAGAAAATATAGTCGCAAAATTCAGCTATTTGTAGATGATATCTTGATCATAGGATCATAGGGGATTACTAGGCTATGGGCCAAGAGGTCATTTCAAGCCTAGCAATTTCATCCCAAGGTAATACCATAAATAATCCAGTCAATACCCAGGATGATATTTATTAATTACTGCCTATGTCCAGGAGGGTTGTTGGTGCTGTCCCTGGTAAGAATTGATGGTACCCCATCCACTTGTCTGGGTTCCTTCTGCACAGTGCCATAGAGGTGCTGTACTTCCGATGAATTGCCAGCCTATTTCAAAGATGCAGTAGTCTCTGGGAGACAAATTTGTCCCCCAGCGTGTCCTATTCAAGTTGCAGGCTATATTTAGGTCCCTGGAATGGGTAGCTCTAGTCCTGTTTCATTTATGGATGGGCAACAAATTCATTAGGTTTGAGTTGGAGATCACTCTGTAAGCCAGGCATAAATCTCCCTTAAGAAGTCTATATAATACAGAGTATAGTGACTGGGACTTTAGTCAGTCTGTGTAAGGCACGTGCTGGAGTCCATTAATCATCTTTCTTAGAAACCTCTGAGGTCTCTTCAACTGCTGCAGGTGCTTTGTACGGTACATGCTGAAAGAGGGATTGTACTCAATTATGGGCCTGATTAGTGATGAGTAAAGAGGGTCTATAACCTAATTTTCTCTAGAACTGATGTTTTTGCTAATCAAGTATGCTATGTAAAAAGCTTTCCTTATTACAATATACACATGGTGCTGAATGTTAAGGTCATACTTGTGATCCCAGATCTCTTACCAGTTTTTAGGTACATAGGATATTTTTGTTAATTTGATAGTGTGAAGGGACATTGTTTTTACCGAAGGGAATGATGATGCATTTCTTTACATTCAGTTTGAGACCATGACTAAGATAACAGTTGTTGTCCTGTGTAAGACCCTCCTGAGGTATACTGACATCATTTGGGTTTTCAATAATTGCACACAGTTTGCAGTTGCCCACAAACCTGGTCAACCACAGCCCCATAGTTTTGGCCTGAACTTCTGTATATACCAAACCGTAGGGGGCCTAGCACTGATCCTTGTGGCACCCCAATGGTGACAGGTCTGCTGGTGGATGTGGAGACACTGATAGTGTGTGACTGGTTTGTGAGCCAGTTGGCAACCCATCTTACAACAAAGGGATTTATTTACATTCAGTTTGTTAAGTTTATCGGTAATGCCTGAGTGTGGCATTGTGTCAATGGCCTTTGCCAAGTTGAGGTATGCTGTGTGCATAGATTTGTTCTCGTCAGTGGCACTGGTCATATTTTTGAGGAAATCCATCAGGATTACCAGGCAGGATCTGCCCTTGACGGACCCAAATTGGGTCAGGACCAGGGTTTTGAGGTCACCTATGTCTTTATTTATGAGGTCCATGATGATACCTTCCATGGCTTTACAGATGAGGCTGGTCAGACTTATGGGTCTATAATTCACTGGGTCTGTTGTTAAGCCACCTTTGTGGAGTGAAATAACAGTTGATGTTTTCCAGTCCACAGGAACAAACCCAGTGGTTAGGCTGTGATTGAATAGGGTACTTAATGGTGATGCTAGTTCATGCTTTAGTTTGTTTAGAAGACAGCCTGGGATGATGTCTGGTCCCATAGATGTAGTGTTTTTTTTAACTCAGACTAGGCTTTAATGACCTGCTCTTTGGATATGTAGGGTGGTGGGGGAGTTGGGGCCAATGTTTCTGATAAGTTTGGAGGGGATGAGGGAGTGAAATTTTGCCAAATCTGTCCACTATCAGGTTTGGTTTCTCTGTGGGATCATTGTGTGTTTGATACCATTATTAACTAGTTCAGCACATGCTTGGGTCCTACCTTCAAATCTATGTACATAGCTGTAAAAGGCCTTATCATTATCCTTGACTGTGATTGCTGAGTTTTTCTCAAAGCTACCCTTAGAGGATTTGACATGTTGTCTTATTTGCCTATTGAGGCTGAGGAGGGTGCTTTCCATTGTTGGGGCCTCACCTTAGCTTTCTTAAACAGCAACCTTTTGCATTTGTTGTAAAGTTTGTTGATGCTGGATGTCCACCAGAGTGGATTTTTTTACTTGGGAACATTGAATCCTCACTAGAACATATAATTATTTCTATGGATTATTTTGAAAGACTTTCAGATTTAACATTTAATAACTGTAAAAAAACCTTTGCTTATAAACAAAAACATTAATAACTATAAACAACTGTAAGAATTTTAATTGGATAATTCACAAATTAGTTGCCTTGGGATTACTATTAAGTCTACTGTAAAAGATTCAATATTAACAAATTATAATAATTTAATAGATATAATTAACAATTTTTAGAATGGAAGATTGACTCACTTTGATAAAAATTGTAATGTTGTAAAAAATCCTATTTTATATGCAATTTTTAATTATTCTTCCCTCTAAAAATGTTTAAGAATCTGAACTCTAGTCTTATTAATTTTCTATGGTTCCCTAGTAAACCAAGAACATCTTTTGATTGGCATATAAAAAGTTGGCAGGGGAGGTGATATAGGTTTCTGAGATATTGAAGAATATGTCAAATCTACAATTCTTAATATAATGTCATTATGGTTAAACTCTGTATATCAATCTTATTGCAAATCCATTCATGAAAAAGTATTTACTAGTAAAAGATATGCTATAGATTCTCATTCACAATTTGGAATTAATACATTTTATTATGAACAGTAGGAGAAATTTAATATATTTCCCTATTACAGACTACAGTATTCATACTTTAAAAATATTTATGAATTCTAATTATATAATTAAGGATTTACTGTTTTTATTATTCTATACACTTAATAGAAATGGTTGTTTAGAGACATTTAATATAAGTAAAATGTCAGATCTTAAAGATACAGATTTAATTTTTTGGTATTAATTCTTAAATGGGAATAAATTATATACTACAGATCATCTTCTGGGAAGGCATTGTTTAGAGAAAAAATAATTAGTTAAATATACACACCACAAACAATATGTAAGTGGTAAAATTAATATATCTATGGAAATTCATGAAAAATATATTCCTAAGATTGTGGAGTTTTTTCTTTAAAATCAATAGTAATTTAAGTAATAATAAATTTTACTTATCAATAATATATAAGATTATAATAATGGAGTTAATTTCTTCAGATTTGTCTTTTTGGAATTAATTACCCATCAAAAATTACTAAGACTTATTTCTCTGATATTGATGAAAGTTTAATTTTAATGTCTAGGGCAACACCTACATCTTCTCTTTATTGGAAATTTTATACTTGGAAATTTCTTCATTGAGGTTTTTTTAACTCTTCATAAAATTTAATTGATATAGAAAACTGGGAAAATATTTTTTGGAGATAGATTGAAGATACTGATGCAGATTGGCTTCATATGACGATAGAGTATAAAATGGTAGCACCATTTTGGTCTGAATTTAGAAATTTTGCTCAAGCATTGTTGAAGGATAAATGCATTATAACTAATTAATTGATCTTGTTTAATGCTCCAGTTCTAGACTCTATCCCTAAACTACAAGTGCTTCTTCTTTTGTTCATTTTAGCCATTGCAAAAAAAGTAGTTACAAAAATCTGGAAATGTAAAACCTCTCTATCTTTTAACAAATTTGTATGTTTGGCTAAAATGTTTGCAAAAAAGAACTGTCAACCACAAAAATAAAATGATCTAATGTTACGCTTCAGTATAGGTCTTGGTTAAAATTATTGAAATTACTAGATAGATTTTAATGGTTTGGTTTATTATACTGAATTTTGTTATGAACCTTTGTAAATAGTTATGATTTTGTTATGTTTCTCATTATATGGGCTTGTAAATTCTTGTTTTTATAAAATTTAATAAAAAAGTTTTTTTTTTCCAAAAAACAAAAAACATTTAAGTGGACATATAATTTTTACAAAACAGTTATTACACCACTAGTTACTATTTTTTATAACTGAAGATATAAAATACATTTTTATTATCTTATTTTCAGAAACAGCATGAATTATCACTGTCCATGCAAACAGTTAATCAAACATCAAGCTCTGACCCTTGTGCAATCATGATGCATGATCCAGTTACTGAACTAAAGTAACTTACTCAAGTAATACTCTGTCATTCTCAGCACCATCCCAAAGAAGGGAGAAGCCCTACACATGACTCAGGCTTTCAGTGCTGGATTACTGCCCAAATACTGGATGATGCAATAAGTGAAGAGATAATAACAAATGGGCTGTACCTGCTCTACTCTCTCAGGGTGGTAGGATGAGGGTTGCTTACCAGAGAAGAGTATAACTGCTGTGTTGCTGGTGATGAATGGAGAACATGACAGTGTACAATAAGGTGTCTTAAGCTTAGGAAATAAAAGAGAACCTTTGAAGCAGAGACATGCTACTGCAGAAATAGTGTGGCCTCATAGTGTTCCACTGTAGGTCCTGGATGTTGGGGCCACAAGATAAGCATGTCAGCAGAGAAGTGGGGACAATTACCTCACAGGTCTGGATGCCAACATGTGAGTCTGGAACTAGTGCAGGGAAGGTGGGACTAAAATCCATGAGTCTAAAAAGATGATAGTCTCCCCCTAGTCCACAAGATAATTAATCCTAGAAGATGCTTTTTTCCATGGCTATGCATCCAAGTGGAAATTGCAAGATTTAGTAAGGCAAGAGTCTAAATAATGAAATAACTATTGCCCTAACTCAGCATTTACAAAATGATTAACTATGCAACAACATACATATTTATGAAGCAAGGAGTAGCCGATGCATGCACAAACACACACACATGACATTTAATCTACATATTTCATCTAAAAGAAAGAAACAAGTGACCTAAAAAAAATTCATCAAAAAACACAAATGACTGAATCACATTTAAAATAAAAATGTGAATGGCTAGAGAAAATCACTGCTGCTTTGGTCTTGCATAATAGGACTTACAATGCAAAATAGTGTAGATTAGTATTTGTGCCTTACTAATACCCCCTATTATGTTGTATTTCTTTCATTAGAAGCTTGTGTTTGTGTGTCAGCAGTGATTCATTATGCAAGGTGCTTTTTCTTTTATCAACAGTTGTTTGACTGAGGAGTTAGTATATTTAAGTACAAGGGGTATGGATGCAGGAGACTTGATTCCCACAAAAAAAACTAATTTTGGAGGAGTATTTGATGCATATGAAGTTTTTGATGTAATGTGAATCTATTAACTGTGATTTAGAATAAATATGTATTACACAAAATTTTAGATATTTTATTATTAAATAGAAAGTTTCTTAGATGAAAGAGAATAGACTCATGTATATATATATGTGTGTGTGTGTGTGTGTGTGTGTGTGTGTGTGTGTGTGTGTGTGTGTGTGTGTGTGTGTGTGTGTGTGTGTGTGAGTGTGTGTGTATATATATATATATATATAGGTCTGCTTTACATGGTCAACATTCCAAAATGTCAAAGATTATATGGCCGAGACCATATGATCGACATTTGAAATGTCAAACATGTAAAAAACAAACAAAAAGAACAACAAACACTTACCTTAACACTGCTCCACCCTCCACACACCCCGTAACTTAAATATACCAACTGCAAGATCGCACTACAGTGCAGAAAATGGAAAGCTTTCCATTCCGCACTGTATGGAAATGCTGGTTCTGCATGGTCGGCATTTCAAAGGTCGATCATATGGTCCTGGCCATATGGTCTTTGACATTTTGAAATGCTGACCATGTAAAGTAGACCCATATATATATATATATATATATATATATATATATATATATATATATATATACACACACACACACACACACACACACACACACACACACACACACACACCATTTTTAACATTATCTTTCACAAATTGCAATTTACTGAAAAGGCAAGTACAGTGCAGCTTCTTTTGCTTTTATCTTTTGAATAATAATAATAAAAATAATAATAATTATTAATATTATTTACAGATTGAACAAAGCCTAGTTCACTCCTTTAAGTTTACTGCAGTTTTCCTCATGCTCACTAGTATAGCCTTTATGGATATACCTAGGAACAATACTTCCCTTCTCTTACAAAAACTAACACAGTTTCAAATATCTTCCAAATGTCTTTGCTAAATCCATAGCTATGTAATTTAAAACACCTTGAAAGATGAAGTAGGAGAAATCTCCATCCTGCCACCATTGCGTTAAGTTAAAATCTCATAGGGGTCCAACCTTGGTTCTTACTTTTCTTTACGTAATAGCTTTAGGAACAAACTGTGTATAATAGCACATCTGAAAATTATCTTAAGCTGTTCATTGCTGAATCACATTTTTAGGTATAACCACAAATGTCTGGAAAAATGAAACCACATAACTCTGCATCAACAAATCCCCAAATCTCAATGAATCAATCCACAGTCTGTCCATTAAGAGGTTTCCTACTATCACTGAATCATTTTATATACACTGAATTCCAATTTGATCAGCAGCTCACTGTTTCTTCACATATTAGAAATGTTATTAATAAATTAAAGGATACATTCACTACTTAAAAGGTCTTTTACTTATTAATACATAAAAATACCTGAAAACACATTCCAGAATATGGGCATCCACATATAACTTTAGTATCCTCCATCAACTGTAGAAGATTGCAAACACTTAAAGTGTTGATAATCTGTCCATGTGTCTTTTTTATACAATGAAGTTCATTGTCGCGTATGCTCTTGATAAAAAAATAGAAAACAATTCTGCAAAGGAATGATGGTTATAGTCTGTGTGTTTCATATTAATTTTTTATTTTCACTGTCTATATGTATGTGTGTGTGTGTGTGTGTGTGTGTGTGTGTGTGTGTGTGTGTGTGTGTGTGTGTGTGTGTGTGTGTGTGTGTGTGTGTGTATATATATATATATATATATATATATATATATATATATATATATATATATTGAGACAGATACTTGAGAAGAAACTAGAGAAGAGGAGAGAGTCAAACTGGGCTTTCCTAGACTTGCTGAAGGCATATGACAAGGTCCCAAGAAAGCTGATCTGGGCAGTACTGCGGTGGTTTGAAGTCCCAGAAACATTGGTAGAATTAGTACAGGCTATGTACAAGGACCCAGTGACTCAAGTACGAACAGTGTTTGGCCTCACTGAGGGGTTCCCAGTGGGAGTGGGTGTACACCAGGGTTCAGCTCTGAGCTCACTGCTGTTCATACTGGTAATGGACTACATCAGCAAACAGGTTGGAGAGGTCAGAGCAACAAAGCTGCTGTATGCAGACGATGTGGCAGTACAGGCAGACTCTGCTCTAGAACTTCAGCAAAGGATAGGAGAATGGAATTGAAATCTGAAGGCACATGGGATGAAACTAAGCACAGATAAGACAGTGGTAACGGCAGCAGATTGGGGAAATCAGAAGAAGCTGAGAATAGAGATAGATGGGAAGGTAGTGGAACAGGTAAACAACTTCAAGTATCTGGGAGGGGTGGTTGAGGAGAAGGGTAGTCTGAATGAAGAGGTCAAAGCTAGAATCAGAGGGGCTGCAGCCAATTGGCATAGAGTATCAGGTGTAGTCTATGACAGAAGAATGCCAAAGAAGCTGAAAACTAAGGTGTACAAGACAGTGGTGCGACCAGTACTACTGTATGGTACAGAAACCTGGGCAGTAAAGGCAGAACAGTTGAAGAAGCTAGAGGTGATGGAAATTAAGTGCCTGAGAAAGGTGGTAGGATGCACACTGCGGGACAGGCGAAGAAATGAGGACATAAAAGCAGAAGCCAAAGTAGCTCCAATTGCAGAAAAGATCAAAGAGAACAGATTACGATGGTATGGGCACATGTGTAGAAAAGCAGAAGAAAATCTGGTGAGGGAAATTTGGGGCAGACAGGAAGAAGGTAAGAGGAAGCGAGGGTGTCCAGCAAGGTGGATGGATTGTGTGAAAGAAGATCTGCGACAGTCAGGCATGAGTGTTGAAGAAGGCAGGAGAGTGGCACTGAATCGAGAGAGTTGGCGACAGTTAATACGATACCCCGACCCCATGTAAATGGCAAATAGGGGGATGATGATGATGATATATATATATATATATATATATATATATATATATATATATATATATATATATATATATATATATATATATGTATATATACATATATATATATATATATATATATATATATATATATATATATATATATATATATATATATTTTTTTATTATTTATTTTACATTTGTTTACCGGGAAAGTCCGACTGGACACAGATCCGTTTCAGGGAGAAAAGCGCCACAAATATTACATTATATTGGTTAACATTACCATTTATACAAAACATTATATAAATATGCACACACACACACACACATATATATATATATATATATATATATATATATATATATATAAAACCACAAAACCACAAAAATATGTTATGCTAACTATTGAATAATGATTTCTGTACAGCAACAAAGCATTCTGTGTAGGCAAATATAGTCTACTTTTTAAAAGATCAGCTCTCTTTATCTTACATTATGGTTAAATATTACTTCAGTATATATAATAAATTTCAATGTAAGTCTTCTTTTACCTGCAATTTCCAGTTGACAACTTCTACAATGTAAGAAGCTCATAATATTGTATTTAACAAAATGAAAGCACTAGTTTAGGTAGTTAAATATTCTTGTCTCACTATATTATGACGTGATAGCAAAAACTTGATGCATGAAGAAAAAAATTCAGAGGCCATCCTTATCAAAAAATTCTAACAACACATTTTATATCACAAACTGTATAATTTGGTATAACATCCGTGGTGGTGCAGTGGTAGCATTGTTGCCTCACAGCAAGAGGTTCTCCCATTCAATTCTCGGCTGGAGTGTGGGTAGTGCCTTCTGTGTGGAGTCTGCATGTCCTCCCCATGGCTGGCTGGGCATTCGAAAGACATGCGTAAATGGGCGTGTCTTCATTGAAGGTTGAACATCAAACTGGTGCATTGGCATTTGTGAAAATCTACTGCCAATCATTAGCGGACCGGAGTTCCGCTGTGGCAACCCCTAACCAGGGAAAAGACGAAAAGCCAAACAAACAACATGGTACAGAGATTACTGACAACCACAAAATGGTATTAATTATTAGTATTAATTAAAAAATAAAAGATTCATAGGTGACTTGTTAACTCCCTTATTTTGTGCAATACTGCATCATCACCTTGAAGGCAAATATTTTATCCTCTCATTTAAGACCAAGTTTATTCTTCGTTATTGTTATATAAAGTTATTAACAAACAACTTCCTTAAATATATATCTTACACTTGGTGCCCTTATCATTTAGTACCAATTCTTTTGCTATTGTCATTATCGGACTACTTGACAAAAGCATTCTCTGTCATGGGACCAGAACTTAGAGCTCAGTTCAGGTGTTTAGATTCGGCTAGAGTTGTGGGTTGGTATAATAGTTAAGATATTTACATCACCAGCAAGAGGTACAGAATTTAATTCTCATGAAGAAAAAAATGACTAGGTTGAAATGGTCTACAAGGGAGACTAGCCTGGTTCTTACCTATTAGCATTAATGTGCTCCTGTTTTTTGTATGGGAAGGGTGGCCCTGCTATCTTGGGACCAGTAGAACTGCCCTAGCAATGGAGCTATGGGTTGGAAAAGTTTTATTATAGCATTTTTTGCCAGAGTTTACAAGGAATGTTGAATTATAGATGGCTTTTTGATTGTGTCTTCAGTAATTTGCACTCAGGTTTTGTAAATCACTAAATGACTTACAAGGAATATGTGTGGTCTAGGGCACCTGTGTAAAAAGAAAAGTATGGGAAAGGTTGAGACACATCTAGGCTGACATTACTTTATTAAATTGTGCATAGTTCAAGAAAAGGGTAGTATGTAATTCAGGTACATAAATTTGTACCCTTGTTTATGATTAGCTCATGGACTAATAGTGTAAAAAAATAGGTAGTTGTCAATGTGCAAACTCCTGTGACAGCTCTACTCCTACATTCAGATTAGGACCCCCTCACACACAAACACACTCACTACTGCCTCAAACATTTTTACTCTATGACTGCCAGAGAAAGAGGCAGCCAGGCTGGTCAGTACTTTTTGGCAGAGACTTCAACATGACACTTAAAAAGCAACTGTATTGCTCAGTTCTGTCTAGCCAGCAAATGTTGGTCTGAAAGATTTAATGGTGATGAATGTTTGTACAACATACGTTTTGATGTGAGTGCATTATCTGGCTTTACTCCTCAGTGTAGGGTGGGCAGTCAGATGGATTTCATCACCACAGCATAAAAACATGACAGGTTTAGTTTGAGTGTAAATTGTAGTAGTAAAAAATGTTTTTTCCTTACTATGCCCATGCTGAAGTTAGTAGAGGAGATGATTATGAACACCATGGTGCTGTAAAGATGGGACCTTGTGCTGTTTGATGACAAGACCTGGGGGACTACAATCATTCATAGTAGGAAGGACTGCAGCCAAATCTTGCAGGTTTTGACAAAAAATGTGTTTCTTTGGAGACCCTTATATGCTGGCTTAGGGGGTTGTATCTGCACTATGCTAATTAAATGTAAAATAGACAGGGATCGGAACATTGCTTCACTTGATGTGACCATGCACAAAGAATACTGAGAGATGGTTCAAATACAGGAATCTTCAGACAAGTGTAACGGATGTGCAAGCAGAAGCAAAGTCAAAGGGCAGATGTAAGTCACTTCTTGGAATGCATGGATTTGGAAGACAGCATTAAGGTTCTTTTCAGCAGCATTAGGGTTGTTTTCATAGGTTCATAGGTTCATAGGTAGGTACTAGGCTATCTGCCCAAAAGCATTTATAAGTCTACCCAGAATGTGTTGGCTTTCGCTACCCCCTTAGATTAGTTTCCTGTGCCTCTGTGCAGCAGAGCCACTGAAGTGATCCCCAGGGTAAACTTTCTGTTTCCCATCCACTCTTCAAGGTTTTTCTTGAAGTGTGTTAGTGAGGAGCTCTGCCTAATGTAGATTGGAATCTTGCTCCAAAGCATGGGAAGTCTCTGGGATGGAAATTTATCACTCCAGCAAGTCCTATTTATTGTTGTGGCGAGGTTTAGATCCCTAGAGCATGTGGCTTGACGGGGTAAGGTTTTCTTTAGGTGGAGCATGTCCATCAATTCTGGGTTGGACATGGTCTTGTATGTCAGGCAGAGATCAACTCTGAGTAGGTGGTATGCAACCAAGTACAGCTGGAGTATCTTCAGTAGAGCTGCATAGGGCATCTGTTTGAGGCCAGTGATCCTCTTGGTGAGGTACCTCTGTGGTCTTTCCAGCTGTTACAGGTGTCTTGTAACGTACATCCCAAATGGGGTGTTGTACTCTATGATGGGTCTGATGAGTGATGAGCAGAGGTGCATAATGACCTCTTTTGATCTGGATGCGAACCTTTTTGTGATTAGGTGAGCCACATAGAAGGATTTTCTAACCACTTTGGCAATGTGATTATCAAAGGAGAGATTACTATCTACTTGGGTCTCCAGATCCCTTATTACGTTTTCCATATTTAGGGGACTACTACATATGTGGTATTTTTGTGGGTAATTTGTTTTTTCCAAAGGGGATGACTATGCACTTTTTGGCATTTAGTTTGAGGCCATGATTTTAACACCAGGTATCCGTCTTAGTGAGACCCTTTTGGAGGATGTCTCTGTCAGCTGGAGAGTCAGTTATAGCCCCTAGTTTGCAGTCATCTGCAAACTTGGTGAGCCATAGTCCTCTTGTGCTTGTCTGTACCTCTGAGAAGTATATGCTGAACAGGAGGAGTCCTTGGACTTAGCCCTGGGGAACGCCACTTGTAACCGGTTTAGAGTCAGACCTAGCTCCCGCAACTCTCACCATGTGGGTTCTGTCCATGAGCCAGTTGGCAACCCATCTTGTGACATAGGGGTTTATGTTCAGACTGGTGAGCGTGTCTATAATACCAGAATGGGGAATGGTGTCAAAGACTTTTGCGAGGTCTAGGTAGGCTGTGTGTACCACCTTTCCCTCATCTATAGCCTTGGTAACTGTCTCAAAGAAGTCCACTAGGTTTAGGAGGCATGATCTGCCCTTAACAAACACAAACTGGGTAGGGTCCAGTGTTTGGAAGTTCCCAATGTCTCTGTTAATGAGTTTCATGATGATGCGCTCCATAGCCTTGCAGACCAAGCTAGTCAGGCTTATAGGGCAATAGTTCCTAGGGTCTGTTGTAGCTCCACCTTTGTGGAGCAGAATAACCGTTGCTGTGCGCCACTCTATGGGCACTTAGCCTGTGGAGAAGTTGAGTTTGAACAGTGTGTTTAGGTGAGGGGTTGGTTTGTCTTTGAGCTCATGTAGGACACAGCCTAGGACACCATCTGGTCCCATTCATGCTGTGTTTTTGGCTTGGAGAGGGCTGTTTTAACCTGAGTGTCTGTAATTTCAGGGGCAGTACATTCTTCTGGTATGGTTATGGGCCCTTTTGGGGGTGAAGTTTGTACTGAACCTGTCTGCCAGGATGGTGGCAACATTGGTTGGTTCAGTGTATTTTGTACCAATTCTGCACTAACTCCGAGCAGATCTGAGCATTGACACTTAGATTCTTGACATAGCTAAAGAATGCGTTTTGGTTATCTTTGGAGTCCTTGGCAATTTTTCTTTCGAAGCTCACCTTGGATGATTTTATGAGGGATCATAGTTTCTTGCTGATACTGATCAGGGATGTCTTCCCTTCTTGGGATTTTACTCTTTTCTGTACTAGTTTCCTCCTTCTATTGCATAGCTTGTTTATGGCAGGGGTCCACCAGACTAGTTTCCTTTTCTTGGAGGAGTGAGTCTTGGTTTTGCTTGGGATAGCACAATCTATGCATTCTTGTAGGTGCCCATAGAATGCATTAGTAAAGGATTTTGCAGCTTGGACAGCATTATCCTTTACCATGAGGGCTTTGAAACTTTCCACCTCGGTCTTAAGTAACGTGAAGTTTGCTTTTGAAAAGTTTTTCATGGTGGTTTCCTTGTCCGGGGATGGGGGCGGAATGTGGATATCCAAAGTGATTTGTTTATGGTCTGATCTAACCAGTGAGGGGTTGACCTCTGGTGCGAAACACCGGTCGCCCATGTTGGTGATGACTAGGTCCAATATGTTGTCACCTCTGGTGAGAGGATTAACCGGTTGATCCAGTGTGTTTGAGTGTATAAATTCTAGGAAATGTTGGGCAAGGGAGTTAGTACTTAAGTAGCTCTCCCAGTTAATGTTTGGGTAATTGAAATCACCCAATTTTAGGGTGTTTGGTCGGACCATTATGTTTCCCAGTGTTTCCAGAAATACAGAATGGGGGTCCTGGGACATGGTGACTGATCTGTAGCAAGCTACAATTTGAATTGCAGTTTTTCCCCTTGTTAGTTGCACGTGGATGATCTCTGAAGCATCGTGCTGTGCCACTATCCTGGAGGTGTGGGTATCCTTGATGAATATGGATACGCCCCTGCCTTTTGTATTTCAGTCCAGGTTCTGTGGCCAAAATGTATGGTATGAGTTGTAGCCTGGTAGCACTGGGGTGATCTCTGGAGCCTTAAACCAGGTTTCTGTTACTGCACATATATCGATTTTCTCCATACTGAGGAGTGCCTCAAGTGTGTGCATTTTGAGGTTTAGACTTCTGGCATTGAGTAGCATTAACCTCAGTTTTTTGTTACTTGTGCTATTTATGGTGGTGGGTTTGTCTTTTGAGTCTTGCCTAAAATGGCACTATGGGGGTGGCAAGAGCCTTGGCCAGTATTTGAACGCCTAAGGGTAACAGGTGCAAACCATTTCTAGTTAAGCAGTGTGGCTTGTCGAGCATGTCATCCCAGGTGGACAGACACTGGATCCCCTTTGAATGACACCAGAAACCTAGACAATTGTTGAAATTGATAATTTTTTCTTTATACCGTGGTATCATTCTTGGTGAGGGCAGGATGCTACTCAGGGTCAGAGTCATACCAGCCTGGACTACGTGATCAGAGAACTCTTCCATGTCTCTTTTCATGTAGTCCAGGGAGGTATAGCTCAGGTCATTCACACCAACATGGACAATGACATTGTCATATTTGTACTTGTTCTGGAGTGACCTGAGTGCTTGTGTTATGTGGCAGATCCTGGCACCCGACAGGCAGATAATAGTAACCTTATCCTTATTCAGCCTAGTGAGTGGGATGTCAGTGTGCCTGACTATAGAGTCATCTATTACTAGTATGTTGGGTATGTTATTTTGCCTAATGGACTGTGATTGCGTGGCACACTGGTTTTGTGAAGTATGTGTTTCATGGTTTGTGCTTGGGGGGTATAGGTTGATTGGATGTCTGCTTTGGAGGTCTCTGTTGCTTTTGCAGATTTTTATTTAGAGCCTCTGAGTCTATTTTTGTGTATTTATATGTGTTTTTTGTGGTGCTGGTTTAATGGGTCTATGTGAGACCGGTGGTGTGATGCAAGTACTTCCCTTCTCCTCTTGACTGTCTTATCCAGTCTTGGGTTGAGAGAGCTTAGCCTCCAGTTTGGCTGTAAAATTGCATCTCTTGCATGTATTAGTGTTTGGTGGTAGGAGGAGGGGGTTGTCTATGTACATGAGGCATTTGTAACATTGCCTTAAAATGCCCAGATTCACCAGTAGGACTGGAGAGTACACCTGAAACTGCCCTTTGGACATGCCTGGATAGGTACAGTGAACCGTTTTATTGAATGGCTGGTAAGGTCGAATAGAGAGCCTTGTCCTTCTGTACAGTATAGGGTGGTCTAGTGCTAGGGTCTATAAGTGCTTGCTATGCGTTTTGAGCAAGTGCTGGGCTGAGAAATGAATGGCTTGAGTGCTTAAGTTGAAAGTTTGTCTAGTTCCAAGGGAAAAATTGAAGAGGAGACTTTGTGGAGCCTGGAATAGTTATACCCTAGCTAACCGGTGCTGCCCAGCAAACAAAACTAGGCAAATGCAGTTTTTATAGCAGGAAAATAAAAGAGATAGAAATAAGCCCACAATGGCCAATAAACTACTAATTTCTGGGCTGAAACCACTCCTCCAGGGACAGATAGGCTGCTCAAAGCTCCCCTCTCTCACAGGTGAACAGAGAAACTTCCTTCTATCCAAGTAAGGTATGGGCAAACACAAAGATTTGGAACACAGCCCTAAATTTAGCACTAACCTGAAAACTGGACTATACTAGCTTAGAAAGGTGGGAAACAAGTATATTTTTTTGATTTCTTTCAGAAAATAAAGCAGATACAATAAAAAAACACTTTAAATGCACAGAAAAGGATACTTACTGTTATATATCTCAGATCAGAGTTGTAGTCAATGCCCCTGGTAATAAAGTAGGAAGAAACACAAATACAGTAAAAGCAGATGAATAAAGTGCAATGTATATATATATATATATATATATATATATATATATATATATATATATATATATATATATATATATATATATATATATATATATATACAAAACAATAGAAAATGAACAAACCGATTTAAACAAGTTACCCAATTAACCAGAAAAAAACTCAAAACTGAGCCCTGTTCCAGCAGTTTTCAATCAGACAAGTTCTAACTGCACACTCCTGCTACTAGAGTGCAGGGGAACCTTCTCCAAAAAAAAGATGGTCTGAATCAGTGCTTAAGTTATACAAACAAAGCTAGATTCAGCAGGCCTGAATCTGGTCTATGCTACATCAGCAAGGCACACAACTTTTAGAAAAAAACAGTTCAGATAAGCAGGCACAATAAGCCTGTGACCAGAAATTCCCAGCTCAGAAGGGAAGAATCCAGCCTCTCTTCCCACAAGAGTGCAGACCACAAACCTTCTTAATATAGAATAACTGGCCTGATGCCCAAGTGCTTAAACCAGAACTAATACACTTTTAGAATAGCAGACACTGAGCCTTTAATCAGCAATTCCCAGCTTAGAAAGATTTAAGCTACCTGTCCTGCCACAGCAGTGCATACCACAAACCTTCTTAATGTAAAACAAGTGGTATGAATCCCAAGTGCTTAAATGAGAAGACTTAGAATAACAGCTACAATTTAATCAGGCTACTACCAAGCAGTAATAAATGCAGCAGAATAAATAACGAGTACTTTTAAAAAGAGGCAAAAGCAAAATAAAGTAAGTGGAAACACAAATACAGTAAAAGCAGATGAATAAAGTGCATTTTTTTGTAAAGTGCATGTAGAGAGGAAGGAAGAACCTAAGTGGGTTGGCCTTCTCAAATCTGCTTTCTGTATTAAGGAGAGTGAACACTAGACTCAGAATATGATCTCACTGTACTCAGTTAAGTGAGCAAATGAGATGAACCCAGGAGGAGTGTTCAAATACAGACTTACAGGTGGGGCGGGCAATTCCAGAGCCACCAACACTAACACAAGAACAGGGAGGGTGGGTGAGGAACTAACTGCAGAGAGACACACAACACACTATTCAGTGAAATACACACTTACGTAACAGAAAAAAATGAAATACAGTACTTTTAAAAGTGCAAGTTTGTACTTAACAGAAGACTAAAATAAAGTACTGCAGGTTTGCACTTAACTTCAGCTTCTAATGCAAGTGATTGCAGCCAACCAAGTCTCAAAGAAGATGAGCATAAAATTAATTCTCAGACTTTGTGGCTAGCACTTAAAGTACAGAAGAAGCCCTCTGGGCTAACAGTTAAATATCAGATAATGAAGTAAGAAGGCCACCACCCCCTCTTCTAGCAGGGAGCCACACAGCACACTATTCAGTGAAACACTCGGTTGAGTGGCCTTCAAAAGACATGCGTTAGTGGGCGTGCCTTTGCTGAAGGTTGGGCATTGGGCTGGCAACTCTGCAGCATAAAAAATCTACTGCCAATCATTAGTGGACTGGAGTTCCGCTGTGGCGACCTCTAACAGGGAAAAGCCGAAAAGACAAACAACATCAACAACCCAATTAACCAGAAAAAACTCAGAACTGAGCCCTGTTCCAGCAGTCTTCTATCAGACAAGTTCTAACTGCACACTCCAGCTACTAGGATGCAGGGGAACTTTCTCCAAAAAGAAGATGGTCTGCATCAGTGCTCAAGTTATACAAACAAAGCTAGATTCAGCAGGCCTGAATCTGGTCTATGCTACAGCTACAAGCCACACCAATTTCAGAAAGAAACAGTTCAAATAAGCAGGCACAATAAGCCTGTGACCAGACATTTCCAGCTCCGAAGGGCAGAATCCAGCCTCTCCTCCTACAAGAGAGCAGACCACAAACCTTCTTAATATAGAATAACTGGCCTGAAGCCCAAGTGTTTAAACCAGAACTAATCAACTTTTAGAATAACAGACATTGAGCCTTCAATCAGCAATTCCCAGCTTAGAAGGATGTAAGCTACCTGCACTGCCACAAAAGTGCAGACCACAAACCTTCTTAATGTAAAACAACCAGTATGAAGCCCAGGCGCTTAAACCAAAAGACTTAGAATAAAAGTTACATTTTAATCAGGCTACTACCAAGCAGTAATAAATGCAGCAGAATGAATAACATTGAGTTATTTTAAGAAGAGGTAAAAGCAAAATAATGTAGGAGGTAACACAAATACAGTAAAAGCAGATAAATAAAGTGCATTTTTTTGTAAAGTGCAAGGAGAGAGGAAGGAAGAACATAAGTGGGTTGGCCTTCTCAAATCTTCTCTCTGTATTAAGTAGAGTGAACACTCAGTATATGATCTCACTGTCCTCGGTAAAGTGAGCAAATGAGATGTACTCAGGAGGAGTGTTCAAATACAGACTTACAGGAGGGGCGGGAAATTCCAGAGCCACCAACACTAACACAAGAACAGGGAGGGTGGGTGAGGAATTAACTGCAGAGAGACACACAATGCACTGCTCAGTGAAATACACACTTAGGTAACAGAAAAAAATGAAATACAGTACTTTTAAAAGTGCAAGTTTGTACTTAACAGAAGACTAAAATAAAGTACAGCAAGTTTGCACTGAACTTCAGCTTCTAATGCAAGTGATTGTAGCCAACCAAGTCTCAAAGAAGATGAGCATAAAATTAATTCTCAGACTTTGTGGCTAGCACATAAAGTACAGAGGAAGCCCTCTAGGCTAACAGTTAAATATCAGATGAAGTAAGAAGACCACCACCCCCTCTTCTAGCAGAGAGCCACACAGCACACTATTCAGTGAAACACACAATTAGGGAACATAAAAAATAAAATACAATACTTTTAAAACTGCAAGTTTGTACTTAACAGAATACTAAAATATAGTACTGCAAGTTTGCACTTTACTTCAGCTTCTAATGCAGGTGATTGTAGCCAACCAAGTCTCTCAGAAGTTGAGCATAAAATGAATTCTCAAACTTTGTTTCTCAAACTTGAAGTACAGAGGAAGCCCTCTAGGCTAACAGTTAAATATCAGAGAACAAAGACGTGAGAATAAGCTAATGAGTTAGCACCAGTGACAAAAAGGGAAAAAGCTTTAAGTCTAGCACAGATGACCAAAGTCCAATTAGCATCTTGGACACATGAGAAAACTGGCAAGTGAGGATAACTATGCTCATTGCAATGAGGAGAGTGGTACAAACACAGGTACACATGCACCCAGAATTCTTCACAGAAGGGGTGACAATACAAATCAGCAATCTGGAGGCAAATATTAGACTCAAGAAACCACTGCCTGGTGATAATCTTCAAAGAGGGTGTGCAGAAGCATGTTCGCACATGAGGAAGGCTTTGTGGGAATCTGCAGTGACACAGGTCACACATCTGCTGACCATGAGAAATAGGTAGGTCATTACAACTACTTTCATCACTAGGATGTGAGGGAGAGCATAAAGCATACTCATAGCACCTGTAATGATCACCCCTCTAGAGAGCTCTTGCCTTGTTTCTAGGTGAAATTTAAACAAGAGAACAAATGAACCAATACTGATTGTGGAGTAAAGTTTAATAGTTGGCATAGAGAGAGAAGAAAACAAATACAAAAAAATGTTGGACACCTGTTGGACTATTGGGTAAAAATTAAGCAGATTGATGGATTGGTCATAATTGTGAAATGTTTGGGGGGGGGGCACAGAAGCCACAGAGGTGTGATTCAAACCACATTTTTGGTGGAGAACTTTAGCAATCCTAGTACTAGTCAAGGGTGCTGAAGTAGAAGGAAAATTTAGCTAAATTTCCTGGTGGACTGGTCATTGAGAAAGACATATTAGAAATTAAGGCTCCGTTAACAAAGGGTGAAGCTCTTATGGACATGAGCAGAATAAGATGTAAGAAATCATCTGGTAGAGATGGTCTGCCTATTAAGTGGCTCAATATATTTAGTTTTGTGGTTTTAAGATGTAGAGAATGAGGAATTTCTTGTAGGCTGCCTTCCTCCCACCTGCAGGGAAGCACTTATTACCAAAACATGGTTTGACATGGATTCATTAGTTTCATCGGTAAATACTAGGCTGGCTGCTTTTGTAGGCCATTTTAAACCTAGCCAATTTCCCTTTTAAAGATGAGAATCAAACCCTGTACTTTCTGCCTGCAATATAAACACCAACACCATTATGCCAACCCTAATCCCCTAGAAGGTGATCATAAAGCACCCGTGTCATTTATCTTACCTATGGTGGCACTAAGATGTTAGCCACAGTCCTAGTCGATGGGTTAGTAAAACGTTTGCACAAGCTTACTTCAATAGAAAAGGCTGTCATGAAGAAAAGAATCTTTGATATTTCTTCTGCAATACTGCTCAGGCGGCAAAGTCCATTCTCACTCGTGATGTGGTGTATTTCCTTGGTGTAGATAAGATGTCAATAGAATGGCACATCTAATTTAAAATGTTTGGAGCCAATAGAACTCATTCAAAATTGTGAATTTGGGTCTGTACAAAGATCTCTCAGCTACACAAGTAATTGATCGAGCAATGAGTTCCCCATTTAAGCAGAGAAACAGTATTCACTGTGTTGCCCTCTATTCCATATCAGGTGAAAGTTGCTGAGGGCACAGTCAGCATTGTAGAAGTGCAGCAGTGTATACAATCATTTAAGCAGCTACAACTGCAATCACACCACCATAAATGACAGTCAGTGTATGGTGTGCTATAAGGGTGCTTGATCAGCAGCATGTCAAGAGCTACTATTTTCTCTCTGGCCTGCAAGTATGCAGGCGGTATGATTTCCAACACTGCTTTCCAGCTTGCAAGTTAAGGACTGACTGGCATCTCCTAGAAAGTGCCTACTACACCACCGTTAGTATATGCAGTCACTCATACGACCATGCGTGCCTCTGTGTGTGTGTGTGTGTGTGTGTGTGTGTGTGTGTGTGTGTGTGTGTGTGTGTGTGTGTGTGTGTGTGTGTGTGTGTGTGTGTGTGTGTGTGTGTGTGTGTGTGTGTGTGTGTGTGTGTGTGTGTGTGTGTGTGTATGTGTGTGTGTGTGTGTGTGTGCGCGTGTGTCTTTTAGGTTTAACAAAGAGCTATTAAGCAAATATATCTTTTGTTGAGCAGTACCAGAAGCCCTAGCCCCCTTCTGTTCTCTATGGCCTTTGATCCTCTCTACAGAGATCTGAAATGAGAATCAACTGTGCAGGTTGCCAATATCTCTTTACTTTTTTTTCACTTATTTATTGCATTTGGTTTTAAGGAAAGCATGACGGAGAAAAACAAAACTTTTTCAGAGGAGGTCCAGGTAGAAAAGCTCCAGCAGATTCAGTAATACAAGATACAAAGCATTAATATAATATGAAGAGACATGCAGAGGTATAGTAAATATAGCAGTTGTTTGATACAAAAGAAAAATGGAACACATATATTCACTTGTTACTTAACAGTACAATGTATTAAAATACGTTGTACAGTACTCAGCGCAATTGTTATTGAAGACCATTTGCAAATCACAATAGATTAAGCAACAAGAGAGGGAGGAATGCAAGAAGTTTATATTGACAATAATAAGTCTGAGCTGCTGGCGAGAATATTAGAAAGAATAAACTGAGATATCAATGTACCTGTTATGATGAAGAAAGTAAATTTGTTCAGGGGTGTTAGAAGTAGTTTGTAAGGTAATGTGTAAGTGGTACTTAATGGGAAGGTGTGTAACAGAGATTAACCAGACGTGGTACAGGAACACAGCCATGAGTCCAATAGGTGTTGTTTAGGTGTGAAACAGAGATTAACCAGAGGTGGTACAGGAACATAGCCAAGAGTCTAGTAGGTTTTGTTTTTAGCTGAGGTTTACAGGATTTTATGGATTCAGATTATTTTAGCAGGAGCAGGAGAGAATTCCAAAGTTGTGAGATGCACTTAGAGTATAGAATGTCTCTTGCTGCATTATTTAATTTGGCTATAAGAAATTGGTGTTTGTGTGAGATTTATAGGATTCTCCTTAGGGATTAGGGCAAGGCTATGACTATCAAAGATGGACAATTTCCTGGTTTATGAATGAGCCCATGACTGGTTAATAACTGAGAGAAAGTTATATGTTGTGGCAGCCCTAACCAGCTGATTAGTTTCAAGGCTATGCAGTGGTGTGTTCTATGAAGTAGATTTCCTGTAAATTTGGCCACTTTGTTATGGTTTTGCTCCAGTTTAATTATTTGGAGGAATTGTAGGTTAGTGAGAATGGGAGAAGTGTACAGAAGTGTTCCAAGAAGATAAGTTGATGCAATGTGTTTTTGTCTTCTGTTAGACAGATAAGGTTTGAGCCTATACGGACAGCCAAGTTTTTAGTGTTTTTTTTTGTTTTATTTTTTACTGCTTGGTTTATGTGGTAATCAAATTTCAAAATTTCATCTATGATTTCCCCAAGCAGTGGAATGTAACTTGTCGATATTGCTTTTGTTTTATCGGCTGGTATAAAATTAAAAGATAGTTTTTGTATGATTATTGTTTGGGGTAAATAGCATTAGTTTGCTTTTTGGGGATTTAGTAGTTATTTATTATGTGATAGCTGGACTGAAAGGACTTTGGATAAAATGCTGGAATTTGTCTAGGTCAGGGGCCGGACAGATCAAGGTGGAATCATCAGCATACTGGACCATAGTGACATGGGTGGTTGCTTACTAAAGGTCATTGGTAACATATTAAATAACAGATGCCCTAAGATGGAACTTTGTGAAGCATCCACAAATAACGGGCAAGAAGGCTGAGGTATCATTTAGCCATTTAAGAGCTTGGGATTTTTTCCAAAAGTAGTTTTGAAACTAGGAGAGATACGCTAGTAAGACCATTAGAGGGCAATTCATGCAGGCATTTTTGGTATGATAGTATGTCAAAGGCTATTCAGAGATCTTGCAAAGGTGTACAAACCAGCTTATCTGAGATTCTGTATAGGTTTATGGAGTTACTAAAATTGAAAAGTGCAGTAGTGGTGTTATAATGAGGCCAGAATCTAAGCTGGGATTCAGAAAAATAGCTTGTTTTCTATAACACACTTGAGTGGCTGCAAGTAAATATATTTTTGGCAGACAAAACAGTATAGCTGTGAGTCTATAATTTGAAATGTAAGTAGATGAGCCATCTATGAGTAAGGGTAGCATATGAGATTTTTCCACACTGCTGGTACACAACATTTACTCATGGATCTGTTTATAAGAATAGAGACTGGATAAGCCAGTACATCAGCTGCAGTTTTGAGATATTCTGCAGGCCAGTTGTCTGGGACTAGGGTTGTTACCTTTAGCTAAAGCAACTATGCCTTAAAGAAAGGATGTTAACACAAGTTGGAAGATGAGGTTGTTGTGGTTGCCAGTGTCTGGACAGGAGCAGGGATTACTGTGGCTTATTAGACAGGCTATGGTTATTAAGCTTATTTGCCATAGTTCCAGCTTGGGTGTTTACAAATGAGTCAGGTTGTGAAGAATGGCTAGGATTTTACAGTTGATATATTGATGTCTGGAAAGTTCAGGGGTTGTTTAGAATTTTGAGTATGAGTTTCTTTTATCGGTTTTGATCATATGTTTTGTTGTTTTTCTAAGGAGACTGCAGTTTTGTAGATTTATTTGGGTTTTTTTCTTGTGCCCATATTTTCAGGCTTTGTCTCTCTGAAGCAGTATTTGTTTGGTTTGTCTTGTTAGCCAGAGAGCTGAGTTGGATTTGACCCTTTTTGTTAATACAGATACAAATATCCTACTAATGTATGTACAGCTGTATTTAGGAATTGTGCCTTTAAGATTTTCCAGTTAAATATTTATAAATGCAACTTTCTGGAAGGATGTCAACTTACGAGCTCATCCGTAGTGGTGTTGCTTTTGAATATAGCTGTGATTTCTTACAGTTAATGTAGAGATGTGGTCACTTAAAGAGTCGGGCAGACTGCTCTGAGCAGGTAATATTGTCTAGCTAGAGGTGAATATCCAATTGATAAAAGAATATCTGTTACTAGTATTTTTAGGTGCAGTGATGAGTTCGGTGAAACCAAGTAAAGTAATTTGTTGGAGAGTAAGAATTTATGGAGAGCCAATCAAAATTAAAGTCACCTAGAATTATAGTTTACTTGGAGTGTGTCTAAAGAAACCCAGCTGAATAGGTCTCTTGCTGTGCTGACATTGCTGCAAGGAGGAATATAAGTTGCAATGATACATATCAATTTTTGATTGTCAAGTTTAATGATGAAGATTAGAATTTCTGCATTGCTGAAAAGAGGAGGTTTCAGTGTTGAAGGAATAGAGAATTAGTGAATTTTTGAAGATGATTGCAACTCTGCCTGTTTTTTATTTTTCCTATCTGATCTAAGGATGTTATTGCCAGGGTGTATAATTTCATTGTCTTTTATTTCTTCTTCTTTTAGCCAGGTTTGTGTTAAAGCTGCAATATTAGGAAAGTGATGCATTGATTTCAGATATTTTGTTAAAGATACTTCTGAGGCATATGTTGTGGAAAGGAAGGTATGGAGGATTTGAAGGAGAGATTGCACTGGAGGAAGAAAGTGGGTTGGGAAGTCTGTATGACTTGTCAGGAGAATGTGTTGAATATGGGTTGTGGTGTATATCACCATTATAGGCTTAGGCCATTGTCGTACAGGTGAAAGAGACATCTCTATTAAATGGGGTGGTTGAAACATAGTTTGTTTGATGAGATTGTGGCTATGGTATCTGTACTTTCAGAGGAGGATGTGAGATGTACTGCACAAGTTAGAAACTGACGTTATAGCTGTGAGTTGTATTAAGGAAGTGAAAATATGTGTTAGTGAGGATATAAAAATGAAAGTAAGGTGGTGATGATATGAAGTTGCAAACATCCATCTATCCATGCATAACCCATTTTTCCTATTTTGCTCATGGGGTCAGGGTGTCACCGGTGAAGTTGATCAACAAAAAATATAAGTATAAACAGTGATATAAAGGTGCATATGATAGAAGTATTAGGGATAGCACAATTAGTATATCTACATGTACCACAACAATAGAACAGTAAACCATGTAATTGCACCAGAGAAAAAGGAAAAATGAAACCACAATAAAATATGAAAGTTAGAGTTTTATTGAATGCTAAAAAAGAATGTTAGAAAAGGAAATGTAGTAGACACCTTAATTGACCTTAAGAGATATACGAGAAAATTGAATTTGGCTATTTGGCTTAATTCTGGTTTTGATTCTCATGTTGCTACCAACACATCATTGAAAAATCCGAGTGTTTCTAACCTACCTTGTTCATAGGTGAGTGTTCATAGGTTAGTACTAAGCTAACTGCCATTTTAAGCTTAGCCAATTATCCCTTGTGAGACTCAAACCCTGCACCTTGTACTTGTAAGGCAAACACCTTAACCATTAGGCCACCCTCCCTCTAAATAATACAGTAAATAATACACCTCTAAATAATACAGTATCACTTTTTAAAGAAATGTGTGAAAAAGACATAAGGCATTTTTATAGTAATAGTGAAGGACGCAATTTGTTGTTCAATTCTGTCAAGAATTTGAATGCTAAAGAAGAAATGTTATTGGGTATGCTTACAAGCAGAGATGATGTATGTTTTATGAAACCCGATAAAGGTAACAGGATTGTTGTCATGAATAGAGGTGATTACTTGAATGGGATGAATGCTTTATTATTGGATGGGACATATGAAGAGAGTTCTTTAAATGAAGTGAAAGTAGCTTATCACAAAGTAGATATGTTATTAAGTGCTATGCTTTTTCAAGGACAGATTAATGAGCCTGAATACTTCTATATGTTGAACGAACATCCCATGGTCTCCTCCATGTTTGGCGTCCCAAAAATCCATAAAGGCCTAAAAAATCCTAAATTCAGGCCAATAGTGGATAGAAAAAGATCTAAAACCTGTTTCATCAGCAAATACTTAGATGTTAAATTACAAAAAAGTTTGGAAAAATGTACATATATTAGTAAAGACTCTTGGCAATTCTTGAAGAAATTAAGAATGATTGAAGTCTCTCCTGATTTTATTTTTGTTACTATAGATGCCGTCAACCTTTTCTCTGTCATTCCTCATGACACTGGATTAATGTGGTTTGAACATCAGTTACATAAAACACATATATCTGACCAAGACGAGGTTAATAAGTTAGTCACCTTGATGGAGGTGGTTTTAAACACCAATTTCATATACTTCAAAAGTCAGTACTACAGACAAACAGGCATCTTGTGGCCCCATTTTTGTGAACCTTGTTATGTCCTTTTGGGAGCAAGAGTTTTTAATGAATAGCCCCTACAAAAATGAAATTGTGCACTACACCAGATATTTGGATGATTTATTTTTAATTTGGAGAGGTTCAGATGTCCATTTAAATGATTTTTTTAATTATATAAATGACACTGTAGAATTTTTAAAATTCACATATGTTTTTGATAAATGTAGAATTACCAATTTAGACATAGACCTTCACATGGATTTTGACAATAAGAGGCTCATTACCAAGGGAGTCCGCAGGATTTTTTGCAGGGGGGGTGCAAACCCAAGCCCCACCCATGCAGCCTCACCCCTCTGCTGCCCCCACCCACGCAGCCATTCCAGTGTCCCAATACTTGACTATTTTTCCCCATTTGTCATAGACACTGTTCAAATCTCTCAGTGTGCATACTGTTTTATGCTTTACTTCTACAATGATTACAGATATTTGGATTTCATTTACAACTTTTATTTCAAATTTTATAGCACAAACACTGATAGACATTTACTAAACCTAAACAAAGCAATAGTCTTACAATGAAAGGAGACTTAGCATTAAAACATCTCTACCTTTGAAACCCACATTCACCGAAACAACATTGAAACCCGCATTCAAAGAAAATGCATTCGGCCAGTGGCAGGGTAAGTTTACCTTTGGGCTGTTTTCAAATCATAGGCTCCTTGCACACATTTTTAGAACCATGCAAAAGTTATTAGATTCACCTTCCTGACTGTATTAATTATACTATACAATAATTGAATTATATCCCTTGTATAATACAGCACCATTTGTTAGTGTGTTTTAAATTTATAGTTCTGAACATTTTTCCTTTAAGCAATGAAACAAATCATATGAACCAATAATGACAACCTGCCCAATTCAGAACATTTCAACCATAAGGGGCCACTCTACTCAAACGTCTGTCATACAATCCACCAATGTCAGTCAATATGCAGAATCTTTGCAGAAGTAAAACTAATCTGAATAATTCCACATTAAAGAGATCTGAAACCAGTGAAGAGGTTGTTGCTAGAAAACAACTTTATATTTCAGTGTTTCATCTACAAATTCACTGCCTGCTGCCCTTGAAAAATAAATTGCCTGCGTTATATTTAAAAAATGGTAAGCTGGTATATTGCAATAGGGAATGGGTGGCAAGCTGAAAAACAAGTTCATAGTTATTAGGCATCTCATCCAAAGGAGGACATACACCCCCTTAAAATACAAATCTACATGTTGTGGGAGTAGAACCTACAGCCCTCTGTATCAAGATGTAAGTATGCTACCTGCTGTGCTGCTTTAAAAATTCTATACCACAATAGTGATACTATTTGCTAAACAAAACAGTTGCATATTTTAAGAAGGTTTAACATGAGCAGCAGTAAAACTCTCTTTCCTTGAAGCTCACAATTCCTTGAAAATGCACTTGAAAATAAATTCCACCTGCTAACTCTAGGGCATTTCACTCTCTCTTAACACACACCTCAACCTCTAAGTGCAAGAAATCTGGACAAAGCCTAAAGTAAATAGGAGCAGATTATAAATATTGCTCTCATGAACTTAGAACATTGCTAGAATAACAGGATTTATGTTAGTATGCATTTTTCTAAAGGATGTGACATCTAAAACTCAAATGTATGTCATTATTTAGCAACTTCAATGCTTTTTAAGAGGAATATGGGGCAAAATCTAGACATTCTCCAAAAACCTGGACAGCTGAGGGGTATGCTTCCTCCTTCTTATACATACATACAGACACACATACATACCATACCTCTCAATCTGTTAACACAAGAAATCTGGACAAAGCCTGTTATAATGTTGGGGATAAAGGCCCAAAACTAGGGACACATTAGAAAGTTGCTAGAATAAAAGGATTTGTGTTAGAATTAAATTTTTCGGAATGATATGAAGTCTGAAACTGAAATGCATGTCATTATTTATTAACCAGCTATATTCAGATATAGTTGGTTACCTCAGTACTCACCATGGCTTGCATTTTCTCCTCTCTTGAAAGGCCCACTCTGCTTAACTTGTGCATTATTTCCTCAGTCACTTCACCGTGGGTTGCAAGGCAGCTTCATCACTAGTGTGTGCACAAAATATAATGCCTTCAATGAGTCTTGCAAGAAATCACATGCAGTCATCATGGCACAAAGGTTCTACTGAAGATGCTTCCAATTTTTCTCATACACGAACATGACAGAAGCCAGAAACAGCTGTTATTCCACAGCTAGATGCAGCAGTAGCAAAACAAATTGCAGAGAACCAAAATAAATTGGAACCAATTGTATCTACCATTATTTACTGTGCAACCCATGACATTCCTCGCTGTGGAAAAGAAGGCTCTGGTGGAAATTTGTGTTTCTTGTTAGATTTTCGTATTGAAGCTGGTGACACAATACTGAAACAACACAGTGAAACAGCTGCAGGAAATGCTTGGTACTCATCCCATAGGGTAGAAAATGAGCTGTTGGCAGAATACGAACATATACTTCAAAAGGAGATTGTTTGTGCAGCAAACAGGACAGTTGGATTTAGTGTATTGGCGGATGAAACTGCAGATATCTCAGACATTGAGCAGTTGTCATTGGGCATTTGGTTTGTTTATGATGATTGTATTTGAGAAGAGTTTGTGGTTTTTGTTCCCATTGTTGTGAGAGATGCACAGTCTGTATCAAATGTCATGCATAAAGTGCGGCCTAGACCTGGAAAAATTACTCAGTCAGGCTATGACGGCTGCTCCATAATGACAAGCATCCAGAATGATGTTCAGCCAAAGATTTGTGAAAAGTATCCAAAAACAGCCTTTATCCACTGCGCATCAAACAGACTAAACCTTGTAGTCAATGATCTGAATGATATTCCTGAAATGCGTAGTCCTGTTGGTGTTATCAAGAAGATTATTTTTTCCATGACAGTCCAAAACGATGAGCATTGGCATCAAATATACCTCTTCTGTGTGAGACATGATGGACTGAGAAATATAAATCCATTAGTGTGTTTAGTCAGAACTTTGAGAAAATATTTGACTGCCTGGCTGATCTTCAGAAGAGCTATGCTGGTGAAACCAGACAAAATGCACATATGCTACTCAGCGCTTGCTCTTCGTGCATGTTTTTTATTTTCTCTTCATTATTGCAAATTACTAATCAGTTCTTGAGCCTGTTGCCCAGATGTTTCAGTCTGTTCAACTTGATATAGTAGAGGCTCAACAACACATCAACAGACTCATTGAAATATTCAAGGAGCACCGCAACCATGCTGAAGAGCACTTTAGGAATGACATTCTCAGTAAGGTAAGATCACTAGCAGATAAATTTAGTATTGAGTTAGTGTTGCCAAGGATTTGTAGTCGACACACCGAGCAAACACAGTAGGCGTGGATTTTGAGATTTATTACAGAACAAGTATTTATATTCCCTATCTTGACTCATTAGTTTCTTCACTGACATCTCGCTTTTCCACCATTAACACTGCTCAGTTCAACTTATTTTATCTGCATCTTAAAATGATGCAAAACCTACAACGTGAAGAATTCTGAAAATGAATTGCCGTCAGTAATGAACTATATCATATTGCTACTATATCTGAATGATCGCTTCTTGTCTGACGCATTGGCTTTGAAGCTATAAGAAAACCTAAAGTCTCTGATGGGCTACTACTACCTTTGTAGTCAATATCTTGCAGATCTTTTATCAATGATGTTACTGAACAAAAACAAACAAAAAAAAAAGTGTCAGGTATGGGATTAAAAAAAAAACATTTTCTGATGTGTTTCAGCTACACCAATGATTAACATGTGCATCATGCTAACCTGGACAACAACAAAAAAATAAATACATAAAACTAGTTGATTTTTGCTTTTGTACATGTTTATGCAAAGAAAACTTAATACTGCAGTAAGCACCGTTATACATCTCAACTGAACAGATTTTCACAAAATGTCCAGATTTTTGCCTCATATTTTTTGTGTGTTCTTCCTAAAATCTGTACTTTTCTGCCAAATAGCTGAGGATTGAAGTCATTAAATAATGATAAACATTTGAGTTGAAGAGTCCACATCCTTCAGAAATGTCATGCTAATGCAGAACCTATTATTCTATCAACTTTCTAAGTTTGTAAGAGCAATATTTAAAATCTTTCCCTACTTGTTCCCCCATCATTTTAATCTTTGTCCAGATTTTTTTGCTCTAAGAGGTTGAGACTGAGGTATGAATTCTGGCTAGTAATGTGTGTTTTATGCACAGTCTTCACAGTTTCCCTTAAAATGTCAATGAATCTCACATGAACTTGTCTATATTCTCCTGCTTTGACAATCTGGCTAGGGCTTTTTAGTTTTTTCCTTTCTTGTCTTATCTTTAGTACATCTTCAACATTATCTCTACTAAACATACTGTATGAACAATCATATGTTACTACCTACTGTACTTTTAATTCTATATCTAAACCATTATGCTTATGTAAATATCTTATGCAATCATATATCTGCTATATTTTATAACTGTGTAAACCACAATGCTCACGTAAATATCTTATGTATAGTTTGTTAGCAATTGTTCTGGAGCTTTTCTTCCTGAGCCTATGCTGAAAATGGACAGCTTTATCCAGTCGGACCTCCCTGGTAAACAAATATAAAATAAAATAAAAAAAACTGACCTTTATGTGGATTCAAAAAAAAGAAAAGCACATCATGTAACAGAAACCAAACAATGGCTCTCTGTGAATTTACTATACTATTCTGTAACTGAATGCACATTACTTAATGTTAACTGATAAAACAATTAAATAAAAATACAGTATGACAGGGGAAGAAGATAATGCTTTATGATTTGTAAACTGCTCATAACTTGTCACAATCCTTGAAGTGTATAAAATACCTCTTTCTAACCTTTAGAGTCTAGAAAACAGCTCTTCTCGATAAGCAGCAATAAAGACTCCAGCATATAATAAAAATGCATACACACCAGAACATAACAACTGTGCATGTCTGTCTGCATATCTGTAAATTAGTAGGCCATGTCTTTTTAAACCTGTAGTAAATGTTATGTTATCCATAATAACGTTATATATGTAGTTCTTTGCATACTCTCACCTTAGTAAACATCCTGTAGTGACAAGAACACTGTCTCTTTGGGAGTTACTTTGCAATATGCTTAAATCAAAACTACTTGCAGAAGACAATGTTAATCCATCCTGAATGCGACCAATACAACACTTTATTAAAATATCTATTAATCTACCAAGAAAACAGATTTCTGTCTCAAAGTAAGAAGTAATTAAAAACAGTTAATAACAACAACAACAACTCCCCCTCTTTGGTCTGACGTCCTGTGATTTGTAATGCTAGCCACTCTCCAAAAAAATATTTATGTTTGGACTTCCTTATCAATTAAGGTAGATCACCAGCAAAAATCAGCACTCCTTGAAGATGTGACAACAATGCAAACAGCACAACATAATTCTCCTGATAAGTACTGCAAAATATTTTATTTGCCATTTCCTATTTAACCAACTGCATATGGGCAGAAGCTGGAACACAGAGGTGAAGCAATCAATACCTTTATTTGGCCAAGATCTTCACCTTCAATAGGGTCAGGCAACAGCTACTAAATAAACAAAACCCTATGTTTAATAAAATAAACAGATCTACTGTCACCACATTTCATATTTTGAAAGTTTACTATTCCAAATATCTAAACTTGAGTGCAGCCTGGTATTCTAAGAAAAAAAAATCTGAAATATATTTATTCAGAAAGAGTAACAAACTATAAAACTTAACCAGCAGCTAATGTCTTGTCACATCAGGACAGAGTCTAATAAAAAGTGTTCCAAATTTCAAACCAAATTATTTATACGTAGCACAATTGAAGTTACAGAAACTCCCAATCCCACAGTGTCTGAAAACTTTTGAACTTAGGGTGCATACATACTTTAAATAAAAATACTAGTAACTACATGTAAACATTTGAAATATGCACAGATAGAAAACAGTAGCACAACTCAATCTGGTGTAGGCTTGTATTTCAGCAGACCAAAGTTCAGGTGTACATCCCAGCTGGAACTAATTGTTAACGGTTGTTGTCTCTAACAAGAAGCAGAGCAGAAGTACTACATACTACTACAGAAATAATGGGTGATGTCTGACAGGCCAAAATTAATTCAGACAGCAGTTATACCTTTGGTAGGTGATAGTTAACATGGATGCAAATGCCACTCTATCCCTAATGGCTGATAGCAGAAAAACTGATCTCACAACATGAACAAAAATGTGCAACAGGCAACTAGGCCACAACTCTGTTCTAGTTTCAATTGTTAAAACATATACATTTACACAATAACAATAGTTTATATACATTTCTATTCTAAGCTGGCAGGGCATGTTGTGTTACATTTTTGCTTAGTACTTTACCCCTTTACACACACACTTCTGTATGAATTATATCAATATTCTCAAATGACATAGAATTATTTACAAAATTCCAGGTATCTGGGCTGTCAGTATTTCCTTTTTTGACAGCATATTTTCAATTTTATGCAAACTGAGTTAGTATACATAACAGATTTACATCGGGGTGTGGGGGGGTCCTCTTCAAACTACTTATTGTATTCTGTTTGCCATTTTTATAGACATTATTTTGGAGTGCAATTTTGATATTGTTAGATGTTTCAATTACTGCATTTCTGCAATGTTTTTTGTTTGTACTAGAGTTTTTTTTTTTAAAACAGGCTTTCACCAAAAATTGATGACAAATCTGGACATTCTGCAGTAACCTATACAATTGAGAGGTATGGCCCAACTGTAGATGTGAATGTCACGGAAAGAGTGCATGACTGTGCAAAACACTGTGTGCTCACAGAAGCAGTTAAGTTCATCCTCATCCTCACACAAGAATCATCATGAACATGATAAATGAAGGCATAGGTAACCTGCAAATGCTGAGCCCATCACAATTTGGCTCTGTTAAAGGAAAGTCATGTCTATTAAATTTGGTGGATTTTTTTGAGAGGGTCATCAAAGCATTGAATGATGGTAAGACTATACACATAGTTTACCTTAGCCAGGCATTATAGACAAGCTCACTAATTTGGGTATAAACCATTTTATTACCTGCTAGATAGCCAACTCACTGATAGGAACCAGGAGGTCAAAATAGGTGAGGCCACCTCCAACAAGAGACCAGTCACTAGCAGAGTCTCCCAGGGCTTGTTCTTTTTCGCATTTACTTCTCTGAAATGGAAGCAAATGCTGAATATTTATGGATGACTAAGTTTTCAGATGATTGCAAGATTGGGGTAATCATCAACTCCACTGCAGACACTAACATTCTTCAAGAAGGTCTATCTCTGACTAATAAATGTTGTCAAACCATGGTCTTAAACTCAATAGTAAGAAATGCATAATTGTACCCCTTGGGAACTTAACCATCCAGGCTAATTACCATGTTGATAATACACCCTTCAGAGTCAACACAGTGCTCAGGGATCTTGGTACACATGTAGACAGTAAAGTATAAGTAAGGGTATGGCATCTAGGTCCCTGTACTCTGCCCTTATCAGACCATTCACACAGTACAGTGCTTTGCTATGTACCTGACCAGGCATATGCAGCAACGAATTTTGTCTGTGACATAAACAAAATATACTGACACAGCCTGTCCTATGGAACAGGATTCCCATCCATGTGAAGCTGAGCTTGTCATAAACATCAACCAAGACTGCTTTACAGAAAAAGGCCAATGAGGTAAGCAACTTCTGAAGTGGAATGTGAAATGGAGACCTGAGAGTTTTTCTAATAGGTTTATTTCTATCTGCAGAGAATTGATGTTGTCTATGTATATCTATATAATGATAATTTTTCTCCTCTATTAGACCAACTTTTTCCTCTCAATCAATGATCTAGGTCAAAAAAGACTTGTATATGTAATTATAAACAACTAAAACTCTATAAACAAATAAAAGATTTACTAGGAGAATATGGAAAATACTTGTGAAGTAATAGTGAACATGAGCAAAAAACACAGGTTTGTCACTGAAAAGCAATACAAATTATAATATTTTTATAGCCTATGTGTTTCATTTTTCAATGTTTTATGTATATATAAAAATAGAATAACAGCAGCCTTCCTTATAGATCAGAGCAGAAAAATGCATTATCCCTCTCAAGTTAACATAAGCAGAATTAATGAAAAAATAATGCATAATGTCATCCTATGCTTAAAATGGCTTAAAATTGATGTTTATTTCAGTGACTGCATCTTCTACTTCTTATATAAACAACACATATACACCACACCTCTTAAACACTTAAAACACACCTACAAACATCTGAAATTCAAATTCTGGCTCATTACTAATATTTTTAGAAAGCCCACATTTTCAAATTCTTATTTGGATTTTACCAGCTGGCACCCGCACCATCATAAGAAAGCTGTGGTTAAGGGGCAGTTGTGGTGGACAGCCAGAATGTTGAACTAAAGTGAGGATTTTCTCAAAGAGGTGGACTTTTTAATGCAAATGTTTACACAAAGGGGTTACCCCAGTAATATGTTGGCAACTATTTTAGTGGAAGTAGAAAATAAGCGTAAAATGGGAATATATAAACCTATAGTAGATTATTGCAATAATGCACAGCCACTATTAGTAAATATTAGCAACAATAACAATAAAATAATTGCAGGTATTGGCTTTATATTAACTTACAACAGTGAGGCCAGTATTATTTCTGAGATTGTTCATACCAATTGGGAAATATTAAATTTTGATGTTAATATAGCACAGAGACTTGGTAAAAATCCTAGGATCATCTATAGGAAGGACAAATCCCTTAAGAATTTTTTAGAGTTCAGTTGTGATAATGTCGCGTGTAATAGACTTATTGGTAATTTTATTTATTTATTTATTTATTTATTTTACATTTGTTGATCGGGATAGCACGACTGGATACATGTCCATTTTCAGTGGCGGCCCGAGGAGAAAAGCTCCAAGATAATAATATACATTGAACATTTAGTAAATGCTAGTTTCAAGCAGATTACAGTCATAAACAATAGATGCAATGCTTGCATTTATTGTTCTTTCATCCTTGAGACAGGTAAAGATTTCAACCTAAATGTGAGAAAAATATATATTAATGGACATTATAATTGTTGTTCAACCAACGTTGTATACATGGTGAAGTGTCAGGACTGTTCGGTATTCTACATTGGGAAGACTTGTAGGAAATTCAAAACAAGAATAGGTGAACATTTAGGTGATATTAGAAATAATAAAATCACCAGTCCTTTATTTAGACATGTTCAGACAAATAATGGAAATAGTTTTAAGTTCATGGTGGTCCAACAGATACAAAAGGACCCACAGGGAAGAATTTTGGATATACACCTTTACATTATGGAATTAAAATGGCAATTATGTCTAAACGCTTCCCAACATCCTGGCATTAATGAAATGTTATCCATAGCCTGTGTTTTAAAGTTGATTAATATTTCAGGGTGACATAGGGAATTCATTTATATTTATATATTTTTAATTTTGATATTTATTATTTTAATATTTAAGTATCTTTAAATATTTCACTTACTGTTAGATATTTTTACAGTATCTTTAGACCCCCCTTGAAGACTCACTACTCCATATAAGTGACCCGCTGTATGCCTCCATTGCATACACTATATTCTCACCTGATATACTCACCTGATATGTACTTCTTTTTGTAAATATTGCAAATAAGGGTTCTACTCCTGAGTATCTTATTGTTTGAGTATCTTATTGTTTTACAAAATTGTTCTTGTACTTCTTTGTTTCCCTTACCTTGTATACCAGTTTTTTATTGTTATCTAAACCATGTATGTACTCTGTTAACTTCCTTGGAGCTTTTCTCCCCAGGACTCCACTGAAAATGGACACTTTGTGTCCATTTGGATTTATCTTGGTAAAATAATGTTAAAATAAATAAAATAATAAAAATAAATAAATATTTACATTTTATTTTGATATGCTATTTCATTTTATTTAATTGTTCTTTTATTTAGTGCATTTATTCATTCATATATATTCTCTTCCTTAATGTATATTGGACGTTTTTAATTTAATTATGTAATTGGGGTGGAGAATGAAAGGGGCTGGGTGTTTGTACTGAATTTGTTTTGAGGAAGTCTCTTTGTGTGGGGAAGAAAGCACTTAACATTCAATAAAACTCTAACTTTCGTATTGTATCGTGGGTTTGTGGTTCCTTTTTCCCTGGTGCAATTATATGGTATATCTACACGTATCATGTTAACAGAGACGTTAAATTGACAAAGTGTACAATATATAACAGTGCACAGGGACAGGACAAAAAAACTGGGTCTGGACATTTTATAATGGAGATGCATGGAGCGTCTTGTATAGTTGGAGATGGTAGTGGTCTGAGGTTGAATTTAGTCATTCAGGCTGAGTGAGAAAGTGTGTGTGAAAAACAGTTAGTTATGGGTTGAGGAAAAAAAAGAGAGAAAGGTGAGCTGGGTCTGTGAGAGAAGAAAAATGTAGTAAAGACCAGCTTTGGTTTATTTTGTATGTGGATGTAACAAAAAGTGAGATAGGTAGGAGATTGACTTATATAATTTGAGAGGGCCTGGAGTTGGGAATCTGAGAGAAACTGGAAAGAAAGTACCATATTCCTAATGATGAATGTGCCTTTGTGACTCTTTTAGTTTTATAGGAGGAATCTGAGGGAATGGAAAGACATCTGAAGACAGTGCATTTACAAGGACAAATCAGTGTATGTGAAGTTAAATGGGTTATTTATTTATTTATTTATTTATGTATGATTACTGGGGTAGAGAACTGATCAAATGTGTCCACTTACATGCTCAGCTTATGTTGGTTACCTCTTGCTAGTTCTGTACCTCTCGACCTCTTAGCACAAGAAGTCTGGACAAAGGGAAAATAATGCAGGGGGGTCCAAAAATAGGGACAGATTTTAAATATTGCTCTTATAAACGTAGAGCATTGCTAGAATAACAGGTTTTGCATTGGTGTGTATTTTCTGAAGGATATGAAGTTTGAAACTCAAATACTGCTCATTATTTAGTGACTTCAGTCCTCAATAATTTTCAATAAAAGCATACATTTTATGAGAAACAGACAAAAATTATGCAGCAAACATCTGAACAGTTGAGAGGGATGGCTAGTGCTCTCTCTCTCTCTGTCTGTCTCTCTCTCTCTCTCTCTCTCCAGTGGCAGATAGAAAATGTAAGTACTTGAGCTGTATGTTAAAGTGCACAATGGTTGAGCTGGTCAGTAATAATGATGATGATGATGCTCTGCATTCCAGCTGGACCATTTATTTGATTCATGAGCTGGACATTACCTATACTTAAAATCAAGAGTGGCTATTGCAAATATGATGATTCTATCACTGTTCCTTTATTACTTTAGACATTTTTGAAATTACCCTAGTTTTGAAGTGAATAGGGATATGCAGACCCTGGTGTGTGTGTGTGTGTGTGTGTGTGTGTGTGTGTGTGTGTGTGTGTGTGTGTGTGTGTGTGTGTGTGTGTGTGTGTGTAGATATATATATGCATATTTGGGTAGTAAAAGCCTAGGGTCAGCAGAATGTTTGTGGCATCTCCTTAACTTCAGTTGTTTGTGCTTTCTTTCATCTAGGTTTATTATTTGTGGTGCTACGTCTAAGAGCATGTGATGGGTAGAACCTTTAGTAACATTGTTTGGGGTGCATATCATTTTTGAAATGATACCCAACAAGGTATTTAGGAATAGGCATACTAGTAGAGCCCTTGCTGCTGTTCTCTCCACTTTGTGAAGATTCCTGAAGAAGGGTGGGAAAGGGATGGGTCTGTGTTTCTCTCATTCCCCTCAATCAAATGTTGTTTGGGGAGCAACAGAACATATCCTTAAACTTAAGAATCAAAATTCGATGTGCATCATTGCAGCTTATATTCCTCAGTGCAGCAATGTCAGCACAGCAAGAGACCTATTCAGCTGGGCTTCTTTAAACATACTCCAAGTAAACTACAATATTGCTGTACCCATAAACTGTTGTCCTTGAGGGTAGATGAACATGGGAAAGCACTATTAAATCATATTCTGGATGCTTGAACAAATATATTTGCTGTGATGAAAATATTTTATATATATATATATATATATATATATATATATATATATATATAGGCTCTTTCTGAGCTCTAGAGAAATATATGCCTGGGAATATAAATTTGGTATGTTTGTTTGGAAGTGTGAATTATCAAAGGCTTTTGCATAGATCAGTCAAAACAAGCCTGTGGATATAGCTTTTAGAACTGTATGATAACACAGAGGAGTAATGCTCTGACTTGTTAATGAGCTTCTTCCTGTTCCAAGGATCAGGGTTTGAATATTTACACCTTTATCTGCCAGCTGTGTGACCTTGAGCAACTCATTTAATCAGACAGTGCTTCAGGGCATTGGGAATTTGGACTAGTCTTTTTAATGGTCTTCTAGTCTTCGTATCTAGTAACTAGCTATGACTCCATAATATGATTTTATCAAAACAGTTGCATGATTGTCATTTCACATGTTAGATGCAGGGATATTGAAGCCTTTCATTTTAATATATATTGGGGCTGCCTCATAAATTGGAAGTTTTGAGAATATTGCATGAATGTCCTTCATAAAATGATTGAGTGGGAACTCCAGGTCTATTTCAATTAGGGATTCCTAATATACTCCTGTATCTCCACAAAATACTACAGAAATGTATTAGTTTGATGTTTCCAGGATGATGGCTCAAATAAAAAGTGAAATAATATACCTTCTCAGGGGTTATTAGGTAGAGATCACCTAAACAGAAGTGAGTGGCTCAGCACTAAATAGGGTTTTATCTGGACTAAAGCTGTTCATTCAGGCTTATTCATGGAAGTGGCACAAAGGGTACCTTAGTTATGAACCAGAAATTATGAAATATTTTATGTTAAACTTAAGTGAAGCCAAAGGCCTACAGTTATGGGACTTTACTTTTGTAATATCTAAGCTTATCAATGCTGTGACTACTGACTATTTTAGCCAGTCTGGGTACTGTGCCTCTGTGCATGTCTTTTCTTTTCTGTTACTTCTTGTCTTTATTTCTTTTGTTGTTGTTTTCTAATGAAAAAGGTTTTTGTTTTCCACTCCAGATGCCTGCTGTCAGTGGTATCTCAGATCCTCTCCTCAGTCATTTGCTCCACCTTCTCTGACACCTGCCTGACTTTCTTCTGTAGACCAGAGTCCACTAATGGGAAAATCCCTAGAATAAATAAGCAGTGAGTGGAACAGCTGACACAAGAAAAAATGGAATTCTAATGTAGCACCATCTCCACAGCTTTGAAGGGCTTTTTGGAATGCCCTGCCCATTGCCCTGTCGAATTCTCAATGCGTAATACATATGCATAGTTAAGGTCGCCACCTTTGCATCCATCTATCCATTTCTTGGCAAATAAGCTACATCTACTGCATAATAAAAACACATCCCTTGTCCATTGGTAGTCATATCCCTTTTATCATGTCATACCCAGAAGCACCAATTTTCAAATGCCATATACGGTGATTGCATGGGCAGCCTAAGATGAGATGAAGTGCTACGGAAAGAGTTCCATTGTACTCCCCACTCCACTATCTATTATCACCCTTACACACACCCCAATGCTCCACTGTTTTTTCTCCCACTCCTGCTTCTGCATACAATCAAGATAACTTTTGCTTTCTCACACTTTGTCTTACTTGTCTGCTTTTTGCTACATGCAATCAGCAGATACTAACTGGCCAAGAATGTACTTTAATAACTGTGAAGGAAAGAATTCAGTTATGCTGTGGTGCGGAGGATTAAGCTATGGTGGTTAAATGCTCTGAAGGGGCATTTTAGAGTTTTTTTCCACAACCTTGGTACGGTGATGGCCTGAGCAAAAAAGAAAAAAAAATTACTAAGAAAAGAAACTATAATTTTTCTTTCAAGAATAAAATAATTTATGTCTAAAGCTTGCTGCTCAAGGCTGATGACACAGAAAACAGAGAAATATGTACCTATGAACTGAGAAGAAAATACTTGTGAGGGCATGCATTTGGGGCACTGGAAGAAATCAGATCACCTGAATAAAACCTACACAGAGTCAGACAAGGGATGCAGACTCCACAGCCAAGAACTCAGAAAATAAGGCAAGTATTATGAGATGACAATACTACTCACTGTAACACTGTACCGACAATGGGTTTCTTTCCCATACATCCTATCCAGGCCACCAAAGATAACCAAAGTGCAATTCTGATGTTTGACTGTGATGAAAAGGAAAATAAATTATGGCCAACTTGTTGTTCTTCTGTACACATATTTACTTCAACACCCCCTACACATATACATATAAGCATAAGCCACAATAGCGATTGTTTTTTACATACAATTCAAATACAGATAAAAAAATCCAAATTAAATAGTAAACATTTTGGAAAACAAGATTCAGGAATTTATTAGCCCTCAGAATGATTCCAGATACCTTACAAGTACTCTTCATAACCATATTTCCTAACAGTAACCCTGATTTCTAGATTTCCTTGAAAAAGACCCTGATTTCCTGACTGTCCGTAACCTTTCCTGCCAAGGGGCAACCCTATGGACAGTCCTCTGGACTAGCTTCATTAGTCTCTACCAGTTACTGTTTGTCCTTGGCTGTAAACTCCATCCACTGCCCTGGAATAGATGACCTGGCAAAAATGCCTGTCTACCTTATCACCTGAACTGACTCCTCAGGAATCAGGTTACTAATCACACCTAACTCATGAGTCATAGAAAGCCCTTCTTCCTTGTATCCCACACAGCATAACTTATTTATTTATTTGTTTGTTTATTGATTGATTGATTGATTGATTGATTGACTGATTGATTGATTTTGTTATGTTACATTTCAGTAAAACAGTATGATCAGAAAAAGCTACCCGAAAAAGTTTTGACGCAATTTAGATGTATTCAGTGTATTAACAACGAAAGGCACTAGAAGTAAAGATTCAGAGGGGCATTTAGAGGGTAAGTATAATGACTATGAAAATGTTAGTATTACAGTCTAGTGGTAACAAAAACAGTTTATAAACTGTAAATAGTGCAAATGAAATAATGGATTTGTGCAGATCTCCATATGCAAAAAGTATATTCCTTGAAGAAATTCTCAAGACATGTCCATGAAGTATATTCTAACTAGGAATCACATTAGTCTAAAAAGCCTTCTGAATCCACAGAAAAAGCTCATGGCAAAACACTGTGGAACCAGTTTAAAATGCTTCCAAACGATGAGACGGCATCTACAGAGTACCCAATGTGTTACGCGTTGATAGAAGGAAGCTATTTTCTCCTTGATGGCAGGGTCATCTTGTCACTTTTTATTTCCTTTAACTGAGGCTGAAAGATCGCAGACGTTCTATAGCCGGACAATAGTGCCCCAGTTGTAGTGCAACTACTTGCTTAACAGCTATAAGCTATAACAGCTTAACAGCTATAAGTTGTAGGGAAAGTGCAGATTTAAATGAAGAAAGAAAAAAGCAGCAAATTGTTTAAAATAGCAGTTGTCAAAATTTCATCAACATCGCAATTAGACTACAGATTAAATAATATTGTGTTACACTAAAGCTAAAGACAAAGTAAAAATCATGGTCTAGCAAACTATCTGTAATCCTAAAGGATACTGATATGCACAGAAACTCTAACTTGAGATGGGAAGGGGAGAATAGATTAAAATATATTTCAGAATGAAGAGCAAGAAAACTGAGATACCTGAATGGAACTAAATATAAATATGGAGGATGGGGTGAAAAGAGGGAGCTGGAGAGGAAGGAGAATGAGTAGAACACAGAAGGAACCTATAGAAATATGGATACATAAAGAGATGAGTAGGATCATTTTACAGTGCAATGCATAAAATGCATCTTCTGGGAAGTTAATCAATAGTAGATGTTCCCAAGATAGCCTGTAAATCAATTAATAAACACTATATATACAAGTCTTTAAAAAAATTATATATAAACACTTTTATGTACAATATAATAATACAACATATAATATTAAAATATCTAGAGCTTAATAAAAATTTTTATATACTTTTTATGAATTTTGTAAAAAATCTATATGATGCTTCTAATACATATTTCCTATCTATAATGCTGTTCATTAATGTAAAAAGTGTACCAAAAGTAGATATATGCCTATACAAGGCATCTTTGTGTATCTGCCTTCCTAATGGCATACAAGTGTGTGTATATTCTCTCTGCCTCTGTTCTCTCTATTTTGCCTATATAAAAATATTTAGTAGTGTGGGAAATGTTCAATTGTTGACTAATAATAGTATTTTCAGAGGGTCCTCTGCCATGTTCTACATTGTTATTAAAGCCTAGTTACTACTGACTGTCCCATCTCTTTGACCCAAAGAGTGAAAAAAATCTAGATCCCCATTTTTTTAATATTTAACAATGTCCTCTAACATCATGTCATCATATCCTCTTTCATTAAACATTTTTTAAAAAAATATTCATATATTCATAGTCTGTCATCTATCTGAGGATGTCATTCTAATAGCCCTGACCCTTTAAAATATTCCGATACATGAGGCCTGATAAAGGGGAGTATAGTTATCTTTGATACTCTGGCATATAACTCCAAAATACAATAATACTTCACACACATCCGGATATTATATATGTTTCTCTTAATGTCTTAAACACCTGCATACTGCATAATTGATATTGATATGTATTTTATTTATTAATATTTAGAAGAAGAGAAGAGAAATACAACTTTATGACTTGTGGACTCCTACCTTTCCTACCATAGTAGGTTCACAAGGGAAGGTCTACAAAGACCATCTTAATATATCTGGTAGTAAATCCAAAACGTTCCCCAAGAGTTTATATTATATATACTATTTTAAAATGTAATACGATAATGTCAAACATTTAGTTAAAATTCTTGAACATGTTGGATTGGGAGAGAGAACCATGTTTCACAGTACCTATTTCAACCAGGTACTATATTATTCCCGATACCCTGGATGATTTATTATACTACTATGGAGGTAACTGTAGATCTTTAGAGAGAACTTTATAGATATTTCCAGACAAGAAAGATTTTTCTAAAATTCACTTTCACAACACCAGTGGGTGGGGTACCTAGCGGTTACACGTGTGTCAGTTGATAGTTAAATCTTCAGTATCCAGATACCAAGACATGATCTATGAATTGAATCTTATTACAAAAATGTTTAATGAAAGAGGATATATGATAGTTAGAATATTGCCAATATAGTGGGAAATGAACCACTTTTTGAGCAGGCAGCTAGTGGGTTGTTGAAGCTGCCGTTCTGTTTTGGAGTTTCAATAGTAGATGTCTAATTAAGTGGCAGCATTGTTGGTAAATCAATTTACAAGTGGCTTTATTTTGGAGCTGCTTACAACTGAATTCAGTGTGTGATTGTATTTCTTATAGTGTAAATCATACTGCCTATGGGCCACATCAAAAACCTTTATTAACTTGTCTAAGGACTTTTGTAACATCCTAAGCTGGAACATCTACAGAATCAACATATGTCACATCCTGTTGCCTAAAATAGCTAAAATTCGTGATGTAAAGCATACATTATTTTTGTTAACATAAAAAATATGTAAAACAAACAATGTCACAATCAGTAAAACCATTCATTACAGTAGAGAGTTGATTATCCAAACTTATTGGGACCTAGGGTAGTTCACATAATCAAACTGTTCGGATAATCAAACATATAACAACCGGATAAAAGACTTCTAAAATGTTTTTTTTCTCTGCACAAAGGAATACACTTTTCAAACATTCAGTGATTCCAGTAGACAGTAAAGAATATTTTTCACATAAGAGCTGGCTACAAGTTCAAAAACCATGCTCAAGTGAATTTGTATAATGTTTATATATTCAGACTTTATGACTTTTTTCTATCCGAAAACTTTGGAAGGCTGGTTCAGATAACTGACATTTTGGATAATCGACGTTCAGATAATTGGCTCTCTACTGTACCTTAATAGTAAAACTTTTCCTGAGAAAAACTATTCAAATAAAATTAATTCAGCCAAAGTAATACATAATTGCATTAATAGCAACTAATATGTCATAGCATGATTTGACAGCTGAATCGTATCTCTGTGATGGAATCATTAATTCGTTGACTCATTTCCACAAATGGAATGCACTTGAAAATGATGAGCCTGATTTCCTTATTTGTCAAAGCCCTTAATTTTCCTTTCTTCCATTTTACATGAAATGCCCCCTTCTTCAGCGGTATGTGGCAAACTCACTAACTGAACATGAGATACTTGACAAAGCAGTTACAGTTAATTATGTATGTGCATCTTTCACACCAATTCATAGAGGATATACTAAAAATGCACAGTACATGCTTCACTGGAGGATTATCATGAAAACAACCGTAATCATCTGAGAAGATAATGAAATTCAATGGGTTACCAAAAAACAAGTAAAGCAAACTGTATAAAGTAATAAAACACTCCACGGACAGTCCAGGGCTAAAACAAATATGTTTTATTGCAATATACTTCCATACAAGCTGCATAACATGACTAAATGCTTTCACCTTCCTTAGGCATCATCAGAGTCAAGTTACAAACACAAATCACACCCTTTTATAGCCAACCCACAACATACCTTCCTATCTTTCAAATAACATCACATCATAAATTACCATACAAATCACCTAATTAAACAAAGGTTCATACTGAATATTGTTTAAAATGCAATGTTGTTACAAAGACATGCATCTGGAGCATTTCCCCTGGGCCTCCGCTGAAAATTCACTTTGTTCCAAGTCAGAATTTCCCAGTTAACAAATGTTAACTAAATAAATAAATAAATAAATACACCATTTATTTTGTGATAACTCCTAAACTGCCATATACAAAAATAAGTCATAAATCTCAGATCAAATAACACATATAAAAAAGTACAAGTGTATTTAAAAACAATAAAAGGTATTATATGAAGTTCAATAAATGCAAACAATATATAAAAGTGCAAAAATACAAATGAAGGTACCCAACTTGGCTTACCTAAAAACTATCTTGTTTTAGCTTATTTAACTTTTTACTTCATTTTATTTTGAATAAATTGTATATTACTTTATTATTGTATTATACTATCTGAGCTAGCATTCTTTCTTTTTTTGCTTTAAAATGCAGGAAATAGAAATATTTTCATTAATGCCTGGCTCAACCTTGGCATTTAATCTCAACTGCGATTTAGTTTCCTTAATTTCAATGTCCAACTTGGGGTCGCCTCCTCTTTCATCTTTAAAGACTTGATCAATAACAAAAAATATAAACCTTTTAAAGTTGTTATAGATGGTACTGTGTATATATAAAGCACTCATTGACTTCCTATTCTTAATATCTCTAGTATGCTCCGCCATCCTGTCCCTCAACCTCCTCATGGCTTTATTCACATACAAAATTAGACCCTCTCTTAAGTAAATCAAAGTGGGCAATCTGAACTTGTAAATCACTCAAACTGTATATGGTAAACCTTTGTCTGCTTACAACCTCAGTACCAAAGACTTTTGATGTTGCCAAATCCATAGATATGTCATCCTTGACTTGCATTTGGTTCAGGGAGGGGAACATTAGGAGGGGCATTAAAAATGTGTTTGAAGAGGCATTGAAGGAAATATTTAAATTGCCAGTCAAAGAATCATTTAGTAATACATTTGAAAAAGCATTTGAAAAATCATCAAATACACCATTTGAGAAATCATTACATAAAACATTCAGTATCTCTCCCTCCCCCTCCCTCTCTTGCTCGTTGCTCCTCTGTAAGCTGTTTGTTGGTTCATGCGTCCCCATGAAGCCTGATCCCCCTGGTTCAGCAGACATTCTGAGCTCCTCAACTGGGGTTGATGGTCTAAAAACATTCTTCATTCATATCAAAATTTGAATAATTTTCCACCATGTCAATTTCAGACTGATCCCCTAAGTCATTCATAGCAAAGTCGAAAGCATCATGTCTTCTTACGGGGTGGGGGGGGGTAAGGGATAAGCCTTCTTATCGGCATAGTCTTTAGAATCCCTATTAATTTTATGTTGTTTTTTGTAGCATTGTTTTTAACATACTTATCAAAATCTGAAAAAAAATTGCTGATAATTACATGTAACAGTGGGAAACAGTAAGTCATTAACAATACTGTTATTAGGTTTGTCTAGCTCCTTTTGTAATTTAAGTAACTTATGTTCTTTTTCTCACCTGATATTCATAATTTCAGTACCAGTTTTGTTGAATAATTCTGCAAGTTCAATGTTTTATGTGATGATTTCTCAAATGGTGCATTTGATGATTTTTCAAATGCTTTTCAAATGTATTTCTAAATGACTCCTTGAATGGCGTTTTAAATGTTTCCTTCAATGCCCCTTCAAACGCATTTTTAATGCCCCTCCTAATGTTCTCCTGAACCAAATGCAAGTCACTGATGACATATCAGCAACATCAAAAGTCTTTGGTACCGAGGTTATTAGTAGACAAGGGTTTATCATATACAGTTTGAGTGATTTGCAAATTCAGATTGCCCACTTTCATTTATTTAAGAGAGGGTTTAATTTTGTACCCAAATATAGACTAGATGTAGGCAAGTGTACTGATTACATTAAAACTATTTACTGGACAGCTTAACCTGCGATTATTTTTTTCTGGCCAGGAAAGATTGAGGGGCAACGATGATATTCCTTCAAAATGAAGTAGTGTTTTTATTCCCCCAATTAACCCACTAGAGAATGCCTTTGAGAGATTGTATGAGTGTGAAATTAGAAAGATAAGTGGCTGTAATGTGACTTTTTCCAACAAGCTAGCAAGTGAAGAAAGGGCAAGTTTGAAAGAGTTGATTAACAACAAGGACTACAGGTTAATGAAACCTGACAATGGGGTGTGGGGTTGTTATAATGTCCCGTTTGGATTATGCATGCAAAATGTATGACATTCTTAATGACCCAACCACCTATGAAAGAGTTTCTAGGAATGAAATCAATAGAGCACATAGCAAAATGTATATGTATCTTCAGGATGCACTCCTTGATGGTTTAATCACTAAAGTTGAATTTGATTATTTAACTAATATGACCACCACTATCCTGGCCATATTCTGTATAACCAAAATTCATAAAGATCCACACAACCCCCTGTTTAGACCCATTGTGGCAGCCAGAGCATCAAAAACTGAGCATTTGGCTGCTTATGTGGATAATTTTTCTAAAAAAGTTTGCGAGGGGTTTACATATGTGCTAAGGGATTCCTGGCATTGTCTTGAATTGTTAAGGGGGGTAGATATGAAAAAGAATTTCCTATTTCTCACTATCGATGTTAAAAACCTGTTTTCAGTTATACCACATGAGGCTGGTTTAGAACAGAATCATCAAAGTCTAAGAGCAGGGGGAATTTTGAGTGACGATAAAGGTGCTTTTTTGTTGAGCTGATGGACATTATTTTGAGAAATAATTTCCTTTATTTTTGAAGGTGAATTCTTTCAACAGACCACAGGAGTTACCATGGGGGCTAAGTGCACCCCAGTTTTTGTCAATCTGCTTCAGACTGAATGGGAGAAGTGGTGTGTTTTTTCCTCCATCCACTGGTTAAAGGTCATCCTGTTTTTGAGATTTTTGGATGAAATCTTAATATTGTGGGCAGATAATGATGACAAGGCTAAGGAATTTGTAGAATATTTGAACACTACAACACATTATTTGAGATTCACCTTCAAATTGCATGCAACAAAGATTAACTTTTTGGATATTCAATTTAACAAGGAAATGGGTGACTTGAGCTCTACAATTTATAGGAAAGAGATCTATTTGAATATACATTTGCAATTCAACAGTTGTGACCCGGTACATCAAAAAAGAAGTGTGGTTAAGGTCAGATGGTAAGAATCTTGCATCTAATCAGCGATGATTTATTATCCCATCAAGAAATGAACAAACTTATAGGGATGTTTAAGACCAGGGGTTACTCCACATGCTTCCTTCTTAAGATTAAGAAAGAAGTCAACAAAGGAAGGACCACAAAATTTGTACCTATTTTGAATGCAACATAGAGGGTGCCAATGGCAGAGATCAGATGGCTCCTGGTGCTGATGTTATGGTTATGCAGTACAATCAACTAACACCCCAACTGGTAACTAAATTAAACACAATTTCGGATGGTGTATTTGATGCTGACCTTAAGTCAAAGTTAGGGTGCAAGCCTAAAGTAGCTTACAGTAAAGGACGAAACATTAAAGAGTTATTGGAAATTCAAGATAAGAGAGTGGACAAGAAGTATAGGTCGCGAATGAATAAATGTGGGACCTGCAATTGGTGTAAGTTCATTAATGATGGACCCTATGTAGAAATTGCTGGCTTCCATAGGAACTTCCAATGTCCTGGTTGGTGTAACTGCAACACTGACATGGTGGTTTATGTGGCGACATGCACTACCTGTTCAGGATTTTACGTGGGTAAAACCACGAGGAGGTTGATGGACAGGACAGCAAAGCATACTAGAGATATTAAGAACAGGAAATCAACGAGTGCTTTATATGTACACTATCTGTAACAACTTTAAAAGGTTTATATTTTTTGTTATTGACTTTAAAGATGAAAGAGGAGGCGACCCTAAGTTGGACAATGAAATTAAGGAAACTAAATGGCATTTGAGATTAAATGCCAAGGTTGAGCCGGGCATTAATGAAAATATTTCTATTTCCTGTATTTTAAAGCAAAAAAAGAAAGAATGCTAGCTCAGATTGCAAAATAAAATAAATGAATACACAATTTATTCAAAATAAAATGAAATAACAAAAAGTTAAATAAAATAAAACAAGATAGTTTTTTAGGTGAGTCAAGTTGGACACCTTCATTTGTATTTTTGCACTTTTATATATTGTTTGTATTTATTGGACTTCATATAATATCTTTTATTGTTTTTAAATGCATGTGTACTTGTACATTTTTTATATGTGTTATTTGATCTGAGATTTCTGACTTATTTTTTGTATTTGACAGTTTAGGAGTTATCATGGAATAATAAATGGTTTAAAAATGTTTTACAACATTGCATTTTAAACAATATTCAGTACAAACTTTTGTTTAAGTAGGTGACTTGTATGGTAGTTTATGATGTAATGTTATTTGAAAGATAGGAAGTTACATTGTGGGTTGGTTATAAAAGGGTGTGATTTGTGTTTGTAACTTGACTCTGATGATGACTAAGGAAGGTGAAAACACTTAGTTGTGTTATACAGCTTGTGTGGAAGTATATTGCAATAAAACGGATTTGTTTTAGCCCTGGACTGTCCATCGAGTGTTTTAAAATTCAGTGGGTTAATCTGGCAAAAAGAATGTCATCTGACCCACAATTAACTTCTCTGTTTCTGACATTCTCCAAATAGAGATGTCATAAGGTGGACACATGGCCAAAATGGATGTCCCAGCATAAACCAAATTTCACTGTGATCAACCTATATATTATTGACCCACTTTGTTTGGCATATGTAGATGGTCAACAGCTGTCTGGGACTGACAGTCCAAGGGATATGGAGATATGCCCTTTCCTAAAGAATTGTGTGTGATCTTAGAGTTAGTACATATAATTATCAGGGGGTGTGGGGGCATGGATCCCCCACATGGATGGTACAGGGATATTTTGATGCATGTTCCAAGGATGAGTCTCAGAGCATGCTCTGTAGCATGCTGGCATGTTTTTGCCAATGTATATGTGTCAGTGTTAGGCCTGTCGATGTTTCCATGGCTCGACTATTAGTATATAAGACTTAAAAAAGAAAAAGTAAAATGTCATGGGCATTCAGAAGCCATGCAGCTCAACAAGTGGTATACCCTTATGCGGACATTTGTATACATTCCATGGACCTCCACAAAAAGAGGTTTTAAGTGTTATGCAGTGAAGACTCTTGCTGTGTTTTTCTTATTTTTTTTTTTATTAAATGGTTTGTCTACACGACCTTTTTACCATTTGGTCTGGATGTTATTTGGGATATTTTGCAATCATCCTAATGTTACAAACACCAGTCTTATTTTTAAACTCTAAGTTTCCAAATTATTAATGAGCTCAGAAAAAAGGCAAAACACAGTATGTCTACAGGTGGTGGGGTTTGGCTTTATCGGTCTACATAAACCAGTAAAAACTTAAAAAAGTAAAAAAGTCATAAGAATTCTAGAGCTAGCATGTCTGGTACTGTAGTTGGTGCATAAGATTTCCTATGTTAAGGATGTGAGCTATAGTTCCTGTGGTACAGGGTTTGATTTTACCATATCTTGCTTGCTTTCTGTATGACATTGAGCAAGCTACTTCCCCAGATGACACTTCTAGGTCACACCTGAAAAGTGATTGTGTGTCCAGTGGTCCTACCTGAATTATTATTATGCCTTTAAAGAGCCATTTGCATGTATCCCATAGTTCTACAAAAGGTTTAAGTTATTACACAGTGAAGACTCCAGATGTGATGGATGTTTTTTTCTTATTTTTTTTTTACTAAATGCTTTATCTGTGTGATCTTTTTGTTTTTGTTTGGATGTTATTGGGATATGTTGCTGTTGCTGTTAATAAATCATTTTGGATTTCAGGCCATGTTTTAAGTTTCATGTTTCTAAATTATTGCCAAAAAATCTACTTATGTTGTACTGGCAAGCTCAGGAAAAAAAGAGGCAAATCGATACAAAGTCTATCTAAACAGAGGACCATCAATAGACCTAAAAAAATACAGACCATAAGTTTGATTAGCAAGATAATGAAAAGTATTATCATGAACCTGATAAACAAAAACACAGGTAATATTCAAACAATGGACGTTCACCAGTACATTTTCGTCAAGGGCAGGTCATGCCTTCTAAATCTGGTGGACTTCTTTGAAAAGGTCATGAGAGCCATGGATGAAGACAAAACAGTGCCTGCTGTCTACCTTGACCAGGCAAAGGGAAGGCATTTGATTCCATAGCTCACCTAGGTATTATAGACAAACTCACAAATTTAGACATAAATCCTCATATCATCCAATGGATAGCCAAAGAGCTCACAGATAGTACACATGAAGTTAGGTTAGGGGAATCCACTTCCACCAAGAGGCCTAACACTAATGGTGTCGTACATGGCTCAGTACCGGGATCTCGCATGTTTGGAATATACTTCTCTGAAGTCAAGGCAAACATAGAAGGGCTTTTGCTGACCAAATTTCCTGAACACTGTCCTCCAGAGGATCTGACACAGACAAATAACTGGTGCCAGAGCCATGGCCTAAAACTCAATGCAGAAAAGACATAATTATACCCTTTGAGAAGATGACTACCCTTGCAAATTACAGCATGGATATCACTCCCCTAAGAGCACACCCAGTGGTAAAGGACTTTGAAACTCAGGTTGATAGTAACCTGAACTTTGATCACAAGTGTCTGTGGTAGTTAGAAAATCCTTCTACATGGCACAACTTATAAGTAAAGGTATGACATACAGATTTAAGGAGATCATAGTCCCACTATACTCAGCCCACATTAGGCCAATAATCTAATACAGTGCACCCTTCAGCATATACCTGACCAGGCATTTACAACAGCTGGAGCGGTCACAGAGGTTCTTCACTAAAAGAAAATAGAGTGTACATAACATGTCCTATGTGCATCACCTCAAAACCCTGTCCCTGAACTCAGTCTCCTACAGTCTACTGAGGGGGCGATCGATGCCTAATCAACAAGAAATTCTCCAGTCCAGCCGTGATGGCTCTGCCACACATTTGCAAAAGAAGCAGTACCAGATCCTTTTGCCTGCATTTACCACATGAAAATGAGATGCACAGGCCGATTCGTTATGAAATGAAACTTGCTCTCAAAGGGTAAGATTTTATCTCAATGAACCCTACTAACTATAGTCTGCTCACTGTCCCTATTTTGGCTTACTTGTCAACCTCACTACACTGCCTCAGGAATCTCTGACTACCACTGGAATAGCTGTACCCTGGATCTCTCAACTGGTACCTGCTTTTATGAATCAAGACCTTCATCCTTCCTCCTGTATTCTCTGACCTCCCCCAACAATATCTGTTTATTATGTTTCTCTATGTTTTCAGTTCACCTTCCCCATCTCTCTCCATTCCTGTCTAACAATGATTGCTATCATGGTAATGGACCTCCTGAGCACTGGAAAATCTGAATGTAGATGCCATTCACATCACTATTGCAAAGAATTACACTTAGCCTTTTTCTAATTAGCAAGACTTAACCTTTGCATTCATGTCTGTTTCCCCTCCTTGTTCCTATTTTCTTACATTAAGGCACATGGAAAGACTCTGTTAGCTAGGTATGCTTTCTTATAACAACTTCTGCATGCACGGATAGATATACAGAAACATAGCTACAAAGGAAGAGAGATTGACTGATAATTAATGAAAGAAAGATGTAAGTAGTTAAAATGCCACATATCAGGTTACCCTTGGCATTGCACAACAGTACTAGAAAGAGAAGCCTTCTTTTCTGCATTTTTATATATATATATATATATATATATATATATATATATATATATACCATTACATTCTTTCTTGTAAAAATGCATCTTCCTTTGAAGAATATTGCGAAATAATCATAAGTAATATGAAATTGTTCCACATTCACTTGGCAAAGGCTACTGCTGTACATTTGGAAGTGCCTACTGATTGTATATTTAACTTTTTAAGGATAGCACTATAACTATATCAGTAATTTTATTACATTTTTTATGTTTTTTTGTTCAACATGGCACACATTTCCATTCAGGATATTATAAAATTATATACTGTGTGATGCACCAAAATATAATAAAGCAGATTCTCAGAATGGCATTTCAGAAAGAACAATAAATATAGTTTTGTAATCGTTTCAGTTTTGCCATGAAATGTATTTGCATTTTGTAAGGCAGAAACAGTTATGGAGTGAAGTGCTTGACTCCAGAGGCACACAAATGAAGCAGGTATGAAGCAGTACACGAGTAAAACCAACTGTATAATTACTCCCTTTCAAAACCCTCCTGCGTACAAGGTTGCATGTTGATTGATAGCTTTGGCCTGAACAACTGTCCCAGTAGCTCTGCTCATTATCCATATGTATTCACTCCAAATTAGTAACAGTATTGCTGGTGAAGAACATTATGTTCACACAAAAGAAGAAAAAGAGAAAACAGTTGATTTACCATCTCAGAGGTCATCTTGCACAGAGCTTGTGGCAGGAAGTTTAAGGTTTTCTTATACTGCAGATTTATTAATAAAATCAAAATAATGCATGCAGGGTGTTTTCACTCCAAAAACTGAAAATGCAGTATTGTTTTTCAAAAATTACATTATATTTCTTACATGTATTGTTGAGTCTTAATGCAGCTAAAAAAACTGTTGCAGAAATGACAGTTTTACAGTAAGAAAATTTACTTTTTCAATAAGTGATTGTAGTCCAACACAAATATCAAAGGATAAATTTTCCAAACCCTTCAGCTTAGAAACATCTAGTCTGCCGATTTAATTGCAGACTGCAACCTGTAAAATATTCACCTTCTTGTTGCATTTCCAATCTTTGTATTGCTAGATATAATCAATACTTGTTTTATACACTCTTACCGCTCCACTATGTTTATTCCATCCCATTCATTTAGCAGGTTATAGTAGGCATTCACCACCGATAATGTCAAAACATACACATTATTCGTGGCCACATCCTTCCACATTTGTTTTAGAGTTGCTTTACCTGGCAGATCCTGTGACTGATTGGTCTTTTGCACTGCACTCAGTGTGGCAACTTGTACAGCTAGACATAAAGCTTGAAATGAGATCTCACAGATGATCAGTACATTGACACTAAGGATTACTTTATTCTACCATTTATGTCTGTGCATGTGCACTACAGCATCTTATTGATTCTCCTACTACTTTTTGTAAGCTTGTTTATCATGTAATCTAATAATCTTTGGGTTTTCCTATTATTTTGTAGAGAGTTCAACAGTTTCTTCCACAAATGGCAATAGATTCATGGGTTTCTGTAATCATATTTATATGTCTGATATTTATTATCATATTTATTATCATATTTATATATTTTCTCCCCGTTATATGTTATAACTCATCTACCAAAATGAAAAATACCTCCTTTATAGTTAAAGAGAGATTTAGGTTAAGATTTTATCCGTTCAAGACTATCTACTGTTGCCGATTTTAGTTTTAGTAAAAAAACGAGGCATACAACCCTTACACCCTTCAGTTTTGCTAATGAAAATGATCATCACATCACTTTTAAAATAGCCTGATTTCTCAGTCTATGGAGACTCTGCAAGCATAACATTTCAATTAAAGCTGCATTGAAAAAATGGTAGCCCTAGGTGAAATTGGTGGCAAGCCTTACACACTCCCATACAAGGGGGTGTGTCCCTTGCACTAGTTAATTAGTATATAACATTCCAAGGTCATACAATCACAAAGCAATATTTCTGAAATTTCTTAACCCTATTGTTGTCATGGTGGGTGTCCCATGTCTCGTGTATTCAAATGAGACACTGAGGCAGGAGATGGGTCCAAGTCCTTTATAGTAGTTAATAGATTAGTACTAGGCTAATTGCCCTTGTGGGCCATTTTAAGCCTAGCCAATTACCCCATGTGAGAATCAAACTCTACCTTAACACCTTAACCATTATGCCATCCTTCCACACTTTATTATACATAAACACAACATGAACTGTAACTGGAACATATACAGTACTTCAAACATCATACACTTACTGACTAACTTATTACTTTTAACACACTGGCTTCTCAATTCAAGTTTGCACTCACACTGACTGACTATACAAAATGGCACTGATCTCACACATGCTCAGTACCTTATATGCACATGCTCTCTGACTACAGTGGCTGACTAAGTACAATATACACACTGGTCTACAACTTCCCTTTTTAATTTTGTTCAAAATGCAAAATAGGAGAACAAAGACATTTTGAAAGCTAAACATCGTATCAACATTTTAACAAACAAAACTGAGTTCAAGTCCAAGTCGCAGTGTATTTTGGATTCAGTCTGGAAATTCTACCCGATCTAGTAACATAGAAAATTTGACTGGGTTTGTAACAGTGACAGTATTTGGGGATCCTTTCACAACTGGAACATTAGGAATTACATCAAAATTTTTTGAAGGAAGCACACTGTCCTTTTGAATTTGAACAGATGTAGAGTTGCTCTGGGAATTAGAGTCATCGGTACAGGCAATCTGCTGCATCACTGGTTCAGAGACAGGTAACGTGTCTTCGATTCCATCTGAAATCCATTCCTTACAATTGCATGATGTAACATCTCAGTTCCTCACAAATATTCTTCACAATTCCCACTCAGTGGTATCCTTTATATGTTTGCATTCTTACAACTCCTCCTTGTAGTAATGGTCTTATCATAGTACAACATTTGTGAGCGACGTTTTCTCGAAAGTTGAGCCTTGACCACTTTGTTGTTTTTTGCATTTGGTACTAATAATTGTTTACTGATTGGTAGTTATTCTAGTCTGTCTGGACATTAATCTCTGAGCAGGTTAACTAAGCAAGTTGTCTGGAGGAATGTTTCTGAGATTGAGTAAGTTAAGGAAAACATCAGTGCCATCTCTCTTGGATGCCTCCAACAAACGTTTTGCACTCTGAACTCAGCTAACCCATTGGATTGTGGGTAAACAGGACTACGGGTAATATGAACAAAGCCCCAAGACTAAGCAAATTTCTTGAAGTGCTGACTTGTAAACTGTGCATGACCGTCAGACATGACTTTGTGCAGACTATCATAGACAGAAAACATCTCTTCAATTTTGTAATGACTGTGCTGGATGTCAAGTTAAGAAGGAGGTCAATTTCAAACCAGTTTGAGCATGAGTCTACTAACACTAAATAATGCTGACCATTACATTCAAAAACATCTGTGGCAACGATCCACCATGGTAATTCAGGAATTTGGTGTAGCTGAAGTGGTTCGTTTTGTTGATGCAGTTTAGTGCTGTTGAAAATTGAACATGCTAGAGTTTCCTTCTCTATTTCTTCAGAGATAGAAAGCCAGATATAATGCATCTTGCCCTTCTTTTGGTTGAATTAGTAGTTAGGGGACCACAATGCAAAATTTAATATATTCCAGTTGTAAAGCTTTAGGAATTATCACTTTTTGACCTTTCATGATGATTCCATCTTCCATCATGAGTTCATTTTGGTAAGGAAAATACTGCAGAATGTCTAGCGTTTTTCAGCTTCTGGACAGTTGGGTTTGAAGCTATGTGATTTCTTAGTTCATCAAGGTGTGATGACAAAAAATGTCTGACTTCCATGACTTCAGAGTCTGCTGTTTCATTTTCATGCTGCTCTGTCATTTGTCTGGCTACTCGTGACACAGCATCATCAAGGTACAACTGTTTTCCCTTTTTGTAAACAATATTGAAATTGTACTTTTGCAATTTTAACATCATGTGTTGCAATCATGCTGGAGAGAAATGCACTGGCTTTTTCAAAATTGTCACTAGTGGTTGGTGATCAGTCTCTATTTGGATAGGTCTGCAATAAATACAATCATTGGACTTTGAACATGCAAACGCTACTGCCAAACGTTTTCTCTATTTGTGCGTAATGCATCTTTAAGAGAGAGTATCTGAAGAAGCAAGTGGATCAGATAGAGACTGTAACAAACTCTAACAGCTGTGAGCAAACTTTCATAGTCAAAAGACAAGGGCAGTCACTGTTAGGCCTCAAAGACAGTCTGAGAATGGGACTGATTTCATTTAGTAAAGAGGATCACCATATAAGTATGAACAACAATACTTTTACACAGAATATTTTCAGTGAATATTGCTCACCAAAAGCTAAAACACTTTTCCCGTTTAGGTTCATGGCTGCCTCCATAATTGCTACAGTTAACAATGAGGCTGAGGGCCACACCCTTCGGTTTATATTTCTTTTTCATCTTAACTTTCTGCTGCTGTACACTATCACCATTCACACTAGTAGATACTGCAAACATACTTTTTTTCATTCATAAGCATATTCATATGCGTTTCTGTAAGCTCATGTATTTGACAAATATATTTGGCTTTGATTAATGTTAATTCACTATCTCAAAGCAAAATATTTCTAACCACATCATTAGTAACACCACATACAAGATGATCTTTTATCAACTCATCTTATAAATTATCATATCTGCATGTTTTTGCTTTATTTCTTAAGTCAGTATTATATGGTGCAATAGTTTCAACAGGCTTTTGATTTCTTGTGTAAAATTTGTGCCTTTCCATTGTAATATTCATTTGAGCTTTACACATTTCTCTAAATTTACATTTTAAGCACTCAGGGCCTTCCTGCATTTCAGCCTGTATCACAATATGGCAGTTTGCTCCTGTATATTACTCCCCTTCTAACTGCGTGCCTCATAGTTTCCAAGCTGCTTCAACTTCGGATCCCATTCTGACACCATGTTGCATGTCTCGTGTATTTAAATGAGACACCGAGGCACAGGATGAGTCCAGTGTGTTTAAATGAGACACTGAGACACAGGATGGGTCCAAGTCATTTATACATAAACACATCAGGAGCTGCAACTGGAACATATGCTTCAAATGTCATATGCTTACTGACTGACTCATTACTCTCAAACACACTCACATGTGCATCTCCATTCAAGCTTGCATTCACACTGACTGATGATATAGAATGGCACTGATCTCACATGGGCTCTCGGACTACAGTGACTAACTAGGTACAATATACACACTGATACACAGTGGGGGTGGCACAGTGGCACACAGGATAGCATTGTTGCCTCACAGGAAGAGGTTTCCTGGTTTGATTCTTGGCTAATGTGCCTTCTGTGTGGAGTCTGAATGTTCTCTGTCTATTCACTTGGGTTTTCTCAAGCGTTCATTTGTGTATACATCAGCGGTATGTGCAGGAGAGGGGAAAACCACCATATTGTTGTACTGGATGAATCAAGAGAGGACCCTGAGTGCTTGAAATGTAAATTTAGAGAAATGTGTAACCCCTAGACAAGTGTTACATTGGAAAAGCACCTATTTTATACAAGAGACCAAAAGCCAGGTGAAACTTTTGTAGCTTATATCACTGACTTGAGAAATAAGGCTAAAATCTGCAGATTCGGTTATTTGAAAGATGAGTTAATAAAGGACAGGCTTGTGTGTAGTGTTAATAATGCTGCAGTGAGAAGGATTTTGCTTTGTGTCAATGATTTAATGTTAAGAAAAGCTATAAAGATTTGTCAAATCCATGAGCTCACAGAAAGGCACACAAATATGCTCACAAGTGACAAGAGCTTATTTTCAGCAGCCTCTAGAGCAAGCATAGATAGCATGCAGCATGTGGTGCTTGCCACATGTTGCATAGACAGCATGCAGCACATGGCAAGCAGAAACAGGCCTAAGCACATGGCAGTTGCAACCCCTGTGGGTTTCCCATGAAGGACCCGTAACTTTCTAGCAAGCTCCAAGACTATCTCAGCAAAACAGACATGCTCAGTGCAGTATAAGGGTGAGTCAGCATAACCCAAGTCAAGTCTTATTGTTAACTGTCTTAATTGTGGTGCCAATCATGAGTCTAAAAGAGAGAAGTGTGTAGTATTTGGTCAGCAATGCCACAAGTGTAAAAAATGGAGCCACTTTCAAAAGTTTTGTAAATCAGGCAAGTGCCATTCAGTTATTATTAAGGTCACTCAAAAAAGCAAGTTGATCATGTAGAAAGCTGCAACCCTACTTTCTATGTAGATGGTGTATCAGTGGTTGGTGAAAAGATTAATGCAATAGATTTGTTGGCAAAGAATGAAGTATTTTGTACTGTCCTTATCAATGGTAAGCCTATGGAGCTCAAAGTAGACACTGGTTCATAGTGTAATGTTATGTCAGCAGAAATATTTGCTAGAGTGAGAGCTGGTGAGCAACTTAATTTGGTCAATTGTGCAAAGCTTGTTGCTTCGGAGGTGAAGAGATTCAAACTGAAGGGTCAGTAGTGCTTTCATGCTATTTGGCTGGGAACAGTTACAGCTTGCAATTTTATATAGTCAGAAGACCTGTGCAGTCATTATTAGTTTTCAGAGACAGTTTAAGAATGAAACTGCTTTCTTTTACCAAATAAGTCCGTCATGTGAGCACATGTTCCAGTTCCAGCTATAGTGATGCTATTTGCTCAGAGTATGCTGATGTTTTCGACAACAAGTTAGGCAAACTCCCTGGTGTGTACTCCATGAAAGTAGACCAAGAGGTTAGTCCAGTGGTCAGATCAGCAAGGAGACTTCCAATAACTATGCAGGACAAAGTCAAGGTTCAGTTAGACAAGATGGTGCAGCAAGGTGTGATTTCTCCAGGCACAGAACTAACTGACTGGGTGTCTTCCATGGTAAATGCTCATAAGACAAATTTGGATGAAGTCAGAATATGCATTGACCGAAGAGACTTGAACAATGCATTAAAGAGATCTCATCACCCTATGCTTTCAGTCAAGGAGATTGTCACCCTCGTGCCAAATGCCACTGTTTTTTCTGTCTTAGATGCAAAGAGTTAATTTTGGAAAGTAATGCTTGATCGCAAATGTTCTCTACTGACTACATTCAATACCCCATTTGGTAGATACAGACACCTCAGAATGCCTTTTGGAATAAATTCTGCCAGTAAAGTTTTTCAGCGTGCACTGGAGCAAATTTTTTCGGGCTATCTGTGTACTATAATAGTGGGTGATTTACTGGTTGGAGGCAGTGGTGAATCAGAACATGACAGAAACTTCAGGAAAGTTCTGGACAGAGAGTGTGAAGTGAATTTAAAGCTCAAATCAGAAGTTACTTATGTAGGTCATTTATTTACCAGTGAATGCTTAAGACCAGACCCTTCCAAAAAGCAGCCATTCTTGAGATGCCTGCTCCAGACAATGTCCAAGCTTTACAGTGTTTCCTAGGTATGATTAACTATTCGCACAAAGTTATCCCTGACTTTAGTGAGTTATCAACACCTTTAAGAGAGCTGACATGCAAAAATGTTGCCTGGTCATGGTTAGAACAACACCAGAGAGCATTTGATAACCTCAAGCAGCAAATTGCCATCCCACCTACATTGAGATACTATGATGTCCACAAACCAGTAGTTCTTTCCCTGTGATCCTTCAAAGACCGGTCTTGGTGCAGTTATTCTTCAAAAGGGCTGACCTGTTATCTATATATCTACAGCTCCTACCCAAACTGAGATGCGCTATGCTCAAATAGAGAAGGAACTTTTGGCAATTGTGTTCGCTTGTTGGAAGTTCCATGATTATATTTATGCCCAAGCTATCCAAATCAAAACTGATCCTCAACCTCTAGTCACTATTTTAAAGAAGCCTATGCATGCCACTCTAGCAAGACTCCAAAGAATGATGCTTAGATTACAAAAGTACAATTTCAAAGTGGTCTATACAAGAGGCAAACTTCTTTATCTGGCTGATTCCTTATCCAGATTGTTCAGTAATACCACAGAACAGCTTGATGCAGAGAATTTTGACTTTGATGTCATGGAAGTAGGAAACCTTTCTACCAGGAGACTTGATGAGCTGAGAGATCATACAAAGGCTGATCCAATTTTGCAAAAGCTCAACCACTTCATCAATGAAGGATGGTCATCAAAGCAATCCTGTGTACCACTAGAAGCACAACCTTATTTTCCATACAGAGATGAGATGCTGATGGAAGATGGTATCATTTTCAAAGGTCACAGAGGTATTGTTCCTACTTCCTTACAGCATGAATACATTCAGATTCAGCATTGTGGCCACCCAGGTCCCGATTCTACCAAAAGAATGGTGAGAAGAATAATATTTTGGCCTTCTCTCTCAAAGGACATTGATAAAGTGCTGTCTTCTTGTTCAGTATGCAATAGTACTAAACCACATCTGCAAAAAGAGCTACTTCAGCTAAGTCAGATTCCCGAACTACCTTGGTCAACAGTAGCCACTGACATATTTGAGTGGAACAATCAGCATTACTTAGTGTTGGTAGACTCTTATTCGAACTGCTTTGAAATCAATCTGCTACCTAACCTAACATCCAGTGCCATGATCACTAAGATAAAACATCAATTTTCAGTCCATGGTGGTCCACACAAAGTTATTTCTGACAATGGTACTCAGTTTACCAGTCAATTGTTTGAGAGATTTGCAAAAGAGTGGGACTTTATCCATGTTACTAGTAGTGCGGAATACCCCCAGTCAAGTGGCCTTGCTGAACATGTATTACAGAGTGCAAAGCAATTTCTAGAGAGGTCAAAGTGTGGCAATACTGATATCTTCTTGAATTTGCTTAATCAGAAACATACCCCATGACAACCTACTTGGCTCCCCTGCTCAGAGACCTCTATCTAGGAAAACCAGAACAACCTTGCCTCTCAGTTCTTATTTGTTTGTGCCTAATGCTAAAAACAACAGAGCAAGCAAAGCCCATCTTTATAAGAAGCGTTCTTTTCAGATGTCCAGCTATGATAAAATGAGCATATTTCTTTGTCTGTTAAAAGGAAAGACAGTGAGGATGCAAACAGCAAAAGGCTTTGATCGAACTGGTCAAGTGAGAGGTATATGTGCCAAGCAGAGATCCTATTTAGTGGAATCTGAGGGTACAGAATACAGTAGAAACCACAGTCATCTTCTTCCTGTGTCAGAAATGATATTACAGCATCATACCTATAATGCAGACTCTAGATCTCTGAGCAACCCTGACAATGTTCATACCAAAGAATGTCTCAGTATGCATTCTTGTTCCTGATGATGTCCCAGTTGTCCCCAAAGTTGAACATTCCTTGAAGACAGTCCCTATTGCTAGATGCAATTCTGACTTTTATGTTACATGATCAGGTCATATTTCTAGACCTAGTGTGAAATATATAGCATCCTGGACATAATTGTTTTATATGTTTCTGATTTTGTATAATTGCATGCGAAAAAAATTAGTTTTGTATAATTGCATGTCAGAAAAGATCATTTCTGTATAATTGCATTTCATTGAGTGCTGTCATTTGATGAACAATCTATTTCTCAAAGATGGAGGATGTTGAACAGAGTGTGTGTTGTACCTTTAAGAAGCATTTCCAGATGTAGGAAAGTGCATATAAATAGTGAGCACGTGCAGGCAGCAGTGCCATTTTGAGAGAACAGTCAGAGTGTTAATATGTATAAGTGTGGTAGTCAGTCTGTTTATAAGTTATTTAAGTTTAAGTTACAAAGCCTCATTTCTGATGTGTTTGTGTGTAATAAAACTGCTTGAATTGAACCCACAACCGTTCATCTCTAAATTATCCATGACATTACTGCTACTGACCCTGACACAGCCGCATACTTCTTCTCCAAGGAGTTTTTATGCCCACTAAGACAAATGCATAGATCATTCTATTCCAACTAAAGCTAAATGCAATAGGAATTTTAAAAACAACACCCCCCCCGGACGTCAGCTATTTTAGAAAACTAAAAAATAACACTCAACATTGTTCTGATTTTTTTCTTAATGGGACTCCCATTCTGACTTTAATGACATCACAAACATACTAGCAAAAACGTTTACTGCAAATTTCACTCCTAAAACCCCTATTCAAGCATTACTTATCCCAGAATCTCTTACACTCCTATCATCACTATGAAACATGATCTTAATGAGTTACCAAACACTAAAAACATATATTTCATGGATCCTGACAATATAACTGGGTGTTTAATAAACAGAAGAAGGATTCATTAAAGCCTACATGGGTACCGCCAAGTGCACATGGACACAGACAGTTTCAGATTCAGTAAGCATCATAGGTTTATAGGTTCATAGGCTGGTAGTAAGCTATCAGCCCTAGGGCCTATACAAGCCTAGCCATAAAAATTCCCTGTATATTTCTTCCCACAATATTTACTTCCCTGGACCCCTGTCTAGCAGGGTGACTGACGTGATCTCCAGGGTGAATTTCCTATCTCCCATCCAATCGTCAAGGTTCCTTTTGAAGAGGACCAAGAAGGTGCTCTGCTTGACATGTATGGGCAGTCTATTCCAGAGTATGGGGAGTCTCTGGTTCAGGAACCTATCCCTCCAGCATGTTTTGTTCATTGTGATGACAAAGTTTAGATCCCTGTAGCATGTGGCCCTGAGGGATTGGGATTTCTCTAAGTGGAGCATGTCCAACAGCTCGGGGTTTAACATGGCCTTGTATGTTAAGCAGAGATTGCCTCTGAGTAGACGATATGCCACAGAGTATAGCTGGAGTTTTTTTAGATGGTCAGCATATGGCATCTGCTTTAGGCCTGTGATTTTTTAGTGAGGTATTTCTGCGGCCTTTCCAGCTGTTGCAGTTGTCTTGTGAGGTACATACCAAATGGGGCTCTGTACTCTATAATGGGTCTAATGAGGGATGAGTACAGTGGGACAATTTAGAATGTGGAGGCGTACACTCCTGCACAAACAAGGTAAAAACCTTGGCATGCTAATTACAGCATAAGCAGCTGAATTGCATTCTAAGCAGCCAATCCAACATGGTGGCGCTATTTAGCAAGCTGCAAAGGATCCGTGATGTTTTTCCCTGCGAATTCCAAAACATTTGGAATACAGCCATGGAAAGGAGTCTATGTGGAGAGACTGTTAAGGGCTGCTGCTGCTTTAGTTCATTTGTATGTGCTACAGGTTGAAGCCAATACTGCTGCTCCTGCTGCTAATAGGCCTATGTTGAGAAGCAGAAGAGTTTTCAGACCCATTTAACTTTTCACAACCTACATGATGTGGAAATTGTAGGTGCTACAGGGTGGACAGGGACACACTAGGGGAACTCTGTGACCTCTGCCATCCTCAGCTCAGAACCAGAGCCAACCAAGGGGACTCACCCCATTGGAAACAAAAAGACCAACAGGGGACATGCTGGGGGGATCAGAGGCATCAGCATCCAGCATCCAGCATCCTCCACCAATTTCTGAAGGCTATGTTCCAACATGCCAGTGACCACATACATTTTCCCCTTAGTTATGAGGAGAAGGCCAGAAATATGCAGGAGTTCTACCATGTAGCACATTATCCTGAAGTACTTGGTGCCATAGACTGCACACATATAGAAATGAAAGCACCACCAGGAGAACAAGGTAGGCTCTACATAAGCAGAAAAGGCTACCACTTTATTAACTGCCAAGTTGTGTGTAATGCCAAGGGAATAATCTTGAACGTGTGCACTGGCAACCCTGGCAGTTACCATGACTCACATATCTGGCACACCTCCCAGCTGTGTCAGATGTTTGCTTGGGGGGACATCTCATAGGGTCATTTACTGGGGGATGCAGGCTATGCACTGGAACCGTGGCTGATGACACCCAACAGAAATGCACACACACAGCCATGGAAGAATGCCATAATGAGGCACATTCTCAAACCAGAAGTAAAGTCCATGGACATGTGCAGAAATGTTCACAGTATGTGCCATGCTGCACAACATAATCCTGCGGCAACAGCTTCAGCAGAATCAGCAAGAGGAAGGGGAAAACATTGCACCATGGTCACCATAGCCACAGGCAGATGAGGAGTCAGAGAGGGAACCACCAGCTGCTTTTGGTGTAGGCAGATGTAAGCTGATCTGTATGCCCTTGCATTGGCTAAAAAACAATGCATAGCACACTCACTCACCACCTATGGGGTTAAAACCTTCCTACTACTTACATCCATATAGTAACATTGATGCCAGGCAACTCTCACAACCTTTATCTCCCCATGTATTGGCTGTGTACTGCTTGCATCAGAGACAGCCCTGAACTAAAACTGTGGCAACTGCTTAATTTACAAAGTAAGTCCTGAACCTGGAATATATTGTTTAATAATATGAATATGTGTCATATCCTTGTATTTCATTACTTATTCCAGTAAGCAAGTAAAAGGTGGCAGATTTGTACAGAAAGTACCTTAACATGTGACAGCAGAGATTTATTTGACTTATATGCATCCATTACTAAGTAGTAGGCCTCAGGCATCAATAATTCACACAATCATGCCTCAAAAGTACTGATGGTCACTGCATGCCCTCAGTTTAGCATCATATGCTTACACTGGAAAAATTATTAAAGGGAGGTGCTAGAAAGTAATGATACACATTGCAGTTTCTGACTTTACAACCCTCCCAAGGCCATTCACTATAAGGTTGGGAAAGTTTGACGCTATCAACTGTCTAACTTTCCAAGGCCAATATATGTCAAAGATATAACAGTTCAATGCCACAGATTCTGATATACTAAGCAGTAAGTTAACTATGCACCTTGAGCTTCAGGCACTAAGCTTTATGTTTTCCTGAATTCAAAAGATAGAAAACAGAGATATGGCAGAATTATCATCATTTGCACAGGATGTTGTGTGGGGGGCAGGAAGCCTAGGCTGGCACAAAAGACTGGTGAGTGGGTGTGAGTAAGAAAGAGAAGTAGGTGGAATGGCCAGTGAGACAAAATGAGTAACAGTTTTGTGTGTGTCTGCAGGAGTCTTCCAGGTGAAATTGGTGTGTGAGTGTCTGCATGAACACAGCCAAGCACTGTGCTAGCTCTACATCTTGGTATGTCAGACATGTATGAGCCATGCATGGTAGAGGTGGGAGTTCATCATTGTCATCCCCAACCATGAGAACTGGCTGTGCCAGGAGTTGCACGGGCACATCCATGCCCGCAGTCAGATGCAGTGCTACTACGTGAATGTGACTGATGTCTGTTGAATCAACACCTTCCACAGGGATGCCCAGGATCATGACCCTGTGGCCTGCTATGTCTGGGTGTAAACAGTGTGCTCACTGATGAAGCAGTGGAAGTACTGCCAATCTCATAGCATGATCGGGCATGGCCACATTGGCTGATAGCAGATGATGTGGCTGACCCATGCCCATGTGGATGCCGTTCCTCTCCCAGCAAACATTCCATCACAGACATCACTTGTTTCAATGTGTCATTCAACCAATTCATTGAATTGGCAACATGGTGCAGGCAGTCATGCATGTCAGACTGTGCCACATCTACAACCCTGAGTATTTGTCTGAAGCACCTATGTGACCATGCCTGTGCCTCCATAATGGCCTGAAACATATGTTGATTGGCACGGGAAGAGACACCTGCACCAGGTGGAGAAGGGACAGCAGACCCTCTCTGAGCACCCCTATCAACCCTCTTGTGTGGCACCTTGCCCACACTTTAGCTGCAGACAGATTCAACAGGTACTGAGGCCGCAGTAGCCATCCTTCCCTTATCAATGGCCTTGCCCTCTACCTGTCCAATATCTGTAGCCTCACTGGAATAGGTAGGCATAGGTCTACTGGCTGTGTCTGATGGAATTGCATGGGATGGCTGTATGTCAAAATCAGTGTCAGATTCAATCTCTGCACCCCCTGACTGTGCCTCAGTTTGGCCACCATCATCATCATCATCAGAGTCTGCTGATACACTGACATCAGGTGGCAGAGGGCCCACACTACAACTATCATTATCAGCTGTGATAAAAAGCAACACACACATGAATACAATAATATCTACACTACTATACTCCAATATATGATAACAAAAGAACAGTGCTGCCACTACTGCAGACAGTACAGCAATACACACAACAGGCTTGACATCAACAGTGCACACTAAAATATGTCTTTAAATTGCTCAGCAGTACTAACATAAATATGTTTGGCTTACCTTCTACAGAAGAGATTCTCCTCTGTAATCCAGAAGGTCCTGGAAGAAGTTAAGCAGTAGGTAACAGTAACATCATCACAATTAACAGTAACACAGAGGGTAATACTTTTATCCTTTTATATGTCCATTAAGTATACTTTCAACAAGAATGTGGCTGCCAACTCAAACCTAAGCTAATAACTGTAAGAATATTTAAGCCCCCCCAAAACATATATGTGACACAGAAGTAACGTATTGATTTCAATTGTTTTACTATACAACAGTATTCAACTGTTGAAAAACCAAAGCCAACCTGGAAGCTCTTCCTGTGCTTTCTTTTTCTGACACTGTTGCTCCCACAGCCAGGACTGCAGTCTCCTGTGAGCTGTCTAGATCCCTGATATTGGCCAGGAACTCTTCATTGGGTGCTAGTGGTGGTTCCCTAGCAGGCTCTCCCCTGGTACCATCTGGCCATGGCCTACTGCAGCTGCTCTCCTCTGTTTAGCTGTGATCATGTCAGTGGCCCTATGGCGCACCTGCCCATATGGCCTGCCATGGCCACCCATGGCATTCAAATCAGCAACTATCTGTTTCCAAATTTGCATCCTAAGTGCCGTATGTCTCTGTCCCCTTTCCAGCAGAAAAGCACCATGTTACCTAAAGGCATCCGCTATGACCTGGTTCTCAGCATTGGTGAAGGAGAGTCTCTGAGCACTGACATGCCTGGGACGTATACTCCTAGGTGTTCTAAAAGACAACAGAAGGATAATACACATAAGTAAAGTACTGAATACTTGAGTCCAGATGAAAAAGAAAAGGTAACCACTTAGTATTACCCCCTCTAGAAACATAAAGTGAAATATGAACAGACAGGATGCAAAGCAATGAGAGTTAGAAGAGCAACATACCCTTGTTTGTGCCATAACAGTAACTCACCTTTGCCTCCCCAAAAAGAACAGAAAAATGACACATTTTTCTACCAAACTATCTCTGAAATGCTAAAAGTGCTATCAAAGAAACTGTTCCTGAAACATTTGTACATATTTTTATTTATTTATTTATTTATTTTACATTTGTTGACCGGGCTAGTCTAGCTGGAGACATGTCCATTTTCAGTAGAGGCCCAAGGAGAAAAGCTCCAAGAATAATACAGAGTTTCTTTACAAAGTTAAAAACAGGAGTTATACAGATAATAGAGATAGCAGTATTACAAAAAAAAAAGTTGTTTTTTTTTTTTTTTTTTTTCTTATTCAATAGTACAAATTGGTGTTATCATGGTCATTTTGTAAGGTACAGAGTAGAATTAAGATGGTCATTTTGTAAGAGACTGAGGTATGATGTAGATATATACTAGTAAGATAAATGCAATAATGAAGTTTATGGATACATAAAAGGGAGCTAATAAGGGATGAGGTGGGATAAGTGAATATGAGAAGATTTAGTCAAGGTTAGTACAGGTACATAGCCAGTGATTGTTAAGGTAGGGTTTCAAATTCCTTTTGAAAAGTGAGAGAGAAGTTTGAGATGTGATTTCAGAGGGAAGTTTATTCCAAAGTTTTCCTACAGAGTTAGAGAACAGCGACTCACCTGCTGTGTTGTTGGGTTTAGTAGTATTGATCAGTAGTTTGTTAGAGGAGCGTAGAGATGTGAGGTTTTTATAAGGTGTAATGAGGCTAGAGAGTCCAGGGATATTGTTAGGAAGATATAGAGTCTTATGGGCTATTATAAGCTGGTGATATTGAAGCTGATTAAGAAATTCAAGCCAGTTTAATTGTTTAAGATTTAGACAGTGACGGGTTCTGTAAGGAGAGCCTGTAGCAAATCCAGCAATATTATTATAGGAAGTAGTTAGTTTCCTGATGTTGTTCTTTGAGAGATTAGTATAAATGGGAGAGGCGTAAACACGCAATAACGTATTTATCACACAACATTCCATTTTCATGTATTAGCAATCATATATACCCCTGAATTGGTTTGACAAACATGCCCATGCCATCAGAATACATCTAACTGATGCATACAGATAAAAGTGTAAAATCCATTGCTTTAGATTGTTCCTAAATACAGTCCATCATTTGCAGTATGTAGCTGACCAAATGGAATCATACCTTCTGAAGTTCAGTACTCCTCTGCACAGATATATTCTGAAGAAATTGTGTTGCCTGAAGTCTTCCCAACATAAACAAGCCTCCTCACCATCAGTTTGCCTAGCTACATGGTTGCCTTTTTATATGATGTGGATTCAATGCTGTTAGCAAGGTAAAGATGCAAATGAGGTGTGAACTCATTAGAATTGCTGAATCCCAAAAAAATGGATCCATGTAGGAGATAAAAACATAGTGCAGGCACTCCCTCAGTGTTTGTTTTTAATGGATTGCAACTGTGAATGATTAGTTATTGGGAGAAGGAAAACACAACTGCACTTCAGGCTGCCTTATGTCCACTGGGTGTATCAGATGAGATCTACAAAGTGATAGATGTAAGGCTGGAAATGTAAGTAACCATCACACAAGTCATAGGTTGTGTTCCTTAACATCCAGCCTGTCCTTCATTTGTTGGCAACTGCATATGATATCACTTCCACTTAATATCCTCACACACACACACACACACACACACACACACACACATATATATATATATATATATATATATATATATATATATATATATATATATATATATATATATATAGGGGGCATTGTTTACAAGATGCACCACTTAGAGCAAACACTGCAACCGGAGAAAAATGAGTGTCAGGTTTGGCTGTCCTTATCTTGTTTGCATGAAGCATGGCACTATGTAAACTAGACAACTGGCCAGACAAGACACAGATAGCCAAAAATAGAAACTGGATGCATTCAAATAATACTACTGGGCATTGCACAAACCCAATAAGCAATATTGTGTGGTGGCTAACAGCAAGGCCTTAAGAATGATCAGTAAAATAGGTAATGTTATATAACTAGTCCTATGGCAGCAGGTGTAAGTATAGGGCTGGAGTACAGATGGTCCTGGTTTCTAGTACAGTGTGTGCAACCTTTGTTTTACTGTTGTGACATTGCAGTTTATAGCAAAGAACTGCAACATAGACAAGTGTTTTTTTCAACGTTCTTGTAGGAACAGGTGTAAGTATAGGACTGCCATACACCTGGTCCTGGATTCAAATGGATATTCCATACACTTTTACTGTTGTTCCACTTCCCATAATAGTCACTGTCACTTATGACACTTGATTTAGTGGAGCTAATATTAATTATATCTATGAGGGCTGAGACACTACCATCGTGTCATTTTTTTCTATATATATCTATGTATTATCACATTTATTATCCCATTCATGAATATAGGTATAATGTGTACTATATTCCTGTAAGTATACTTCTGTTATCTTGACTGGCATGCATAACATACATACGCAACTGCCTGTTCATTCAATAACCTTGAAATTGCAACTGCAATTATGTAATGCATCACTGCTTGCCACTGTTGCACTCCGGTAACATTGCAGAAACTCACTGCTCAAAGGTGTGCACTGTTGAACCATGTTTGTGTGATGGTAAGTGAGGCACAACATTTTCAAACAGTGTGTGCACACTCCCATGAAATGAGATGACTGGAACTAGCAGGAAAGCATCATTCTCCATTGCTCTAGATCCATGGCAGACATGGCAGGTGTTTGTGGTGAAGGTGCCAGGTTTAGGGCACAGAGTTATGTCCAGGAGTCCAAAATTTCTATTGTACTCCTAGTTAAGAACCACAGTGCCAGGCTTCTTCCATGGGGCTATTCTGGCTGCCAGTATAATTTGGAAGCTTGTTATAGTTTAGCCCAGGCTGTAACCAGTGCCACCACTATCCCATGTACTGGTGGCCAATGTAGGCATCACTGCAATGACCTATGGAGGAAGAAGATGAATACCATTGACCACTGGATTAGGGAATCTTCACTGTGGACATCTCACATCTCTGTAAGTATCAACTACAGAGAGTTCTTGTAAGACTTAAAAGCTGAATATAGGCAATACTTGTATTCATAAAGGTATTCTGTTCTGTTCTGTTTTTTCCCAAGCTTCAGTGATTGTGAGGTAAATGTCTGAACCCATGTGGCTAGATTGGCAAGGATAAAGGAAGCATGTGATATGTATGCAGCAGAAGAGTAGTGTTATTGTAGCTTTATGAGTTAAAGATAGCTTTTTTTTGTATTTTATAGAGTTGTATCAAATTGAGCATGCATATCTCAACTGTAAAAGCAAGTATACATTCATTAGTCTGTAGCACAAGCTAAGTGTCTAATAGTAGAATATTGAATTGAGCATGCATCTCTCAACTGTAAAAGCAAGTATGCATGCAGTAGTGTGTAGCACAAACTAAGAGGACAATATTACACTTTAGTCAGAGGTTGTGGGTTCAGATACCACAGTTCCCAACTAAACAATACTGTTGATTCTACAATTACATTTAAATTGAATTCATACCTCTGTATTTGTGACACAACTACAATGCTGTAAATGGTAATCTGTAATCTGTATAACTGGAACACACGTCTGTGCAATATATACACATGTCAAGGAGTATGTGCTGCAATCTGTAATATAGTGTGCATCTGTTAGGAGCTGATAGTCTTAGAAGTAAAAGTTGCCTGTTACAAGTTAATAGTCTTAAAACTAAAAGTTAAGATGATAGAGTCAAATAATTGCATCAATGCATTACTAATCTTATATTTTTTTCTCTCACCACAAACCTTATCTCTCTTTTTTATTTTATTATTTTACTTTATTTTAGTATTTTAGCATTTTTTATTTTATTACATGTCATCAAAATATGTCCATGTCATCCATGTGTACTACATCACTAAATGCTGCACAGCACAGCAGGGTAGGCCTACCCCACAGGATCTGCCTTCCCCTCCTCCACTGGCTGCAGCACTGTTGCCTCGAACATCTGGTAGCCAACCTGGTAGCACCATTTCTGCTGCTCCTGCACTACCTACCCCCTCATGTAGTCCTGCCCCAAAGACTGGTCCAGTGATGCCCTCTGAGACCAGTGGAGGAGGTGGTAATTTTATTACCCATGTTGAATTGCCAGGAATTATGTGCAGGGCTGTGTGGCATACTGTTGGTGCATGCCTACACTGGTTGGAGAGGCTCCTCTCCCTCATTTTGCAACATACCAGTAGGATGAGAAGGAGATGTCAAGCACTCCAGTCAGTGGCAAAGTGAGGTGACAGTGATGACAGTTCAGTGGGCGAGGACTTGATTCTCACTGTTATCCAGCTTGATGACCATGGGTTTGGGATGTCCCCACCCTCACCCCAGTGATGGTGTCTCCCAATGTTTGTGTCCATCACTGTCCCTGTCTCTTCTTGTCTATCTGCAATTATTTCCTCACCTATGCAACTTACCTCATCCAGGCATTCCTACATCCCTTCTCCAACAGTCCTCTCTCTTTACAAAAAGTCACATCTGTCCCACAAAAATAATATGTCCCATACATAGCTCTCCATTTCACACACTTGTCTTCATGACACATTTAGTTCTGTCCAATTGACTATACAACATGATTGTGTTGTGGTCACCCCTCTGTTTGGAGGTGACAGTCCAAATTCAGTTAATATTTTCCATATACGCTTACTCTACACTGTTAAAGAAATGGATAGCTATGGTTCTGTCCTATCTCCTTCCAGCACATTCTTGCCCTACTTTCCCTTTGTTCTTCCCTCTGCTTTCTCCTCCATTTCACCACTGTCCTATCTACCTATTTCACCTCTTTAAGGCATTTTTGTGCACAGCACACAGCAACAAGAATGATGGCAATGTATTTACATGTATTCCTGCACCCTTCCCACCTAAATTACAATGTCGTCTCTTTCATATTTGCCTTCAATGTCATCTACTATCACCTCTGATCACTAACATTATTGTTAGAACAAACACTAAACATGCATGAACGCTTTATGACTTGTAGTTTTAATTATATTCTCTGCATTACTTTTGACTTTATCTATATTTTAACATGTGTTTTTAAACATATACTCCCTGATTTCGTATTTGTATTTTAAATTGTATATTTATGCTTTTGTATACTGTACGCAAACATGTGTATCTCACATGCATATATACTTTGGTAAATGTTGTGCAAACCCAGTACTCACTGTGCTATGGAAATGTACATATCGTGCTGCATTACTGCTGTTTACTGTCCATTCTCTGTGTATGACATGAAATTACATGTGTAAACATTACAGACTGAGGACCCTATGCAACAATATGTCACATATTTACAGTACATCCATCTGTTGCCACCCCCGAGCACTGCAACCCTGGTGTCTCAGAACTGCTTCCACACATTTATCAACCACAGTACAAAATACAATATCAAATATTGTGTGCTATGCAATGCACATCAATATAACACACAGAACTACAACTATTGACCCATATGCCTAAAAAGACTTATCTGCAAGGCTAGGGAAGGAATCAGCATGTACAATATACACAGGGACATAGGTGACCTTCAACACACTTGACCCTACCCATGATGTTTTTGTCAAGGATATATTTTGCTCATTGAACCTTGTGGACTTCTTGGATACTCACCTCACAGACCTGGAGGAGGGATAAGAGGACAGCCCTATCCATCATTCATTTGTCATAGTAAAGCTCTCCCATGTGGGAATTAAGCCATACAGTAGTACAAGGATAGGCAACTGGCTCACTGACATAACACACACACTCTCGAAGTTGGAGACTGCACCTCCACCAGTAGCCAGTTACATTAGAATACCACAAGGATGTGTGCTGGGCCCTTAACTGTTTGCAAAATACTTCCCTGAAGGGCAGGCAGTGGTATATAACCTGTGGTTTACCAAGTTTGCAGATGAATGGTAACTGGACACACTAATAGAGTCTGCCAATGATGGTAACATATTATGGAAGAGACTACTACACACAAATGATCGGTGCCAAACTCATGGAATGAACCATAAAGCATACAATGGCTCATCGTCTCCTTTGGCAATGAAGTACCCTTGCTAATTATGATACACGTAACATCCCTCTAAGCTCAAACACAGTGTCGTGAGACTTAGGAACACATGTTGATAACAATCTACACTTTCATCACTATGTGTCTATAGTGGTAACATACACATGCTGCATTGCACACATCATACATATGGACATCACATCCAAGACTAGGTTGGTCATACTTCTGCTGTACTTTACCCTTATCAGACCACTAATTGAGTACAATGCTGCCTTCTATCTGTACCTCAAAAGACACTTGCAGCAATTGGAGAAAACACCTGGTTCTGCCTGGGAGACTCCAGAGCCTCCAAACAAGACATACATGTAATGATGAAAGACTTGTCAGTGTACTGAATGTCATGCAGGTTGCTGAAAGGTGACCTCTGCCTGGCCTACAAACCAGTCTCAGACCCTGCTCTACTGGAAATGCTGGACATCTGTAAATCATATGGGGCAAGAATAACTTGGCTCAGGGTTCTCAACCTAGCCTGTGGCATGAGCAGAACATGCTGGATAGACAGATATATCCCCAAAGAATCACACTCCTCTCTAATAGGATCCCACTCATGTGAATCAGTGCTCCTCCATGATCCTGTTCAAGTGCAACCTTGACTACTGTTTGAGTGATTGTAAAGTCACCTCTCGGATGGCACATATGTCTCTCATGGACAGGGCCTTTTGATGCTGCTCACAAAATTGCTCTGCCAACAATGACCATCCAACTATGCTTAATAAGGGTACTTGTGCTTTTACACAGCTAGACTTCTAAACACTGTAAGGTCATTAGGTTACTAGCATCCTATGAACATATGAAGCTATGAGCCTATGCAGGTCTCCCAAAATTTTGTCTCCCACATGTCCTGCTGATATCATCTACTATAACTTCACCTGCAGTCTTGTAAAAGTCGGACTTGTGCGGTGGCACTTGCATAACATATTGTTTTCTGTAGTATATGTACTTATATAGGAAGGGGTTCTGTTCTCAATATAGTCAACTGGTCATGCACACGTGTGTGTGTGTGTGTGTGTGTGTGTGTGTGTGTGTGTGTGTGTGTGTGTGTGTGTGTGTGTGTGTGTGTGTGCCACTGTGTCTAGGCAGAAGACCATAATTATGTATCCTCCTGTTACCACTCCAGTCCCATGGACTGACAGTATTTTGATGCTTGCACATATCTACACATCTATTTCATGCAGGCCTCCCAACATCGTCTTTTCAGCATGCACTGCTGATGTTATTCAATATAAGATGGCCTGCAGCCATGTAAAAGTCAAACATGAGTCGTGGCACTTGCATAAAATGCTGAGTTTTATAGCCTGAGTACTTAGATATGCGGGGGTTATATTCCTACTGCAGTCAGGTGTGTGTGTGTGTGTGTGTGTGTGTGTGTGTGTGTGTGTGTGTGTGTGTGTGTGTGTGTGTGTGTGTGTGTGTGTGTGTGTGAGATGTTGCTTGACATTATACAGAACATTTTATACTAGCATGTGGGACACTGTTATATTCTCCTCAACAGACACTGTTGATGTCAGTGCTATAAAGTGTTGTCTGAGACACCCCAAGTTGGACTTGAGCTGTGGCAGTTGTGTTAAATACTGGGTTCTGTAGTCTGTGTACTTAGATAGGGGGTTCTATTCTCACTGCAGTCAACTGTGTGTGTTGGATAAACAGTACTCCCAAAAGGACAAGGGCAGAGACTGTCCTGGATGCCCGGTAGAAGTCATCTCATGCTATGCAATAAAGATTACAGTGACATGGCTTTTAATCTATCCATGTACATCATGGCATGGTTTGTAGGCCCTGTGCTATCTTGCTGAGGAAGCCTTGTGGTATCTCCATCAGCTACATGTCTGGTGAGGTAAATGAAAAAGACTGCATTATACTCTATTAGTGTTGTAATGAGGTTTGACTACAGTGCTGTCATAGAATCCTAAAATCTCAATAAGATGGTGTGACTTATGATGTGCACAACGTAGGTGTTCAATACCAGTGTGGACATTTGTTGGTCAAAGTTCAGAGTGATATCTACATGTGTTCCCAGGATTGTTGTCAATGCTCTGATTAACATGGAATTCCACTTCTCAGACAGACAACATGGCAAACACACATTTCTGCATTTATTTTTAGATTGTGTGCCTTTGTCACCATTCAGTTGTGTGTTAGCTCTTCCTATATCACCATTGGTGAACTCAAAGATCGAACACAATATGCAAGAATCAGCAAATGAGGTAATCCAAAGGTCATATACTTTAGTCTGAACTGTCGAGAAATGGGGTTCAAATTGTGAAGGGCCAAGGACAGATCCCTGGGATTTTCCAGGGGTGACAGTTCTATTGGTACAGGTTGATACACCAGCTTTCACATAATCTGTTCTGTCAGTGAGCCAATTGATTACCCATCAACTGATGCAAGGGTTAATCCCCAGCTTGGAGAGTTTCTCAATGATGCCTGCATGGGGGATTGTGTCAAAACCCTAACCCAGATCCCGATAGTCAGTATGCACTGTGTTACCTTCATCCAGGCCTATCACACAAAATCAAGGGGCTGTGACAACATCACAGATCACCTACATCGTGACTCATCAGATATGCCTTCCTGATATGGTTGAAAACACAGCTCAACACACCCTTCACATGGCCTGTGTTCGCATACAAGGGTGTACATCAACATGCATCCACCTGGGTTGGTGAACAGCACCTGATGCATGCATGAAAATTGGCTAGCTCAAAGTTGGACTTTCCTGGTAAACAAATATTAAATAAAATAAATAAATGTATAGAGACATCTTGACTCCTCTCGACTGTGAGGTAGACCAGCATGCCATCATGAACCTCTTCTACATGTACACCAGTAATATTCAAGGTGTGTGCCACAGACCTGTGTGAGTTGTTAATGCTACATCAAGTTTCCAAAACTCGAAGGAATGAGAGCCCAAACCACAATGACCAAAACACAAAAATGACAGGGCAACAGGAAATTACAGAGTATAAAGACAAAGTAAAGTAAAATTAAAATCATGGACTTTGCACTTCGCTTCCACAAACTTTATCAAACTTTATTAATGCTTAACAGTAATCACTGTGTTTTCATCCAAAACATAGGTCTTCATCAGATATCTACTCTTAAAGCATCATCCTTCTTTAAATAGTGTCCCTATCCAATCATAACAGACTAATAACAAAACTAATTAAAAACATCATTAACAACACAATTAACACCATCATTAACAAGCAATGAAATACGATAAAAGTACAAGTGAATAACATGTCCTTACCATGTTAAAAATATGAATAAAAATATGAAAATGAATATGAATTTGGCCCTTTTACTTAACAATGAGTACTCTAAACTGATGTGAACCCTTTTCAAAAAGTTTTATTAATAAAAACATTATATACACCATAAAAAATATACTACTTAATATTTCCCACAAAATCATCTACCATCTTGTGGCCTAATTAAGTGAAAACATTTCAACCCAGTAGGAGAAAATATATAATTTTAAAGTCATGCTGATTTAAGTTTTAAAACAGAGACAAGGGAGATATACTCATTCAAACCTGGGATTATATTCGCTTCAGGGATTAATTGCCAGTACAATTCATGGTATTCTATTTTTGTCTCCCATGGTCCAACCCTAAGGTCCTGTTTGACCACTTCTAGTACAAAAAATTGAAAGGAAGCCTGCTGAAAATGCTTGCAGAGTGCATTTTTCTCATCTCTGCTATTGATGCCATTCAAATGTTCATAAATACTTCTTTTCAATTTACATGTCGCCTTCCCTGCATAAAATGCTTCACAATTTGCACAAAGCTATGTAAATCACCCCAGTACTATTACAATTAGAATGGGTTTCTGATTCAATAAATTTATCCCTTGCGTCAAGATAAATCGATTCCTTGTTGACTATATATGGGCATTGGGAGCATGCTCCACATTTGAAAGTGCCTACTTTTCTGTTCTCTTTTTCAGTACATTTGTTATTCTCCAGTAGCTTTTTAATATTATTACTTTTCTTATGAACAAATTTCAAAAGTTCCTTAAATATTATGTCCAAGTCAGAATAACAAGCGAACAACCTGTGTGAGTTGTTAATACTACATCAAGTTTATTACATCTGATAGATGTCGTCAAAGAAGTCATGGAGGACACGCATGATGACAGCAGTATCATCTTTTGGAACTTGACCAGGTCAAGGCATTTGGCAGAAAGTCACACTGTGGTATTCAATCAACACTGTAATATGTGGCCATAAACAACTATATCACCAAATGGGTAGACTAGTGTATGACATACATGGCATCTCACTATGTTGAAATGTGTCACATGATCTATATGTCAGGTCCAGTGATCAGTTTGGTACATCACGGATGTCTGCTAGGCCCTTTCCTACCCATTAGTTAAGCGATGGACATCACAGATGACATACACATGCTGTGTCCAAACAGCTGCCTGAAGGACTACAGATTATGAGCAATCAGTGACTCCAACTGTGATATTAGTATAATACTAACAGACGCAACACATACCAAAAACTGCTGCCACAGCCATGACAACACCTGCATTGACAAGAAACATGGAGGGATTTCTTGAATCAGGAAACAAACACACCACCCAAGTATAATGTGGACATCACACCCTATAATCAGACCGATAGGTATGTGACCCATGTCCTGGGGTAGATGGTAAGTGGTACATCCACCAGCATGTGGACACATTCCTGACTACTTCCTTGAATATAACACAAGTACTTGGTATGTAAAGGACATGCACATCAGAGGCCATAATACCTTCATGGTTCCCAGCCTTCATAACACCAGTAACTGTCTATAATGCACCCTTCTTCATGTACCTCCCTACACATCTTCCAGTGATGCATAATTAAAGTGCACCGCCTTTGTCAAATTGCACTGTCACACAGCTTATTGGCCATACCTAGGTATTCTTTCTGTGGAATATACATGATTGTCTGATGTTGCAGAACACCACTCAAGTTCTTATACCGCTACATACATAGGTGTTTGACAACATTAATGGCCTGTATATTATTTGTGACAGTATGGCTTATGCTTATGCTATATATATATATATATATATATATATATATAATGCACACAAGACAACAAGCCTTTAGTGCTCCTACTATCACATACAAGTATAGCAGTGTCCCTCCTACCACCTCCTGCACATATTACAGTGCTAGGACAGTGTAAGTGGTTATTCTCAGAGTATGGATGTGTCATAATAGTTCAAGAATGTGTGTGGGTGCAGACTCATCTCTTATTACTGTGTGCTGCTGCTGTACATGAGAGAGTTTCACCTGTCCTGTTTCCCTGTGTTCATTTCTACAATTCATGTATGTGTCCCTATTCAATACACACACTTCTCCAAGTGAACATTTTACATTCCAGTCCATGTCTCATTACATTTCATTAACAAAGCTTCAGTACAGATTGCCAGGAATGGAATATCACAATACTCTGCACTGTAGGTACACTGCCTGTACTGTGTTTTGGACCATATACTTCATATTCATACCGCTGCACTGTCCAGACATTCCCAGACTGTCCCAATGTTTTCCTTATCAAATTTGTGGCTTTCTGCCATATCACTGGGATGATCTCTGGACTGATGTGACTTACTATTACATACATTTGAGTGAATACCTCTCAACTGTCCTGATTCATGCAGAATGTCCAGTTTTTGTCACATATTTGTGATTTTTTTCCTCATAACAGTTTTGTTTTCCGGCAAATCATTGGCATGTCATTGCGGAGTGAAATTAAAAACTGATGACTGACATTTGAGTTTCAATCTTCTTGCTCTTCAGAAAGTACATGCTAATGTACAACCCATTTATTCGATCAACTTTCTAAGTTTGGAAGTGCATTATTAAAAAATCTGTCCCTATTTTGGTCCTTTGTCCCCCCATTATGTATGCCTTTGTCCACACATCTTTCTCTAAGAGGATGAGAGGTATGCTTAAGTTTCATTCTACCACATGTCTATGCAACACTTATGAGAAATATGTCCTTATTTCTGGTTAAATGTTCCCACATTATGTTGGCCTTTCTGAAGATATGGTGCAGTAACAAATTCACAGCTATCTGTGAAGCCCTGGTGGTCATTGTGGCATTCTGCGCAAATCCGCAGACCATAGGTGCTCTGCTTTAAACAGAATTGTATCCGCATTCGCTTACATGGTTTCCTTGCCAGTAACACTGTTGCCTGTCATATAACCTAACTTAGGTGCGCCGGGTGTCATTAATATACATTGCATACTACCTCTCGCCAGTCACCATCGCTCAAATGTGTGAACTCCATTAAGGCTCTGCGAGAAGCCTGCATGGAGTTTATTGAATCTGGGGAGATTCAAACATGCTCTCACTGAGTGTCTTCTTAAATTCTTAACCTAATGTTAACCACAATCTATATTCCTGAATCCTGACACACTACATTCATTAAGCTTTTCCATAAAGGTGGCCAACAATGGATCCTACAAATTATAGACCAGTGGGCCTTATGATCCTGATCTTTAAAGTTAGAGAATATATCATGACTGATCTCATTACGTATGATATCAATAATTTCATTAGTGCTGACCCACAGGAAGTTGGCTTCATCATGGTGACATCATGCTTCTTAAATCTTGTTAACTTCTTTGACAGGCTCATCCACACTGTTGATAGTGGTCATGCTGTTCATATAGCTTATCTCAATCTGGCCAAAGCATTGAATACTGTACCTCTTACCAGAACTGTAAGGAAATATTAGTATTATGCATAGGCACTTATATGGTAAGATGAATAGCCAACTGGCTGAGAGACATAACCCACAGAATTCATGCAGCAGGTACCTCTTCAAATGGTGTTAAACTAACCACTGGAGTCCCCTAGTGTCTGTACTGGGTCCTGTCCTATTTGATGTTTACTTCTCTTATCTCAAAACGGATACCCATGGCCTTTAGTTAAACAAATTTGCAGCTAGCTGCAAACTCAGTGAAATTGTCAAAACCCTATAGGATATCTGTACCCTTCAGAAAGGGCTTACCCTAGTTTATACCTAGTACTGATAATGGGCTTAAACTGAACATTAAAATGTGTAGTATTGTTGCTTTTGGAAAACAGCAGTTACCCACAACATGCAGTATAAAGAACACTTCCTCACTAATCTAAAAGTAGTCAGCGACCTGAGCACTTAAGCTGATACTTTCCTTTGAGGATGGTGAAATGCTGCATGTCCCTTATCCGACTCTTCCAACTCTTCAGGCTCTGCTTCTATTACTTCACTGCCTATGGAACTAAGAACTCTTGTATTGTAGATTTGCTATAATCTTAGAACTTTTGCATTGACTGTATTTTTACTTTTTGTTGTAATAACCTTATTGTTTGCAACTTTTTCATCAGTACTTAAGCCTTCACAAATATCTTAAACTGTACTCTAAGGAATGTTATATTTTTTATCGTTCTGCCTTGGAAATTGTAATTTGATTTTTTTTTGTGTGTGGAGCTTTTCTCCCCGGGCTTCTGCAGAAAATAGGCTCTAGCTCAGTCGGACATACCTGGTTAACAAATGTCAAATAAATTGATCATCGTGTGGCAACTGTAGTCATGAAATCCTAAGCCTAAGGTATTTCATCTAGATCCAAAGATGTTATCATTCCCTTAAGACTGATGATATCATTAGTGAGTGCAGCCCTCAATTTGGGATTTAACTCTTTTGACATATCAATACATTCAACCAGCCTCAGAGTTTCCTAATGTAAAATATCTCTGGTCTGCCAGTCTAATGGTGAAGTGGAATAAAGTCCTAACTATGACCCAGCTGACTCAGATTTTATTTGTGGTTCAGGTGAATAACAGAGCTGCAGAGGGATGGGCATTACCATCCCTGTAGGAGGACAGTGTCATGGGCATCCCTATTAGTGATCTCTAGTGAAGGCTGGAACACTGACATAGAGTGTGTAGTCCAAATGGTGGAAGGATGGTGACATGGCTGAACTGCTGTGGACATGAGGTGAAATGCTGCACATCCCTATTGAAAGCACAGCTGTTCCTTGTGCATACCATATAACCTGAAGAGGGACATGAAAATTGGTAGCCCATTAAAAAAAATAATCCTTCAGTGGAAGATGACAGCAAGCTGCCCCTGGATGCTCTTAAGTTCTTTACCTTTCACCAGGTAGATTCAGGTAGGCTAGGGGCATCAGGTAGTAGCTGATAGAACTGGTGCTAGAGGTCATAAGCACCTTAATTTCCAGGAGAGGTCAGAGGCTCCGTGCCTGTACAGTGTGTTATAAACTGCTGGTCGTCATTGACCTCCTATATCTCAGCTAGTCAAACTGTATATCTAACACTAGAACAATATCCGAACCTTCATCAATAGATGGTGGAGATAGATTCATTACACACCATCTCCACTTCTCTGCAGTAAACATCCTCTGCAGGTTATGTAGTACAATTCAACATCTTTCTTCAAATGGAAAGTAGACAACTATATTTACACTGGTCTAACTGGCCTCTTCCTCGTTGAGAAAGGAGACAAAGCCTGATGGTAGGTATTGGCAAGGCATACATAGTCATTAGACTAAAATAGCATTTAAACTTCATGGGTCCATTTGCCAGCTTCTTTCCCATATTAAAGAGACAGACAGTATCCCAGCTTGATGAAAGTTTAATCCCTTTCAGAACACTGCAATACTTCTTAGCTTATTCCGAGTCAATAACAAAATGAATTGCATAACTTACTTTAACTCAGGTGCAATACACTGATTTAGTTACCCCTGCACCTCTCAACTTTACCTATCTATGCAGAAAGCCCCTGGTTTTACCTCATATTTTCACCCTACCTCTTAAAACTTTTGTTATTTTCTTGCAAATCCCCAAAGATAAAAGTCAGTCAGTAATACCAAACATTAGACTTTCATACTTTTTATTGTTCAGAAGAAACATGTTGTTGCAAGACATGCTGTTCTATAAAAGTAAGTTAGTGTGGTTTTGTCTCACCAGTATTTTTGTCTTTCTCCAGCAGTTTTTAAATGTCTTTATTAAATATGACATTTTTAAAGTGACATAGGGAAATGTACCATAACAGAAAAGAAAATAAACTGTAATAGCATGTTTTTCTTATTTTTATGCAGTACACATATATAGTTTCATTATAGCAATTTTCATTCAGTCTGGACTTTGTTGCGTATCTGGGAGATGTACAGATGCCTTCCCATTATTGCTTTGCATATTGCCTTTCCAGTCTGTTTTCCCAACTTTTTCTAGGATTTTCTGATTGATTAATTTTGGGGGATTTTTCTCCCGCCTGCATCATCATAAGGCTCCCTACCCAGTGTCTCACATGCATCACTGGATCTGACAGCCACTTCCTTAACCCCCTGGACTATCTCTGATAGGGCTGGGGCTAACACAGAAATTGAAGGCATCTTAGGGGTCTGCCCATTCAAATCCATTGGGGGGGGGTTGTTTTGTTATCTCCTACCAATGTTCCTTCCCCTCCTTTTAATTGGGATATGTCTGAAGGGTGGACATACACTGGGGATGTGTGGCATATCACCCCTCCCCTACAGTAATTCAACCTTGTCCCCACCCTATACCCGACTTTGGCCCGTGCCTCTTAGTGTGATGTCCCCAGCCTCCACCAGAGATTGTCACAAGAGATGGCTATAGAACTATCCATGTACTGGGGATGGTAATACCAATCCTTCCTTACTAGTCCATCACACACCCAAGCAGCTAATCAAAACCGGGTCACCTAGGCTATAGTCAGGGCTTTATCCCTCATGTCATCAAAGTGGCTTCCTCTGATTTATATTTACAGTTATCATGCAATATTTCATATTTTCTAATAATTATCCCTTTTTTAACTGTTCTAGATGTGACTAAACACTCTAGCAGAGCTCAGTTGGAACTGTATGCAGTAGATATTGGAGGGAATGGGGCTTCCTTCATACTTTATCCAAGGCAACCAAGCTTTGTATAATTCCCTGTTTGGTTTGATGCTCACAGATCAACATATCTCTACTTCTTTTTTTAAGGAAAGCACAAGACAAGGTGGCCACCTCTCTCCCTCAACATTTATACTAGCAATTGTCCTTTGGCTAAAATCCTTAGTTTGCACTGCAAGCTTAGAGGTTGGGAACTAGTATGACAGGAGATGAGTACCTAGTGCTTGCAGAGAATATCAAAGAGGATAACCCCCATTATCATGCAAATCTTATCTAAATTTTATGAATGTTCAGGACTGAAAATTAATATGGACAAAGCCATCTTTCTCCCCTTTAACACAGAAACAGATAGGCTCTTATTTTCAGGATGGGTCAGCCCATTTAAATACAGCCATTGCACCCCAAAATATTTCAGCATAATACTGCATAGAGATATTGTTCGGATGACAGGACTAAATTTTAGACCATTATGGGGTTATTCATTTTCCCAGACCCATGTATAGTGGAAGCTTGGAATGCCATGGTGAATCTCTGTAGATGATATTTTACTTCAGTTGCTATATGTTTTAAGACAAATATCTACTCCACTACAATTCACGTGGCATGGTAGGAGGAATCCTATTCCCGGGGGGGCTTAACATGGGGGGGGGTGAAGGTCTAGTGGATATTTCTCTTATGGCACAAGTAACAACTTGCTATCTTTACAGAGATTATCAGAAGACAACCACCTAACTGGTCTGTAATAGAAGCCAAATAGTAGGCTGTTCTTACCATGCCATGTTGTGGCACCACAATACCCATTTCTAGCAGCTAAAGCACTGGTTGATTTTCCAAATTAACAGCAAAGCTGTTTAAATATTTTCTTAACCTGCACAACTGGTATGATAGTATTCTAATATGGGGTAGCTCCCTCCTAAAATATGTGAATACAGGATATTGTGAGCAAACTAGATCTCCCAAAAAGTATACATGTTGAAACATCTCTTAAGTTGTTTGAAGGGGGAGAGACTTTACTTTAAATCCTTTGATCAGAAGCAAAGGGACTTTGGGTTACTTTGGACAGATACAGACCTTTTTTAAGTATTTGCAAATAAGGTATACCTTTCTTCATTCCCCTTATAATAAAATGCTTAAGTGGCCTGGGTAAGTCAGTTGAACACACAATTTCTCAAACACTAGGTAGGATAATTTCTCCAAAGGGGCATAGCATACCACACGTATAGCTTCTTTATGACACACATTATAAGACTCAGCTACACATTTGCTAACAGAACATGTAAATCCATTTCAGAAGAGCTAGGTATTCACTGTGAAACATTACCATTGCAAACAATATGTTGGTTGACTGCATATCCAAAATTGCTATGACACCAAATGTGTATAAGCTATGGGAGTACTGGACACCTGTCAGGGTGGCCAGAATAGGGTTTTTGGCCCTTGTGTACAGGAATTCCACAAGATGACTATCACATGTTCTAGATATGTATGGGTGCAAGGAAAATTTGGTACAGGATGACTGAATTCGCAGAGGAAATGACTCATCTTGAGTTCCAGGAAAGGGCAGATACCTGGGTCTTGGCTAGTTTTATTCAAAGGACTGAGCTATAAAATCTTAGAAGCTGTGACTCACCGAGATGTCTGTCATAACAAGACTTTACCTGGGATCTAACTGGAAGGCTCCTCAACTAAGCCATTTTCAGGGATGGACAGACTTTCTTAAAAGGTATCTTAATCTGCTCTGTATAGATTGAAGATAGGAAGAGGAAGCCCCTACGTTTGGATGGATTAGAAGTTATAAAAAATGTAAATCAGCCATATGGAAGAGAGCTTCTTGGCTCTTTCCAATAGAAGAGTAAGCTCTTCAATAAAATGAGTTTCTTCTTTTCCTAAACATTTTTTTTTGTTTGTAATCATAATTTAAAGGCAGGAGTTGGGTCTCAAAGTGGAGTTTATTGGTACATTATTGTAGGCCAGCTAAACATTACTGGTTAAATAATATTATGTTTATAACTGACTGTCATTTGCATAAAAGTGCTGTGTAATGTGTTGATGCATCTGTTTATGTGGAATGTAGATTTTATGTATTGAAACCTTAACAAAAAAAAAATTCTAGCAGAGCTGGTGTTTATTTAACAATCAACTGTCCTTTACTCTATGCCTATACACAGATATCAATCCCTGGCAGCAAAAACAGTCTCTAACTTACAGTTTCTGTTACCATTTCTTCTCTTGCTATTTGCTCCCAAAACCTTGATTTCCTTTCTGTATTTCTCCAGAAGTTGAGAGGCATTCTTCTACCCCCACCTACAGAAGAACAGAATCTATTATTCACAGAAATCATCTGAGATTCACCTGACCTGCATTTGTGAATCCATGCCATGTTAGTTGCACATGACTTGCATTTGTGGATCCCTACCAGGATAGCTGTATATGACCTGCGTTTGTGGCTGACACCATGTTAGTTGCACATGATCTACATTTGTGGATCAAGGCCATGTTAATTGCACCTGACGTATCCAATAAAACGATCGTGTCAGCACACATGTTGCAAGTCCATAAAACATTTATTGCATAAATTCCACAAGCGCTTTCACTCTAACTCAATTGTAGGGCTTTTTCAAGTGTAAAAACAGTGTAACTGTTCAATCAGCCATCTTTAAATAACTTCATTTTTAAAAAAGGCGCCAAAACCAGTCTGACCTAAATTTAAAGTAACCACGCACATTTTTACAACTGTCAAGTTTAAAAACACAAATAAATTCACTTTGTTTACCAAACATTAATAAACTTGATAAAACTTTGAATCAAAGTAGTATAAAATAACACAAAATAACAGTTCTATCTAAAAAAGAAGAAAAGGATGTCAAAAACTTAAAATACTTTAAAATTATGTTAAACAATACAATCAAAATGTTACTTTAATAATTGTCCAAAAAACACCAAAACTAGAAGCAAAATCAAACCAAGAATGAAAACCACTTGGCACCACAGGACCCGGAAGCACGTAAACAAAGGCTTTCAAAATAAGCAGATGAAGAAATCAAACAGCTGCTAGATCTCCAATGAGCTCCTTTAATATAACTAGGCAAAGTAAAAATCCACAATATCTTCCAAGCGCTTTCACTCGACCACTTGCGAGCTTTTTCAAGGCAAAAAACATTGCTGGAAGTTCATTCACATTAAATACTTCCACAATCATCACATGACTTCCTGTGAACCTTTCCCAACAGGAAAATTACCATATAAGGAAATTCTAAAATGCATTCTTATTATCATTAAATTCATTTTCTAAAAAATCTCAGCAACTGGATACCATGTTAAACATAAAATTAAATCAAACTGTTAAAATGTGCCAAAAAACAATTCTGCAAAATATTTTTATAATCACAAATAAGTGCAGTGACCCCTTTTTTTCATCGGGGATAAAATCAAAACTCCAAATTAAAACCTAGAGTTACTGAATAGCATTGTAAAACATTTATTTTCTAAGTTTCAAGTGTATGACATAACATTCCATATATCTTATAAAATTTTGTAAATTCAAAAGTAAATAAAACAATAAATGTCATGTTGTGCCAAACTGTGTTATAGACGGGCTTGCCTCAATTTCAGAACACTAATAATGTTAAGGGTGTCGTTCAGACCTGGGTATCTAGTAGCTTCTAAATGGAGCTGCCAAAATAGCTCACGGTATTCTAATTTTGACTCCCAACTACCACCTCTTATATCCGGTTGTACCTGTTCCAAAACCATGAACTTTATGTCCATGTCCTTACATGTTAAAGAGTGTTTATAAAAGGCATTACTTTCCTTCCTTGTATTGATGTCATTGAAGTGTTCATAAACTCTTCTCCTAAACACCCTTTCAGTTTTCCCAATGTAAAAACCATGGCACGTAACACAGCATCCAAGACAGACTATCCCCTTAGATCCACAATTAAAATGTTTGTTAGAGTGGAACTTAAATCTTCTAGAGGGAAGGTAGAAGGACCCCGAATTCAGCATAGCGTGGCATTGCTTGCACATCCCACATGGATAAGTGCCTAATTTCTTTCTATTCTGATTCTGTGGATCCTCTAACCTAATTTCTAAAAGTTCTTTCAAATTCCTGCCCCTTTTCCTAACAAGAGGGGAAACTGGGCATAGAATCCTTAAGATCTTCCTGAAGTCTGAGAATGGGCCAATATTTCTTGATAATCTTCTCGATCTGGTCTGAGTTGTTAGAGAAAGTATGTATAAAACTATTTTTGACTGTGGAATGTCTTTTGAAGGGTTTGGTAACATCTCATTAACCCCACCCCAATAAAGGGGGATATTTATTTGCCCTCTTCTCAGAAATTCCTACAACTAGTGCTTCTACCAGGGCTTCCGGATATTGTTTCTCATTAAAGAATCTCTTTAAAATGGAAACTTCCTCATTGAAGAGTTTGTCCGTGCTGGAAATTCTAATTAGTTGGCCCTTCACTATCGCCTTCTTTTGATAGAAGGGATGTCCACTGTGATAATTTAGGAATGCATTTGAAAAAGTGCTTTTCCTGTAAATCTTAGACTGAAAACACATATTTGAATAGTCCTTAACCAGTGAACTTTAATAATTGTTTCAGTAGTTGTTTTAAGTAATTATTTTGATAAATGTTCTGCTTTTTTAATCAAATAAGGCTTAATAGAAATATGCTCATTTAGTCCCAGGGGATGGGTGGCATTCAATCTAATTTGCCAATAGGTCTCCCTACAGCATAGCCAATTCTCCCAATCTCCCCCTTTAGGGTCAATAGGTACTTGTTCAAGAATCCCCAAATGAAAGCCAGTGTGTTTAGGCTCCATTTGTAAATGTTTACTTAATGCATTATTAATATTCCCTTTCTTATGTTATATAAATGTTCATAAATTTGTTTGTTCAACACTCTCTCTGACTTCCCTATGTAGAAACTAGGACCGTCTCTACACAGGGCTAAGTACACAATACCCTTAGTATGACGGTTACACTTATTTAAGTAAATCCTACTGTTGCCATAATTTTTTAGGTGATGGGTACCTCATCCAAAATGTATCTACAATACCCACACCTACCTCACCTACTAGTTCCCTTGTCCAAAGTAGTTGTACATCTATAATTGTTACTTTCGAACACCCTTTTCAAATTTGTTCCTGTTTTATAAACAAAGTTAGCATGACCACCTACTTTGTGTACTAAGTCCTTATTGTGCTTTAACATCTTCCAATTTCTCTAAATGAGGTCCTTAACTTCCCTTGTAATGTTACTGTGTTGAAGAACCATAGCTCTTTTAAAAGCTTGTTCACTATCCACTTCATGACCTTTTACAGTTTCCAATGGTTTCCCCAAAATAGGAGAATATCTAGTTGCACGACCATTTATAATTTCTTCCGACACTTCCTTTATTAACCTATCAGGGTAACCCCTTGAACTAAACAAATCAGAAATAAAATCAATTTCCACTAAAAAATCATCCCACTCTGATGTCATCCTGGCCGCTCTGACCATTTGGCCCTTGACTATACTCCTTTTTTGTTTACAGGGGTGGTCACTGTTGTAGGGGAGGTAGGAATTACTGAAAGTATTTTTCCTATAAATTCTTGATTTCAGTCCCCCATTGGTTTTATCTAACCTCACATCTAAATAATCAATTCCACCCTGGTCAAAATTAAATGTAAATTTTAAGAATCCAGTGGTGGAATTTAAAAACTCAACAAACTCCACAATAGTGTTCACTGGTCCTTCCCAAATAATAAACAAATCGTCCAAGAAGCATTGGTATAATTTGATGTTATTGTTGTAAAAATCTGAAGGAAACAAATGCTGCAACTCCCATTGTAAAAGGACAAGGTTGGCATAGATGGTGGCACAAGCTGCCCCCATAGCTACGTCTCTAGCCTGCTAGAAAGTTTCCCCTCAAAATACACAAAATTGTTTTCCAACACAATTCTCATTAGTTCTATCAACAGGTCAATATCAAAGCTCAAGGTAGACTTGCTGTCCTTCAAAAGTAGCCAAAAGTAATCTAAACTCTCATCAGTTGGAATACAGGTGAATAGGTCAACCGCATCAATGGTTAAAAAGTATACCTCACCTTCATAAGACTGCAGTGTCAAACTACGTAAAAAATCCCAAGAATCCTTCAACATATGCTCATACTGATCAGGGATGTGTTTAAGTGTATGGTCCAAAAAAGATGCAATAGCATATGTCTTAGACCCCTTCCCTGATGCAATTGGCCTATATGGAGGGTTAGTTGTACTTTTATGGATCTTTTGAATTCCAAAGAAAGTTGCTAGTATTGGTTTCTTAATGGTCAACATAATACCAATCTTTTCATCCAGTCTACCTTCCATGATGAATTCTTCTATGGCTAGATCTATTTTCCTGTAAGAGATGTTGATCTCATTCGTAGAAACTGGAATGTAGTCATCAACGTCCCCCAGGATGTTCAAAATTTTACTAGAGTAATCAAAAGTGTTGACCAAGACCATACCGCCCCCCTTATCGGGTTTCATAATTCGAATCCCCCTGTCGTTGAATAAGTCCTCCAAGATGTGTTTTTCCCTTGTGGTCAAATTAGCCTTAAACAAAAACTTTTTCTTAATTTTTTTATCTACACTCAGTTCCTATAAATCTGATGCACATGTCTCTTCAAACACCTGCAAAGCCGGGTGGAGAGGAGGGTTGAATGTACTAGCCTTTCTAAAGGTAGTTGTATCATAGCCACTGGTTTGCTCAAACATTAAGGCTAAATTAAATTTTCTAGTGTACAGTTTTAACTCTATGAGAGAATCACAAACATCAAATCTAACTGTTAGAACAAATTTAAAACCTTTTTCAAAAAGGTGAAAGTGTTCTTCATTAATCTCAATCCCACGTAGGTTAAACATTTTAAAACCATTGTAGGAGTAAGTCACTTTGTCAGAATCAATAACTATTTCCCTATTTACTTTACTGTCCAAGTTAATCATTACACTTTTCCTTTCATTTCTGTTTTCACTTGGTTCCTTCCTCTTCCCTTTCCCACAGAAAAATCCTGTTCATTCAACTCTCTTTCTTCCCCTCCCTCAGCCATGTCAGTAGTAACTACCACATCTTTGTCAGCATCCACAGTGGTGGGGTTAGGTGTGGAAATATTAATCACTGGGGTGGTTGGATTGTGGTGCAAAACATCCACAGTAATTTGTCTATTATTGACAAATTTTTCACCTATTTTAGATTGTTCAACTGTTTTAGATTTGGTCAAATTATACCGACACTTCTTTGACGATTTGTTTATTATTTGGGAAGGACCAGCGAACACTATTGTGGAGTTTGTTGAGTTTTTAAATTCCACCACTGGATTCTTAAAATTTACATTTAATTTTGACCAGGGTGGAATTGATTATTTAGATGTGAGGTTAGATAAAACCAATGGGGGACTGAAATCAAGAATTTATAGGAAAAATACTTTCAGTAATTCCTACCTCCCCTACAACAGTGACCACCCCTGTAAACAAAAAAGGAGTATAGTCAAGGGCCAAATGGTCAGATTGGCCAGGATGACATCAGAGTGAGATGATTTTTTAGTGGAAATTGATTTTATTTCTGATTTGTTTAGTTCAAGGGGTTACCCTGATAGGTTAATAAAGGAAGTGTCAGAAGAAATTATAAATGGTCATGCAACTAGATATTCTCCTATTTTGGGGAAACCACTGCAAACTGTAAAAAGTCATGAAGTGGATAGTGAACAAGTTTTTAAAAGAGCTATGGTTCTTCAACATAGTAACATTACAAGGGAAGTTAAGGACCTCATTCAGAGAAATTGGAAGATGTTAAAGCACAATAAGGACTTAGTACACAAAGTAGGTGATAATCCTAACTTTGTTTATAAAACAGGAACAAATCTGAAAAGGGTGTTCGAAAGTAACAATTATAGACATACAACTACTTTGGACAAGAGAAGTAGTAGGTGTGGTATGTGTGGGTATTGTAGATACATTTTGGATGAAGTACCCATCACCTTAAAAAATGATGGCAACAGTAGGATTTACTTAAAGAAGGGTAACTGTCATACTAAGGGTATTGTGTACTTAGCCCTGTGTAGAGACTGTCCTAGTTTCTACATAGGGAAGTCAGAGAGAGAGTTGAACAAACGAATTTATGAACATTTATATAACATAAAAAAGGGGAACATTAAAAATGCATTAAGTAAACATTTACAAATGGAGCCTAAACACACTGGCTTTCGTTTTGGGATTCTTGAACAAGTACCTATTGACCCTAAAGAGGGAGATTGGGAGAATTGGCTATGCTGTAGGGAGACCTATTGGCAAATTAGATTGAATGCCAACTACCCCCTCGGGGCTAAATGAGCATATTTCTATTAAGTCTTATTTGATTAAAAAAGCAGAACAGTTATCAAAATAATTACTTAAAACAACCACTGAAACAATTATTAAAGTAACATTTTGATTGTATTGTTTAACATAATTTTAAAGTATTTTAAATTTTTGACATCATTTTCTTCTTTTTTAGATAGAACTGTTATTTTGTGTTATTTTATACTACTTTGATTCAAAGTTTTATTAAGTTTATTAATGTTTGGTAAACAAAGTGAATTTATTTGTGTTTTTAAACTTGACAGTTGTAAAAATGTGCGTGGTTACTTTAAATTTATGTCAGACTGGTTTTGGCGCCTTTTTTAAAATGAAGTTATTTAAAGATGGCTGATTGAACAGTTACACTGTTTTTACACTTGAAAAAGCCCTACAATTGAGTTAGGGTGAAAGCGCTTGTGGAATTTATGCAATAAATGTTTTATGGACTTGCAACCTGTGTGCTGACACGATCGTTTTATTGGATTAGTGGTTTTGTTTCTATGATCTTTTTCCACTTGTTTTTTATAATTGCACCTGACGTGCTTTTGCAGATCCATATCATGTCAATTACTTTATTTTAAGGAGTTCTAGACTCCAGCTACTGTATAACGTTTTCTTTCAATTATGATTGTACACTGTTACCATTAGTTATTGTCATGGCAATGTCCTGTAATAGGCTCTTTTATTCTCCTTATTGGGCAGAAAAATTATATGTGCTATAATCCTTCCCCATGCACTTAGTAGTCAAATGAATTATTTAACAAATCAGCCAAAAGTAGTGTACATATTCTCAAAAGATAAGTGGATAAATATCTTCAGATTTCTTTTTCTCCCATCGTGTGTGTGTGTGTGTGTGTGTGTGTGTGTGTGTGTGTGTGTGTGTGTGTGTGTGTGTGTGTGTGTGTGTGTGCATGCATGCGTGCGTGCGTGCATGTGTGTGTGTGTGTGTGTGTGTGTGTGTCTTCTGTAAATGATGTGGCACGACATATATATATATATATATATATATATATATATATATTACCAATTCTAATGGCTCCATCTGCCTTTCATTACATAAATATATGCAATGATTAGATGCTGGTTGCTTTTGCATGCTAATCTCTGTACACATCCTATTTCATCTTCCAAACCTTATTGTGATAGACCTGCTTTCTCCCCTTTGTAAAACATTGATAATGAGTCTAGCTTTCCTTTTCTTCTGAGCTGTATTTTATTTTTCTTGAATCATTTTATGTTTTCTCTTACTCTTTTTATTTTTTCAGATATCCTAGCTTGCTTATTTCTTGATATGTTTTGTATTATTATGTGCAATCATGTATTTGCTTTTTTATTTAATTAAGTCTCCTGAAGGTTGTAGGCCCCACTGGCCTTAACCCCTTTTTCCAAAAAATCCAAGTCATGCTTGGACTCATAGAAAATTTAATCAGGACACTATTGAAACATAAGAAACTTTAATCAGGCCACCAGTAAAATGTCCCAGTATTCTATCTTCAAGGTGATCTGAGCATATTACTAGGAAGCAGAAGGAGTTTGATGGAACAATTGCAAGCACACTTTAAGAACAAAGAATAATAATGAAGGTAGAGTTAATAACATACATAAACTGAGGAAATGCATCCATGTTTCTGGAAGTTATTTGTAAATGCAAGGTAGATAAGCATCTATATGTATTATGTAACTCTTGACAGTGAAACAATGAAAAGTATATTGTGGTATTGTTTCATCTAAACTGAATAAAGAGTTTGTACTTATAGTCAATTGTGCATACATTTTAGACAGGAAAAAAATCTGATTGAAAAAGTTTGGATAACCCTAAAATACAGGCTTTGAATTTTGCATCAAAATATCCATAGGCTCTAGAAGTGTATTGGCAAAAGGAAGCATGAGGGATGATAAACATTACTAAAGCCAGATGCAGGAAGAAAAAAAGCTTAAGTAGCAGTATAAACTGATAGGCTAGAAATTAACTGCAGAAAGTGATATCAGGACATTAAAACCACAGAAGAAGCCAGTTGACAAAATAAAATAGAATATGATTGAAAACAGATTATGGATAAAAGAACTAAAGACTGACCTTTAGGTAAACTTGCTTAAGCATTCTAATGAAGGTGGACTCATTTCATTGTTTTAGAATAAATGTTCAGATTGGAGAGATGCGGAATGAGTTAAAATATAACTTATATTTCAACAAAACATATGGGGCCATGGGGGGGGGGGGGGGTCTACATGGAAGTGAATGCCAAGGATAACTTTTTTATAATATTTTTCTCACTTGCTACCCATTGGCTTTCCCATAACTACCAGCCCCTTCTTTTTTGTAGTGGGGCAGCTGCTGAGTGTAGCAGAACAGCCTCTAGGCAGCCATCAGGATATTTTATTATATTGCACTTACCCCTCCCCCTTGGTGGTTACTTGCATGCTTGCAGAAGTTAAGGAATGAAGTTCCCTCCCATGAGGGAATGCATATATGTTCTTGCACGTGTCCCATGACATTTGCCACACAAGTGAATTGGCTTAGGCCAAGCACAATATTGACTACTGATGCAAGCACTCAGACCACTACCCACCTCCCCAGTGGGTGAAACAGCACTGACCACTTATTCTCATCCTTTCCATGCTGTTTGTCTATATTCTGAGCCAATAACTGAACTGGAGTTTTCTGTGTCATAGTTAGGGCTTTCTACCTGTGAATCACAGAGCCAGGCTGGAGCTAGAGGATGATTTGACAGTTATGAACTAATAAATGTTATTATATTCAAATAAATGTAATTCATGAATCAAACAAAAAAGCTATAAATATAATTAGAGAAGATGAAATATCCAGTAGAAATAAAAAAGAAAAACACTTGAAATGAGAAGGCTCCAGGAGCAAAAAAGAATAATATAAAATGCTAATAAAATGAAGTAATAGAGTCATTTAGTGGCCCGCATAGCTGGTGCAGGGCTCCAAAAGAACATCAGGCATACATGTGCAATGACATTTTGTGGGGTGCAACCTCATACAGTCTTACTCATATAGTAAGAGGCTTCTGTTGAGGGCAACACTGCAAATGGCAACAGCAGGTGCATCAAGGTACACCCATCTGCAGGATGTGCACATACTAAAGAAGAAGCCCAAAGCATTTCTGCACTGAAACAGAGCTCTCCATTTCCAGAACTAGAGAGGAATGCCATGGATGAAGAGAAAGAGCAGGTACAAAAGGAGACAGATGTGGAGCTTGAGGGAGATGATGACTAAAAGTAAAAATGCATGGACTCTACTGCACATGAAACCACCATCTAACATAAGCCTGAACATGACACCATCATATCTGAGGGCATACTGAGGGAGATTACTGCACTGCTGTGGTCTCCAAAATTAATCGCAGTGTGTGTTTTGGTGTTTAGACAAGCACAACATCCCACTGGTTGTTTTGCAGTAACAAGCAAAAATTTGTATAAATTCATCAGGAGGAAAACTGTGCTGTATGCCGATGCACTCACTTATGTGTGTCACAGAAGGTGTATGCATGCAAGGTGTAAGTGTCATGAACGGACATGAGCCCTATCACTGCCAACTGTACTTGGTCAAGTCAATAATTTACAGCAACTATCTTTGTCTGTCAGTGCATCACTGTTTTCACCTTATAACAGATGTATCTTTCTTGGACAAGACTGATAACATTGGAGATCAAATATGGCAGATATGTGTGACAGTGTGGCAGAGGTTATGCAGACAGAAAGTGGAAAAGGGCCACCATGGCTGACATATAGGTCACCTTTATGTAATACACATGGGTTGTGGTGGAATTCTGGCAGGCTGTGTAGGCATTGCAGGGCTTTTAATATAACTCTGATGGCACAGAGGGATAAAACCCTGACTGCGCCCAGCTGACCTGGGTACAATTAGTGCCCTGAGTGACTGATGGAGTGACAAGGAAGGATGGGAGTGCCTGTCCCAGGGGGGTGGGCACTTATCAATGATGTTTCCTAAGGAAAGGCATGGTCTAAAGAGGGGAGCTGCCCTTGGACATAGTGGGGGGTGGGGGAGTGAGTAAGGAATTAAAAAGACCCTTCCTGATGGAAGCACAGATAGCTGAGACTCCAGAATGCCCTTAGGATCCACAACTGGCCCCAGCAATACTGAAGTAAGTCAGGGGAAGGAGGATGGCTGATAAACTTGATGTGACTTGGGGCACTGGGGAGGAATGAGGACCAAGGGGATAAAAAATATGTATGGTCTTGCCATTGGCACAGAAGATTACAGATATGAACTATAGTTCCTGTGGTACAGGGTTTGAGTCCCACATCCCTGATTTGCCTACTGTGTGAATTTAAGCAAGTCACTTAAGAGTTTGGGGCAACTGGGAATTTGGGCTAGGCTCCTCTATGGTCTCATGGACTGCAAGCCTAGTAGCTACCTATGATCATGATCCTACATGAGATCACCATAGAGCAGTTGTGGTATCATTTGTTGCAATTACCCCTATTTAAAATGGTGCTAATGATTGATGCATATTAGCATCAGATATGTTGGTGCAAGTCAAGCAGATGTATAATCAGCTTATTCTGTATGCATAGTATATTGACAGGTTATCTGTAGGATCATATGGTAATGCCAAAGGAGCCACGGTGGTGCAGTGGTAGCGTTGATGCCTCACAGCAAGAGGTTCTCCCGTTCGATTCTCAGCTGGAGTGCGGGGAGTGTCTTCTGTGCAGAGTTTGCATGTCCTCCCCGCGGGTCGAGTGGCATTCCAAAAGACATGTATGAATGGGCGTGCCTTCGTTAAAGGTTGGACGTCGAGCTGGCAACTCGGCACCGTGAAAATCTACTGCCAATCATTAGCGGACCCGAGTTCCGCTGTGGTGACCCCTAACCTGGAAAAGCCGAAAGATAACAACAACATATGGTAATGCCAAAAACTGGGGTCAGTCAACAGGGCAGTGACAGACACACCCACATACTATGAGTACTTTGTAAATGTATGCAGTAAAGTAGAGGCCTGTGCTACAGCTATGTGGACTGCTTTCTCTATATGCACAAGAATGTTATAGCTATCATTATAATGAGTCTCTGTAGTGAAGTGGTTAAGGTGCTGTTTTTTGTAACATAAAGGTTCTGTGTTCAAGCGGTGCTTTGGTAGTCCATCCCTTTGTGACTCAGGGTGTTAGTGTTTGTCACAATGATTAAGGTGTTTACCTCAAAGAAAAGAGGTGCAGGGCTTTATTTTACCAATGCAAAATGTCTAGGCTTAAAATAGCCCACAAGGGCAGCTATCCTAGTGCTTATGTATACATCTATGATGTGGCATCTGATATGTTTACATAAAGGATGGCACATGTGATATGCAGTCTGCACACCATATGTAGTGCATAGGTTATATTGCATTCAGATTAGTCGAGGTGTAGATAACTTTATTCACAGTACTACTGAGCATATCAAAAGGGCAGTACTGTTACACATGCTGCATGCATATGTGCTACATGTTACACTGCATACCTGCCCAAAGATACTGGCAAAATGGTACTTCATGGATGTGACATCCAGTGCAAAACACATGCCTCTGCATCATATAGACAGCATTCATCCTCTATGCATTTCAGCTGCCTTACTATGTTATATCAAATACTGTGCTGCATAGCAAAAAGTCAGGAAGCTCAATGCAGCTATCCTTCCTCTGGGAGTACTGCATTATGCTACCAGTGTTTTCTGGTCAGCAATTCAGAATAAAATACATTCACTTTTCCTCTGTATCTTTGACTATGTGTTCAGCTGAATGTGGCCATGTTGGACAGAAGTAATGGTAAGAGTTGTGGTAGCTAGGTCTGACTCTAAACCGGTAACAACTGGCATGCCCCAGGGCTCAGTCCTAGGACCCCTCCTGTTTGGCATATACTTCTCAGATGTACAGACAAGCACAGAAGGACTATGGCTGACTAGGTTTGCAGACGACTGCAAACTAGGGGCTATAATTGTCTCTCCAGCGGACACAGACATCCTCCAAAAGGGTCTCACTGAGACAGATACCTGGTGTCAAAACCATGGCCTCAAGCTAAATGCCAAAAAGTGCATAGTCATTGCCTTTGGAAAAAACAAAGTACCCACACACTACCACATAGGTGGTAGTCCCCTAAATTCGGAAGACGTAATAAGGGCGTTGGGGACCCAAGTAGATAATAACCTCTCCTTTGATAATCACATTGCCAAAGTAGTTAGAAAATCCTTCTATGTGGCCTACCTAATCACAAAAGAGTGTGCATCCAGATCAAAAGAGGTCATTGTGCCCCTCTACACATCACTCATCAGAACCATCATAGAGTACAACGCCCCATTTGGGATGTACCTTACAAGACACCTGCAACAACTAGAAAGACCACAGAAGTACCCCACCAAGAGGATCACTGGCCTCAAACAGATGCCCTATGCAGCTCAACTGAAGAAACTCCAGCTGTACTCAGTTACATACCGTCTACTCAGAGGTGATCTCTGCCTGACATACAAGGCCATGCCCAACCTTGAATTGATGGACATGCTCCACCTAAAGAAAACCATATCCCCTCAAGCCACATGCTCTAGGGATCTAAACCTCACCACAACAATAAATAGGACGTGCTGGAGGGATAGATTCCTGTCCCAGAGACTTCCCATGCTCTGGAACAAGATTCCAGTCTACATTAGGCTGAGCTCCTCGCTAACCCTCTTCAAGAGAAATCTTGACGAGTGGATGGGAAACAGAAAGTTTACTCCGGGGATCACTTCAATGGCTCTACTGGACAGAGGCACAAGGAACTAATCTAAGGAGGTGGCGAAAGCCAATACATTCCGGCTAGGCTTATAAATGCCTTCGGGCAGATAGCCTAGTACCTACCTATGAACCTAAGTAATCGTACAGGACTGAAATGAATAGTTGGCAAGGGTTGTAAAATGCAAAGAGGTCATTGTTTAATAGCACCAGTGGATTTGCAGGATTCACACTCATCTTCATTCTTGAGAAGTTCAGAAGACTTGTGGTTTGTATCCCTAAACCAGGTGCATACAACTGCATTCCAAGGCTAATCGAGCAGTGCAGCATTGCAGTGGCATGCTGAAAGCTGTGGTGCCATCTGTTAGGTGAGATGATAAGGCAAGGCCCCATTGGTCTGACAACTGGTAACCATGATCAATAAGAAGAGGAAACAGCACTTGTAGAATAATCGTGATAATGACCAATTAATTTAAATATAAATATAGTACTCATAATTATTTATTTTATGGGCTAAATGCGTATTTGTGTAACATGTGATTTCAAAGGTTCTATTATAAAATATTGAACAACAAATCCCCCAGTATCAGAAACACTGAAAGCTAAGTGCTTTTTGAGAAAGGCAATCTCCCCCTTGCACCCACCTCCAGATGTGTGAGACCACCCCCACATAGACACACACTGACCTTATATATATATATATATATATATATATATATATATATATATATATATATATATATATATTTATATATATTTATATATACAAAGTCCATGGTCAGAGCAACTTGAAAAAGGGGGAAATCTCTGCAAAGAAAGACTCAGTATTTGTATACACTTAGAAGTCACACCAACAGTGATTTCCTAAGGAAAACAGCAATAGAGCTTTGGGCAATTGACACTGAAGGAATTTCACCTCAGCTGCTTGTAGAAATACCAACTTTAAACTCTGTGCAAAGTAACATCTTTCTTTTGTATACACTTGATCCATTTTGGCCTAATGACATATTCTCATTCAAGCAATAGAAATCATATTCTACCACATGTTATGTTATAAACTACTTGTGATTTTTTTCTTTTTATGCAGTTTAACCATCAGAGTTTCTGCAATGATAATTCTGTTAATCAAATTCTGCATCATGGGAAGCCAGAACCTGTCTCAACTTTCAGTAACAGAAGGCAGTATAGCTAATATGGAATAGCACTCTAAACATTATAGAGTCTCCAAATGTTAATCTGCATGAAAAAAATCTCTGCTTACTTGGTCAATGCAGTTTTTTGGTGTTAGGGAGAATTGTGGCTATATCAGCACTATTTACCATTGCTGTGAAGTTTGGTAAGGGTTTTCCTTTACAGTTTGGTTCATTTAAATGTTTTAATAAGACATGCTAAGCATCTAAGTAGCTTACGATAGTGAGGGGAAAATGGCTGTGTGAGGAAATGTTTTATTTGATGGTTCATGGATTCAGTGGCATAAAATTCACTTTTTTTCCTTTTTTTGTAGTTCTTTGCTTATTAATGTGCTCCTTTAGAATTTTATGGAATTAGTGGGAATCTGTTGTTTTTTAGCCTATTTCCCAATAGATTCTAATGCAGTTTACATTCATAAATGAATTTATAATTTTAATTTTAATTGTAATTATGATGGAATGCATGATATATTAATTTAAACGTGAAAAACAATAGCACTGTACAATACATGTTTTTGCAAGTGATTCTTAATCAATAAGTGTTGCTACTTGGCTCAATTGCACAACATGTAAGCTCAGATGGTTCAGTGGTTAACTGTTGTGAGTGTGACATACAGGGCCCTGGGTTCAAAACTGCCAAGGGCTGTTTGTTTATAGTCCCTAGGGCCAATAGCCTATATTGGATCGGAAATTCACCCCGGGGATCCCTTCTGTGTCTCTGCTTGACAGGGGCACAAGAAAACAATTTTCTTGAGTGGCGAAAGCCAGGGTACCTTTTTGGCTAGGCTTATATAGGCCCTAGGGCCAATAGCCTAGTACCTACCTATGAACCTATTAAAAAACAGTTAAAATACCAAATAACTCATGGATAAATTATCTGAGAAATTTTCACTTATAACATAAATGGCAACTAAAAACATTTTTCTGTGCTAGTTGTTATCAGAAAAAATAAGCTAATGCATGTTCCTTTATTATAAAAGGAGTAAATAGTTTCTAGGAATAACACTGGGTTTTGAAGTTCTATCAAGTACTTCGTTGAGGTGATATGAAGTACCAGGTTGTTGCCTAACACAGGAGCGGCCTTAGGTCAACTGGTGCCCTATGCAAAAGGGCTCTACGGCCCCACGACACCACACAGTGCCCCCATTCTGGTTTACCTACACCAACTAAATACTGGAAAAGTGCCCCTACTAGAGTGGCACCCTAGGCGGCCACCTAGTTGGCCTATGCCTAAGGCCGGTTATGCCTAACAGCTACTAAGTAATGATCTTTAAAAGGTTCCATTTGCAGATTGGAATATTTGAAGATTTCTGCTGGTTTGCAAGTGAATACAATTAAATGCATTTTTAAAGACAGTTTTGCACTTATTTCTCTTGCATGTTCATAGGTTCATAGGTTCATAGGTAGGTACTAGGCTATTGGCCCTGGGGCCTATACAAGCCCAGCCAAAAAGGTACCCTGGCTTTTGCCACCCAAGAAAATTATTTTCCTGTGCCACTGTCGAGCAGAGCCACAGAGGTGATCCCTGGGGTAAATTTCCTATTTCCCATCCAATCATCAAGATTTTTCTTGAAGAGTGCTAATGAGGAGCTTTGTTTGATATAGATAGGTAGTTTATTCCAGAGTATGGGAAGTCTCTGGGACAGGAATCTATCCCTCTGGCATGTTCTGTTTATTGTGGTGACAAGGTTTAGGTCCCTAGAGCATGTAGCTTGGAGGGATTTGGATTTCTTTAAGTGGAGCATGTCCAACAGCTCTGGGTTTGACATAGCTTTGTATGTTAGGCAGAGATCACCTCTGAGTAGGCGATATGCAACGGAGTAAAGCTGGAGTTTTTTGAGATGGTCTGCATCTTAGAAATTTAGCTACTATAGTTGTTAAGTAAATCATGCAACATTTTAAGAACTAAATCTCTGTGCAATACAGTTTTTCAGAAAATGTTGTGCTCCTGTTGGGATAATATTTGGGAAATTGGTCTAAAGTGTGGAGCCATAACAAGAAGTATTTAAAAAGTTGGCCACTATGACATTTCTTTCAAACAATAAGAGAATATTGTCTATCATGAGGATACCAGGTCCCTACCCTGGAAGCCAAGCTTAGGGTTGGTATTTGATGAAGAGTGCCAGTTGGATGGATGATCCACACAGCCTGGTTGGTTTCAGACACTGAGTAGGTGCACCACCAACATGAAAAAGTAGGGAAACTGATGCAGTTGAAGTCAGGTGAGAGGCAGGACCAGGACAGATTAGGATGGAGTGGGCCATGATAACGAAAAATGTCTCTGGATGTGCAGTCAGAGCCAGAGCTTGTCTGTTGAATGAGAAATACCATTTTGGTATACTACATCTTACCTTTACATACATTATTGGCTCTGGAGGCTGGCTGTGGAGCATACAGTTGCAGTTTGTGTCAGAACATGGAGGTATACCTTAATACGAGTGTGAGTTGCAGAAAGGAAACCAACCAATGTTTGTATGCACATAATAGCTGTTCAAAGTATTAAGCCTTTTTAGGTGTGTTGCTAGATAGCACACAACCTCCTGCCTCTGTAGTTTAATTGAGAAACTATATCTAGCAACACAACCTCCTGCCTCTGTAGTTTAATTGAGAAACTATAACGTACACATGATAATGATGGAGGGAGTACCTGGGAGAAATGATATGTCTGATCTGAACTCAGCTGATGAATTGTTATTGGACGTCTATGTCAGTGTCAGGTTGTTCATAATGAAAAGCATATCTGAGCACAAGGTTGCTATTGAGTATACATGGTACCAGAGTATCTTTGATGAGAAGTTACTGATTGACGTTGTAGTGATATAATTAGTCCTGAAGCTATATATTCTGAATATTTCTGACACAACTGATGCTGTACTGACAGATGTATTTAATGAAATTTGCTTTGTAAAATGTGGCCTTTATTGGAATTCTATATTATTCTGTTTTTGACATTTGATTTGGGTTGTGGCTGAAAATTATCATTGTATTTATTTACCTAGACATGCAAAATGAAATAAATAAATACAATAGTACTGGGTTGCCTTAGATGGCCTGACTATCAGCAGCTTAGACTCAGCAAACATGGAAGAAGAGTGTCTCAGGATGCCTAGCTGGTACTTCTACATGGGGGGGGGGGGGTATGCAAATATCACATTCATAGCATTGTCTTCTCCTCCTTCTTCTACTTCTTCTGTTTTACTGAGAAAGGTGAAAGATATGAAAGCTTAAAGCTCAATATGTCAGTATTTAATGTGGTGGCAAAACGCTGAGGCCAAAATATGGCCAGCATTTTTCTTAGTGTTAACCCTTAGACCTGTTAGTAGGTACCAGCAGTGACGGAAGTCATCAAGTTAAAAAAAACACAAGTGCTAGCAGGTGGGTCACCAAATTTGTCATTCAGATACTGACAAGCAAGGAAGGCAAAAGCTGCAAAAGCCCCCCCCCACCATCACCACAGATTAAGGCTTGCATGTGTGAATAGTTAATGGAGTCAAGGCAAATGTAATTTCAACGGCATGATCGAGGTGCCAGCAAAATATTTAATGACTCAGGAGGAGAAGGAGCATTGCCCAAGCTGTTCTTAACAAGCTAGAAAAAGGACAATAAAGCAAAGTTTTTTGGCAATTGAGCTACTAACAACACTTTTATTAAATAATAACTGAACTGGTGCTTCACCTATGCCTTTTTAGGTTCTAAAAGCACAATACATTCAAAACTATTTAAACAAATACTGCAATGGTAATTAACCAGCATCTGTTACAACACTGAGGGTCATCTCCTATTTAAAGAGATGCTAAACAATTTCTTATATCCTATTAACCTACAATATATATTTCACTAACATTCATTATTTAAGCCATTCAGTTGTAATGTGTTATATGCAAAAATCTACCAGGCTTCCTTATGTAACATGAGCTCAGAAACATTGTAATAAAAATCTGGATGGGGACATACATACATAAAAAAATAATTTTTTAGGATTCTGACTATGCTTTTCAAAAAAAAAATTAAAGCTATTGGACTAATGCGAGAAAAATTCCTAATACCCCTAATGTGTTCCTGTAGTCTCTTTCTCACCTGAATCACTGTCTGCCCAATATAGCATTTGTTAGAGGTGCACCTTTAAACCATAATCCATTGCTTTTTGATAGCAGTTATTACTTGGAAACTTAAAGCAATTGCCATTTATATTAAATTTTACACTAGGACACAACTAAACATAATCTGAACAGCCCTTATACTGCTTAGATATTGAAATCTACTTCACCCTTCATAACAAGATATACAAAACAATCAGTTATACTTAATGAATTCCTGTCAGACATATTCAACTTCAGTTGCAAAGCACTATCAGAGGTAACAATATACCAATGACATTTCAAAATTTGTGCCACCCCTTCTGTGAAGGTGGCATAATGTGTAACAAAATGGCTGCTAGCAAAATGGTTATTTATGTGTTAGGTCGATAGCTGCTTAGTCGACCACATATGGTTAAGCAAGCAACTGATTGACAGGTGTGCGAGCTTGCACAGTTCTCAGTGTTGTAAAATTTGCCCTGTCCTCGTGTGTGTGCATTCTCACAGTTAGCATGTATGATTAATAAAAGTTGTGGGGACACAGCCCCCCGATGACATTTTTGATTTTTTTTTAAATGTAGATTTTTGCATGCACCAGGGCTGTTTCCTTAGTGTATGCATGGTAGTACATAGACTACAGTGTTTTCGGCCTTTTGAGGTCAATATTTTTGCTGTCAACCTTGGATGTTTTTGGTTCAGTGTAGTACACCCAACAAAATATAAGTCATCAATTTCTCTATTAAAAGACCTATCTTTATTCATATGGAGTTTAACACATTTTAGAATAACCACCCGAAACCTTTTGCAAGAGCGTGTTAACTGCTCAATAGTATAGCATTTCCCAAGCAGTCTATTAACAACTTTGAAGCCTACCCTCTTAAATTCATCTTCCTCTGAACAGAAATATTTGGCCCTCAAAAACTCACCATAAGGAAGGAAGATCAAATGATGTAGGGGATGGGTGCTAGCAGCAAATAAATAGGTGTTTGCTAAAGTAGGTATGCTAGTAGTTCAAATCATGTTATTAACTATATAAACAGACATCTGTAAGCTGTACTTTATCTTTTTTAAATTGTAAGGAAAAATTTTTCTGGGATCTCACCAAAAATACAGCAAATATTTCACATGTCCCCTTAACTATAAAAAACATATCATCAATAAAACTGTTATAAAAACAACATAACTATCAAAATACTGATACTGCTACACAAATAAATCTTCAAAATGCCATATAAACAGGTTAGTATAACTTGGGACAAACCTGGTATCCACAGCGGTCCCTCATAACTGCTTGAAAAATCCCCATTAAATGCAAAACAATTATTTGTTAGAGAAAATTCTACCATTTCTACAACTTCTAAAATACCTTCCTTATTTCTAAGAAAATGAAAAAAGAAGAAACAGCTGATAACAGCAGTTCATATGAAACATCCGCAGTAACCAACCATTAATGACCTTGCCACTAGACCATCTTTAGCTACTGTAAAAAATGTGAACTGTCACATATATACATTTTGGATATGGTCTTGCAGCAATTTTTTTATGCAGTTGCCATTTTCTATATGTGATAGTTCACATTTTATAGGAGGTGAAGAAGGTCCAGTGATATGACTTAAGTACTTCAACAGCAGCTACAAAAAAGCTGATTGATTGAAAGGGAGGAAGGCCTGTGTATTATTCAGATGACTTTGATATAATTAGCATCCCAGGTGCTGGAGGAGAAACCCCGGGAGGGAAAGGAATGGCAATGCATTGCCTGTTCACTTCTTGCAGGAAGGTGGGGATGGAGCAACTCAAATGTATGTATCCTATTAAAGAATCCCCAGTGGAGATGACAGACCTAATAGCAGCCATCTGATTTCCATGTTAACAGAGTAATGCCTGTATTGTGGTCATATTAAGAATGGTAAGAAGGTAATGTCTGTGTTGTGGTGTTAGCAAGAATGGTGACAGGGTAGTGTAAGGAACTGTATCAATGTTTGAGATCTCCACACCACACTCGTTGCTCTCCCCCTCCCTCCAAGAGAATAGGGTGGTCAGTAAAGATCTATTCATGAATGACAGGGATACCACACCCAGCTCCATCTCTGCCCCTACTTGGTAATGGATGGGCAAGACTGCAGTGACCACCAATATGGGTGACAAGTGTGGGGAAAAAACAATAGGAAATGCAACTGCAGAATAGTTATTTATGGTGGTATAAATTACTCTGAATTATTAGTACAATGAGAACGTCTACTTTCATTTGTATAAACAGGAAAGATGGTAATATGAATTAATGGCAATTTTAAAGGGAAGAAACAATTTTAAAGTCATGACCATTCATTATGTCAGACTTTCATAACATCCACGGATTCTGGTAAATACCTCACTTTTTTTTTATTTAATCTCTAATTAATTCCAAGACAGATTTAATCTGTTTGGGCCCTTCTTAACACTTATGCTCACTGGCAGTGTGATCACTAAAGTAACTACTGTCGCTTTAAATTATTTTTCACTGTTACTGTACTTGTATTTGTTTCCAGAAATTCTGTAAGATCCGTTATATCCATGTTTGGCTATCGAAAACAAAAAAACCACAAACAGCTAAATACCGAACATGAACAACTATAGTAGGTCAACAACCAGGAAGTAACATGTTACTTAATGGAAGTGAACGAAAACCTTTTAAATTTGCCCTATTCCCCACTGTCTCAGAGTTGGTATACATAGTTGGGGGTATGAAGCCCCCCACCTTGATTAGTTTTCTTCGTGATGTTGGCCGACTATGGCCATTCAATGAATTTATTTTCATTGAAGTAGTTGTTCGCTAATTTTACCTTTTGATTTTTCACATTCGGTATTTAGCTGTTTGGGTTTTTTTTTTTTGTTTTCAATAGCCGAGCATAGAACATATCTAAGTTATTATAATCTGCTGTCAGGCTACTGGTATTTGGAAATATTTAGCAAGTAAATATATTACATGCTTTATATAGCACATCTGAATCTTCTACACCTAAAGTTATATATTCTTAACTTTTTTAAATAACTGTCATTATTACAGAATTTTCTATATATAAGGCTATATAAGATCTTTAATCTGTCTATGTAAATGCATCCCATATGCCCTATAATAGGTTCATAGGTTCATACTAGGCTATCTGCCCTAGGGCATTTATAAGCCTAGCCAGAATGTGTTTGGCTTTCGCCACCCATTTTAAATTAATTTTGCTATGCCCTTTTTTGAGGTTAGTATACTGTGCTTCTGTCTAACAGTGACACAGAAGTGATACCCGGGGTAAACCTACAATCTCCCATCCACTCATCAAGTTTCCTCTTGAAGAGAGTCAATGAGGGACTCTGCCTAACTTGGACTGGGATTTTATTCCAGAGTGAAGGGAGCCTCTGGGTTATGAATCTGTCCCTCCAGCATGTCCTATTTATTTCAGTGCTGAGGTTCAAGTCTCTCGAGCGTGTAGCTTGATAGGATTTGGATTTTCTGAGGTGCAGCATGTCCATTAATTCCAGGTTGGACATGGCTTTATATGTCAGGCACAGATCGCCTCTAAACAGGCAGTATGCCACTGAGTAGAGCTGGAGTTTCTTTAACCGGGCAGCATATGGCATCTGTTTGAGCCCTTTGATCCTCTTGGTGAGGTACTTTTGGGGTCTTTCCAGTTGCTGCAGGTGTCTGGTAAGGTACATCCCAAAAGGGGCATTGTACTCAATTATGGGCCTGATGAGGGATGAGTAAAGAGGCATGATGACCTCCCCTGATCTAGATGTGAATCCCTTCATGATTAGGTGGGCTATATAAAATGTTTTTCTAACCACTTTGGCCACTTGGTTGTCAAATGAGAGATTGCTATCAACTTGGGTCCCCAGGTCCCTAATTACTTCTTCTGTACTTAATGGATTACCACCTATGTGGTAATTTGTGGGCACTTTGTTTTTGCCAAAGGGGATGACTATACACTTTTTGGCGTTTAACTTGAGGCCATGGCTCTGGCACCAGTTGTCTCTTTCTATGAGGCCCTTTTGGAGGATGCTTGTGTCAGCTGGAGAGTCGATTATGGTGCCCAGTTTGCAGTCATCTGCGAACTTTGTCAGCCACAGTCCTTCTGTGTTGGCCTGTACCTCTGAGAAATATATACCGAACAAGAGAGGTCCCAGGACTAAGCCTTGTGGGACGCCACTTGTAACTGGTTTGGAGTCTGACATGGCTCCAGCAATTCTAACCATGTGGGTTCTGTCCTTGAGCCAGTTTGCAACCCAGCTACCCTTTTATGTTCATTGTTAACTTTGTATACTTCAGGTCTTCTAAATAACAAAATTCATCACATACTCTTATTTCTTATTATACTAATTTAATTAAGAATCATTACCACAGGGCAATGACTCCCTCTCCCCAGACTGAGTTGCATAGAGAAATCATGCATTTAATTTGCTCTTTATAATTTTTTTATAGTCTGACAGTATACAAGAAAAAAGATCTTCAATTGATTCATCTTGGATCAGCTGAAATCCAGAAAAGCATTAATTTATAACAACATATTTATTGTGGCTTAAATGCAGTTGTTGCTTGACAGACAGGCATCCTTTACATCTAAGACTTTCTGCATGACTTATGCCATCAACATCTAAACTGTCTGCTGCAGTGACAGATCACCTGTATAGATATTACAGATATTATAAAGATATCAACCCATTACTGACCTCTGTTGTATGCTTGCGGCACTCAGACATGTCTGATTTGCTAAGATAGTTTTTATTTTATCTTCCACTGTCTTCCTAAAAAACATCCAGCAATTCAGCTAGCTGACTAACGATTTAAGTCCATATTATGATTCTGATCAACAAACAGTTTATGATTCACATTATCAAACACCTTCCTGAAACTCATAAATATTGGGAAAACAGAAAATCTTGATCTTCTATCCTTGGTGACTAAGATCATGGTTTATAATACATTTATTGGACATCAACATCTGTCAGTATAAAAATACTGGATAGCAGTTATATCTCCAGTTTTTGTCCTTTAGACAGAGCAATCTGTAACATAAAGCTCTTTCTCTGCTCACAGGAACAAAATACAACAGACTGATTGCAAAGTAAACTATCCCATCTGCTACCCTTCCCTTTTTAATAAGTGCAATGTCACACCTTTTTCAAATGATGGGTGGTTCGTATACTGTTATGAATAAGATAAACATGAGTGTTAAGTAGTTCTCTATATCTTTGATATTGTTTTAATCTGCTCCTAGGTTCTTATTATACCTAAAGTTGACAAGTATTTTAGAACACTGTTTATCTCTGGGAAGTTACTATCATGTGAAACTGTTTCTTGCTGTTGTTGTAGTCTTGTTGCACATATACATAATAGCTGTACAAATGTTTTGATTACCACATTCTTAAACTGAGTGATGTTTCCTAGAATTGCACAGCCTGGGGTTATGGTTGCTGTAAATTAGTGCTTTATAGAGAGTCTTAAATGTACTTTTTCAAGTTGATGGGTTGATATCTTTATAATATCTGTAATATCTATACAGGTGATCTGTCACTGCAGCAGACAGTTTAGATGTTGATGGCATAAGTCATGCAGTCAATGTACCTTATAACTCATTGCTTAATTGCTGGTTAAACCTATACCAAGACTTTGTAACTTTGATTCACTCAAATTGCTTGTACTCTCCTTACAACCATTTTGTGCTTCAAAATGTATTTTTTAGCTTGTTTTTTTATTCTAACTATTGTATGTAGTAATCTTATCATAACTGGAGCTTTTCTCCCCGGGCCTCTACTGAAAAAGGATATGTATCCAGCTAGACTAGCCCGGTCAACAAATATAAAATAAATAAATAAATAAATACTTTTAATGTAGGGTATTTGTTTTCTTGTTTTCCTTTCATCACTGACCCTTGCCTTACGTGTTTTGTTTGCATTATATATGCAGGAACTAGAAAGGCCTTAGTAGTATGAGTTCTCCTTCTCGCATTTTAAAGATTTTATTACTTGCTAATGAGCGATTCATCAATTTTTCTTAGGTATGTTATTAAACTTGGCTTTATTAATTTGCGTACTTTTTTATATTTATAAACTTAAATTTGAATAAAAGATATTAGTAATTCCAGCCCTAATTTTTAAATAATTTTCTGTATTCCCATGTTGTTGTTGCCTCTGGTTGCATAACATCACAACTTGGGATTCATAGTATGCAGCAGTGTATGGCTACTGTGCTCACTATGTTTATCTTTCTGCTGTGCTCACTATGTTTATGTTTGTAATGCATCACACCATAGGCATCATGACTCCCCACTCCCATACCCCCCCGCACACGTCCACACACACACACACACACACACACACACACACACACACACACACACACACACACACACACACAAATGCTTTTGTGTAAATGGATGGTACTTCTACATGATTGCTCTTTGCTTTCTGCTCTGCAGTCATGGCAGTAAGTGCCGCCAAGATATTTCTCCAGTTGTTGCCATGAATGTAAGATAGGGTACATTAAAATAATATTCCAATATGGGGTACAGTCAAGGTCAGTATTCAAATTGTCTGCTTCACAGCTGCACCAATGCTGGAGTTAGGGATTATAAACAGTACAAGTAATTCAATTCCTAAAATGCCAATGAAGATAGCTAGTCAGAGACAGAGAGAGAGAGATAGAAATCAGCAAGGCTACTGCAAAATGATGGTGAGTGATTGCCAGTGTCAATGATCTCTATAAACAGCTCCCTTACTGCTCGTTTTCATACAATGACATTGTATGAGTATTTTGGAAGCCACACAAATACAGTACACAGAGAAATATAGTTGGGATATCTACATACCATGGGTTTAACCCTGAAGCAGACAGCAAGGAAGGATAAACTTTGAAAATTGACAGATATCTGCATAGGAGAAGAAAATAATAAGTAACTAAAGAGATGAGGAGGCACAATGTGTTACCCAAGAGAAAGCAAGTGACTATGATCCATAAAAGGTCTATTAAAGAATTCCTTTCTCACAGGGAGGAATACAAAAAGTAATAAAAGAAGGAGCACCTAAACAGAAGAATAAATGTAGCACTGCTGGTGTCTAAGCTAAATAGACTAGCAGTCATTTGGAGCTCTTATTTCTTGTGCTTGGACACTTGTGCACTATCCTATGTGCTTGCACACTTGTGCACTATCCTATGTGCTTGCACACTTGTGCGCTATCCTATGTGCTTGCACACTTGTGCACTATCCTATGTGCTTGCACACTTGTGCGCTATCCTATGTGCTTGCACACTTGTGCGCTATCCTAACAGATTAGATAAATGACACATGACATAAAGATGACCACAAAGGCAATCAGTGACACAAGTAAGGAATGAATCTCAGATAATAAAGGAAGCATAGATCACTTAATAGAGTGGTCCACAATACTGCAGCCAAAGTCTCAAGCTGCTTTAAGGTAAAAATGTTATACTACGATCAGACTGACTATCACATGATGGATGAGTGTATTAAATTGCACTACAAAGAAGTCAAGAAAGTGGCAGAAAAATGAAAAGGAAATCATATCTACCATCACAGAGTCAACTAACATCTTTTGCATGGCACAGCAGTAAAATGCAGTGATGCAAAAAATGGCAAGATGTTAAAGAAGTTAAGGATTGTTAAAAATAAAAGGATATTAAATAATAAATAGCAAAGAACCCTCATATGAGTGATCTACACTATTTCAGGTACTTTAAGGAAATTATACTATTAAAACATGTACACTATCTATTAAAGCATATAAAAATTTGTGTAGGCATCCACTGTACCATAATCCTAAAGAAAAGCATAAGCAAGTGGGTGGAATTAATACACATTTAGGCACATTAAAGAGGAAATAAAAACATGGTGAGTCATATCAAGACTTATTCAACTTGATAAAATGCAAGCAATGACTCAGTGGTCAGAAAACAACAACACATGGATATTTCATTCAGTATTCACAAAAGAGGATGAGGAGACACCTAAACTGATTTAGACAGTCATTTTTGATATAGCGATTGATGCTATTGTATTGACATAAGGGCAGCTACTAAATGAACTCATAAAATAAAGGTGAGCAAATCAATAACAGAGTGTACAACTAGCAATAACTCTATTAACATTCCAGCATTTCTTCAGCAAAATATGCAGCATATATGAGATGGGGGCAGAATTTGTGATGTGAGACCAAACTTGAGAATGAAACTACAAACTGCAAAAAAACTGGCTTCTGAATATACATACAGAGCATAATTTATGTCATTCAGTGTAACTTGACAATATGTAAATTGCAGTTTCTATACTACAGAATGTTTTGCGCAGCTAAAATTAGTTATTTCTCCAGCTTTGGTGGGAACATACAGAACTGATTGCAAGGTAATGCTCAGTCTATGCAAAAGTGTTTACCAAAGCTTCACGTTTTGTTAATGCTACAGTCTCTCCTATAGATTTCATCACTCATGGTTCCCCATGTTCTGTTATACTACCTTCTTTCTTTATAATTACTGCATTTAAACATTCCTTTAGTATTATGCGCACATGGCTACATTTATTTTGGTTCCCCAACATGTTTCCATTTTCTCATATCTGGACATGAGGCTTGCAACAGCTTATATTACTATTATATGACCATTTTAAAGAGGATGACCCTTTTATTAGCACTGTTGTACTTTATCTTTTAGTGTTCCACATGGACATAGGGTCCCTTATCCATTCATTCAGAGCAGTCGCAGGGCTTAGTTTCTTCATGAGTTAATCTCTCACATTCCCAATTTCATTGCCTGTCATTGTGTCAGGAGACACGCTGACAATGAATGTGCAATGCTCTCCTCTCTCCATTATTTTCACTGTAGATCTCAGGCTTCTATTTTGGGGTCTGACAGGGGTTTTCCTCAGTGTCCAGCACTCTGACTTCATCTTCAGCCATTGCTTCTTCTAACGACTAACTTGAAGTCTTAGCACTGGAGTCTCAAGACTTGCAATTGCCATTTCTTTGCCTCCATCAGCAAGGCTTTAACAGTAGATTTTTTTTCTACCTGCATAAGTATGTTTTTAAGACTCACTCACTGGCATTTTCAGTTATTGGTTGCACCTTTTCAGTTCTGTGGACTGCTAAGAGGTTAGTGAATTAATTAATGTTTCATTTTTCTCAAAAGATCATGGCTTTCCTGTTTCATGAATACCATCTTCTACCAGTATGCAGTGAAAGCATTAATTAATAAAAAAAGAATGTGTGTAATGTTAAATGTGAGTCAAATAATACCTAAGAAATAGAAATAAAGGCAGCGTGTGTTGTAAAAGTAGTGGATATGAAAAACTACTTCGTGGCTGGAATAAAATTGTGATCCAAATCAATACAGAGGCTTTTGAACATTTAATTCACACTTCTTGCTTTAGGTTTGGTCACATGATACATACAGACAAGACAAAGAATTGTCTAGCATCTAATCCAACTTGCAGAACCTGTCCTAGAAAAGAACAGAAATATGAATATGAAATAGTTGCTAGTTCTTAAAGGACGTATTACTGTGGAGTCTCAAAATACATCAAAGATAGATACAAAAAGTTATAAAGAAATATTGAAAATCAAGGAAACGAATACCGATGGTAGACTAGACACAAGTGTAAAGTTTGATGTTTTATTAAAAAATACTTTGAAATGTTGGAGGCAGGATAGTTCCGAAGAAAGAGCCACATGCATGTTTTTAACTTCTTCAATCCACTAGGAGGAGCAACATTGGGTGCAAAACTGCAGATCAATGAATGTGAAATAATTACTTTTTTTATATTATAACAATTAAAGAAGTGAATTGTTCTAATATTTTGGATGTATACCTCATGAGAAGCTAATAATTCTGTAAATAAGTAACAGTGGATTTGTTGAATATCAATTAGATGGCCATGGAAATACCTTGGATACTGCACAGAAGCAGATTTACTTTATAATTAAGAAATACTGAAATCTTGAATTTCAGTATCTCAAGACTATAAAGCCGAAAATTCAAAATACTGAAACCCCAAAAAGCACGAAATTCAAAATCACGACTTTTAAATAAACCCTCCACCACATAAACAAACACACATACACCTTCATCCCCACACCACACCAAACAAACAAAACACACACAAACACAACACAAATATACAAACCTACCCTACGATTTCATCCCTTTGAGATTTCAGTATTTCAAGATAGTGAAGTGCACCCACAGAAGCATATAGCTCATATCCTAAATGAATACAAACTTGTTCACAAGCTTACAAAATTTGACAGGAGAACATCACATTCAAGTTATGCCTGAAGCAGGGCCAATGATACATGCTACTAAATAATTATCTATATTTCTAAGAAATAAAATAAAAAAGCGAACGTGTGAGGAAATAATACCCATTCAAGCATATAATGCCTTTTTTGTATATTTCCAGTTCATACCCATAGCTCCTTATGGCATACAGACCTTTTTGTGGAGGCTGACTTATTTAACTAAGTGACTTATCAGTTAATAATAGGCAATATTAAAACGTGCAAGGTGCTATTAACAAAATTACATTAAGATGGTTAATCTAGTATGCTCTGCAGTAGAGAAATGAATCACTATTTTTCACCTGTTATTCGTATTTTCATGTTAATATTCATATAGGTTCATTGGTTCATAGGTAGGTACTAGGCTATTGGCCCTAGGGCCTATATAAGCCTAGCCAAAAATGTACCCTGGCTTTCGCCACCCAAGAAAATTTTCCTGTGCCCCTATTGAGCAGAGCTACAGAAGTGATCCCAGGGGTGAATTTCCTATTTACCATCCAATCATCAAGATTGTTCTTGAAGAGTGCTAATGAGGAGCTCTGTTTGACATAAATAGGTAGTCTGTTCCAGAGTATGAGAAGTCTCTGGGACAGGAATCAATCCCTCCAGCATGTTCTGTTTATTGTGGTGACAAGGTTTAGGTCCCTAGAGCATGTAGCTCGGAGGGATTGGGATTTCTTTAAGTGAAGCATGTCCAACAGCTCTGGGTTTGACATAGCTTTGTATGTTAGGGAGTGATCACCTCTGAGTAGGCGATATGCGACGGAGTAAAGTTGGAGTTTTTTGAGACGGTCTGCGTAGGGCATCTGTTTGAGGCCAGTAATCCTCTTTGTGAGGTATGCTTGTGGCCTTTCCAGTTGTTGTAGATGTCTTGGGAGGTACATACCAAAAGGGGCATTGTACTCTATAATGGGTCGAATGAGTGATGAGTAAAGGGGAGCAACAACCTCTTTTTTTCTGGATGAGAAACTTTTTGTGATGAGGTCAGCCATGTAGAAGGATTTCCTGACCACTGTGGCGATGTGATTATCAAAGGAGAGACTACTGTCCACCTGTGTCCTAAGGTCTCTTATCACATTTTCGGCATTAAATAGACTACCAGCTATGTGGTAGTTCATGGGTACAGAGTTTTTACCAAAGGGGATGACAATACACTTTTTGGCATTGAGCTTCAGGCCATGGCTTTGATAACAAGTATCTGTCTCAGTGAAGCCCTTTTGTAGTATGTCCACATCGTTAGGAGTTTCGATTATGGCTCCTAGTTTGCAGTCATCTGCAAACTTTGTTAGCCAAAGACCTTCTGTGTTAGCCTGTACTTCAGAGAAGTAGATACCAAACAGGAGAGGACCCAGGACTGAACCCTGTGGTACGTCACTGGTCTGAAGTCAGATTTGGAGTCCGCTACTTTCACAGTGTGGGTTCTGTCCATGAGCAAGTTGGCAACCCATCTTGTGACATAGGGATTTATACCTAGTTTAGTGAGCTTATCTATGATTCCAGAGTGGGGGATGGTGTCGAAAGCCTTGGCGAGATCTAGATAAGCTGTGTGAACCACTTTACCCTCATCTATGGCTTTGGTGACTACTTCAAAGAAGTTAATCAGGTTTAGGAGACATGATCTGCCTTTTACAAATCCGAAAAGGGTAGGGTCCAAAGTTTGGAGTTTACCAATGTCTTTGTTTATGAGTTCCATGATGATACATTCTATGGCCTTGCAGACCAGGCTCATCAGGCTAATGGGGCAGTAGTGGCTCCCCCTTTGTGGAGTGGGATAACCATCATGGTGCCATTCAGTGGGCACAAAGCCTGAGGTGAGGCTATGATTGAACATGGTACTTAGGTAGGGTGCCAGTTCATTCTGTAGTTCATGTAGAATGGCTCAATAAACATGCATTTAGAGAGGAATTTATTGTTGTCATATGAAAGCTTGTCTGGTTAACAAAAATGTTCTTGCAATAGACACCTAGGTTGCACAGTTTCCAAGATATGACAATTTATTTGTGAAAGTTTAACAAAAATATAATTTGGGGTTCATGTGCATTCAAATATTTATGGAAAGTCTATGAGTGCAGTGACTACTATCACTATAAAGGATACTTCTAACTGATAAGATTGCTATTTTTACAGTTTTAATAGCTTTTACTGTTCACAAAATATTTACATTTATCTATCTTATGTTTTTTAATTTATTTTTCAGAAAATGCTCTGTGAGCAGGCTGCTAGAGGAGTGTCATTCCACAACACATAGGTATTAATGAGTTAAGAAGCAATTGAAACCAGTAAAACTGGTTATAATAAAGGAATGCAATTTGTATTTGTAGGGATCTGAAAGATCTTTACTTTACTGAACAGAGTAATCAAATAAAGTAGTCTGAAAACTGTCAGATACTGTTTTTTTTTCCCTTTTTTTCATTTTTTTTCTGTGCTAGTTGTATCCAAGAGGTTCTGTCAGAGGAGGCTAGATGGAGAAAGCTCTAAATTGTTTATGCTTGATATTGTACTGAGAAAGAACAGATTTATATAATTTCCATTTCTTTTTTATGAACGCCAAAGGCGTTGCAATGATATGTTGCCCAAGTTATTAAAAACTTTGACGGTGTTCTGAATGTAACTAAGGATATATGTATGTATGTATGTATGTGTGGGGGTTGGGGGTTAGATTAATTAAGCATAACAAGAGACAGATACAGCTGCTGAATAACTGAGACAGTATATGTTAAGCTAACTATTAGCATATGCAAAATCAAAGTGACAAGTCTGAAATAAATGAGTCATAGTTCAGCATCTGAGCCTCTAGAATCTGATACAGAGAAATAAAAATATAAGGAATTCTCAAATGAAGAGGACAGAAGTCAAGTAAGCATTATTGAGATTTCCAGTTATGATGCTGTATCTTCCAAAGTTTATATCTAATATTTTTGAAATAAAGCCATTCTTAAAAATCTTTTAGAGCACGATGTAGACTGGGAATTGTGTTATGAACAGGAACAGTTTTCAAATGATTAAGAAATGAGTTACAGATGCTTCAAAGTTAAAGTAGCATAATGTGAATAAGTTAGTCGTAATGCAAGCAGATGGCAGTCAGAAAAGAAAATGATCAATGAGCCTAACAGACAATAGACCAATTGTCACTGGAGCAACAGCATTTATAGATACCAAACAAAATATTCGTAGATAGAAAAGAAAATGCTAGGAATGCTGTTTTGGAAATTACATGAATATGTGGACGGCAAATTATCTCAGGTGGAAACAGACAATAAACCTTTGTGAAGCATACATAAATAAAGTCTTTGTCCATGGCACCTTCAAGATGACAGGGAGTGACACTTAAACTAAGGGAGAAAACCAACCTTTCCCCTATCACTAACCTATTTGAAAAGCTGATCTACTCCCAATTATTTAACCATATAAACTAATATGGTTTACTTTCAGACGAACAATTGCTTTCATACAGGGATTGGTACTAAGACAACCTTTTAGACTGTCACTAATGCAATTTGTGATCATATAAATAATTGCTTTTTCATAGGGAGAAACTTTTTTGAGATAACTAGGGCCTTTAAAACTATTGCCTCTTCTAAGTTGAAAAAAAAAACTTTGATGAATGGGCAATATCATGGAGCAACAGATGATTTCCAAATAGAGTATATCAAATATGTGAAGATTCTGCTTTTTGTGATATGGATCTTTTGTACTGCGGTATGCTACCAGAATCAGTTCTAGGTTTAATGTTTTTTTCTCTGTTTGTAATTGATCCAAACAAAAGCACCCCTCTTTAAACTCACCTGATATTAAACTCAGATAATCATTTTCACAAGAAGCAGGAAAAACTGCAAGTGGGCATTACCAAATCATGGTTAAGCTCATCATAAATCCTTCATAATTCTTCAGTTATGGTGTTTGCAATCTCCAACATGCTGGCTGAAATAGCCCTTGTGTTCATCAAAGGTTCCTTATATAACGTCATCCTTCACACCACCCACCAAAGATAACAGGGACACAGCTGATCCCACACCATTTTCCTTCACACCACCCAACAAAGATAACAAGGACACAGCTGGTGCCATGCCATTGTCCTTCACACTACCCAACAAAGATAACAGGGACACAGCCAGTGTCATTGTCCTTCTCACTTCCCAGCAAAGACAACAGGGACATAGTTGATGCCATGCCGTTGCCCTTCACACTACTCAACAAAGATAAAAGGAACACAGCTGGTACCATGCCATTGTCCTTCACACTACCCAACAAAGATAACAGGGACACAGTTGGTGCCATGCCATTGTCCTTCACACTACTCAACAAAGATAAAAGGAACACAGCTGGTGCCATGCCATTGTCCTTCACACTACCCAACAAAGATAACAGGGACACAGTTGGTGCCACGCCATTGTCCTTCACACTACTCAACAAAGATAACAGGGACACAGCTGGTGCCATGCCATTGTCCTTCACACTACCCAACAAAGATAACAGGGACACAGTTGGTGCCACGCCATTGTCCTTCACACTACCCAACAAAGATAACAGGGACACAGTTGGTGCCACGCCATTGTCCTTCACACTACTCAACAAAGATAACAGGGACACAGCTGGTGCCATGCCATTGTCCTTCACACTACCCAACAAAGATAACAGGGACACAGTTGGTGCCACGCCATTGTCCTTCACACTACTCAACAAAGATAACAGGGACACAGCTGGTGCCATGCCATTGTCCTTCACACTATCCAACAAAGATAACAGGGACACAGCCAGTGTCATTGTCCTTCTCACTTCCCAGCAAAGACAACAGGGACATAGTTGATGCCACGCCATTGTCCTTCACACTACTCAACAAAGATAAAAGGAACACAGCTGGTGCCATGCCATTGTCCTTCACACTATCCAACAAAGATAACAGGGACACAGCTGGTGCCATGCCGTTGTCCTTCACACTACCCAACAAAGATAACAGGGACACAGTTGGTGCCACGCCATTGTCCTTCACACTACTCAACAAAGATAACAGGGACACAGCTGGTGCCATGCCATTGTCCTTCACACTACCCAACAAAGATAACAGGGACACAGTTGGTGCCATGCCATTGTCCTTCACACTACTCAACAAAGATAACAGGGACACAGCTGGTGCCATTCCATTGTCCTTCACACTACTCAACAAAGATAACAGGGACACAGCTGGTGCCATTCCATTGTCCTTCACACTACCCAACAAAGATAACAGGGACACAGTTGGTGCCACGCCATTGTCCTTCACACTACTCAACAAAGATAAAAGGGGCACAGCTGGTGCCATGCCATTGTCCTTCACACTACCCAACAAAGATAACAGGGACACAGTTGGTGCCACGCCATTGTCCTTCACACTACTCAACAAAGATAACAGGGACACAGCTGGTGCCATTCCATTGTCCTTCACACTACTCAACAAAGATAAAAGGGGCACAGCTGGTGCCATGCCATTGTCCTTCACACTACTCAACAAAGATAACAGGGACACAGCTGGTGCCATGCCATTGTCCTTCACACTACTCAACAAAGATAACAGGGACACAGCTGGTGCCATTCCATTGTCCTTCACACTACCCAACAAAGATAACAGGGACACAGTTGGTGCCATGCCATTGTCCTTCACACTACCCAACAAAGATAACAGGGACACAGCTGGTGCCACGCCATTGTCCTTCACACTACTCAACAAAGATAACAGGGACACAGTTGGTGCCACGCCATTGTCCTTCACACTACCCAACAAAGATAACAGGGACACAGCTGGTGCCATGCCATTGTCCTTCACACTACTCAACAAAGATAAAAGGGGCACAGCTGGTGCCATGCCATTGTCCTTCACACTACTCAACAAAGATAACAGGGACACAGCTGGTGCCACGCCATTGTCCTTCACACTACCCAACAAAGATAACAGGGACACAGCTGGTGCCACGCCATTGTCCTTCACACTACTCAACAAAGATAACAGGGACACAGCTGGTGCCATTCCATTGTCCTTCACACTACCCAACAAAGATAACAGGGACACAGCTGGTGCCACGCCATTGTCCTTCACACTACTCAACAAAGATAAAAGGGGCACAGCTGGTGCCATGCCATTGTCCTTCACACTACCCAACAAAGATAACAGGGACACAGCTGGTGCCACGCCATTGTCCTTCACACTACCCAACAAAGATAACAGGGACACAGTTGGTGCCACGCCATTGTCCTTCACACTACTCAACAAAGATAAAAGGGGCACAGCTGGTGCCATGCCATTGTCCTTCACACTACCCAACAAAGATAACAGGGACACAGCTGGTGCGACGCCATTGTCCTTCACACTACTCAACAAAGATAACAGGGACACAGCTGGTGCCATTCCATTGTCCTTCACACTACCCAACAAAGATAACAGGGACACAGCTGGTGCCACGCCATTGTCCTTCTCACTTCCCAGCAAAGATAACAGGGACATAGTTGATGGCATTTTCCTTCAGACTATCCAACAAAGATAACACAGGCACAGTTGGTGCCATTGTCCTTCACACTACCCAACACAGATAACAGGTACACAGCCAGTGCCTTTGACTTAGAGTGCTAATCCTTTGGCTATGATCCTGGGGCTTCATGTTTGAGTAGCAGCTCAGGAGCCTGCATGAGATGACAAGGAATGAGAGAGTTGTGAAGAGGAGGTGCCAGACCCCCCCCCCCAAGTAGGGAGAGATGGGTGAAGCATGTGTCTAGGTGCATACAAAGAGCATTGGTTCCTTGGTGGAGATCTGAGAAATATGCATATGTGCTTCCTCAGGCAGGCAGGGTAATCTGTATGCTAAGTCCTATACACCACTTGTTCACAAGGGTTTGATCCTACTGTAATGAATGGGTATCAAAGGGAGATATGACAATAACTGTCAGTTTACAATCCTCTGCAGACCTATTTAACCAAAAGTCTGAATTCCCAGTCTGTAGAAAATAAGAGTAGTAGATGCCCAAAAGGAAGGGTTCCAGTACTGAGACTTAGGGCACACCAGTAGTCACAATCCTACTTTCTGAGGACGTGGCTGGCACCTAACTTATGTGAGGTATATCTATCAGTTAGTTGGCTTTCCAGTTCATCAACTATTGATCTTCATTTAATCACTTAGCTTGCTAACAATGTTAGCATGGGGGGTTAGTACCAAATGCTTTGGCAAATCCAAATAAGCTATGTGAGCAAAATAACTACTATCTGCAGCATATGTTACCTTATTAAAGAAGTTAACTGAATTCAGGACGTATTATCTACCTTTGAATAAATAAAACTGACGTGAATCCAACCTGATGATTTTTTTTTTTTTTTTTTACCATAGTCTCTGAAATCAGATATAATGCATTTCAAGGCTTTTCAAATCAGAGTAGTCAGACTACTAGGTCCAAAGTTTCCAAGGTCAGTGATAGAGCCAAGCTTGTGTAAAGGCATCACCAGGTTTGCCGTACTTCAGGGACAAATCCAGCAGTTAAGCCAAGACTAATCAACTTATGAATTTGCTCCACAAGGACAAGTTTATGTTATTAATTATTCATCCAGGCAAATTATCATGCCCCATGAAAGTAGTATGTTTGATTTTGGAGAGTACCTTCAGTATGTGTTCTTTTGTGATATTAGAAGAAGTGAAGGATTCAGAAATTTGGGAAATTAAGATAGTTTCACAGATAAAGTTTATACTAACTTTGTCTGTTGATATATTTATGTCTACTGGGTCTTAGTTAGAGGTGCCATTTTGGATAACTTTGGTGTCATTTCATAGTTTCCTAATGTAACTAAAGAAGGACTTAGAATTATCTTTGGCTTCAGAAGCTAATTTAAATTCATAATTTGCCTTACTAGCCCTGATAGTAGCTTTTAGTTCCTTACCAGTATTATTGATACTACATTTAATATGAAGCATTGTATGTCTGTTGTATGATTTAAGAAACTGTAGTATGGGCAGACAGGTCTAGGTACATATCTTTGAGAAAATAAAACTCTTTTCTATAGAACATAGCCATGTTGATTTAAAGCCTGGTGATGTTACAAGTCAATTTGAATAGCTCCTAAAAGAGTTTGGGGATATTTGTCCTTTTCAAATCCTTAAATTAAAAATTACTGGCTGCAACAGTTTTAGAGATTTTGAAAGAGAAAGTTACTAGTTTATGATCAGACGTAACCAGGGATAGACAAATTAATGGGGTGGTACATAAAGTGGCTATGTTAATTAGGACTAGTTCAGGAATATTATGTAATAGGTTTGGTTTGTTAAACTATCTGTTCCATGCAGTATTCATTAATGAAGTCAATGAATCTCTGGGATTAAGGGTTGATTTATAGGTAAAGTGTTTAAAGACACAAGGTTCAGGGTTTGATTCTCACCTTTGGGAGGTATGGCTAGGCTCAAAAAAGGCTCGCTAAGGTCATTTACCTAGGAATCACCTATAAACCTATGGGTATAGTAACTTTGGATGTATAGCTACTCCAGTTCATTAAGGAGTAGTTTAAATTTTCCATTATAAAGACATTTTTTTTTGTAACTGGTAGCTCCTCAGATACATGCAAGAATCTTACGTGGTCATTAGGAGACATGGAATGTGTACTATAGCAGGCTAGAAATGATGCAAGAGAGCTAGATACAGTTGAGCATGAAAACAAGACAAAAGTAGCAATGATCATTGCTACATTCAGTTATTATAGTATGTTATGTACAGAGACACAAAATCATAAAAACGGAGACAATTCTGAGCACATTTTGGGTGCTTTGAAGAGCACTGTGGGTTAACATCAAAGAATGAAACAATTCTAATGTCACAAACTACAACCATACATTGACTTAGGAATGGGGTCTATTCCCATCATGGTATTAGCAACCCAAAGGACTTGAAAAGTTGATATTTTGTCTTGTTCAGGGTTTACTGGAGTTCAGCAGGTTCATTTTATGGGTAATTGGGAATCTATATAGAGGAGCTATGGTCATTGGCAAATATGGAAACATTGTCTCAGTTTCCATGATGCCTGATGACTACTACTTTTTCTGCATTGGATACATGCATGGAGAGATCTATGTCTCTCTGTATGTCCCTCAGGGTTATGCACCTCAAGTCATCCACACCCACATGGATTACAACTAAGTCATAATCATATTTGTCAGGATAAAGGGACTTTAGAGCCCTTGTTTATGTCATGTATCCTGATACCAGAAAGACAACTGTAACCCTGTCTTTGTCCATTTTTCTGAAAGCAGCATCAGCGTACCTGACAGAAGATACACCAGTTGCTAAAATATTATTGTTTTACTCATGACATTTGATGGATTAAAAGGTTTGTGGTCTTCCTCTTGGTGACTCTTTAGTATGTGTGAGCACAATGCTGATGAGTTAGTCAAAATCTTCTGAAACCAATTCTTGTTAACCCTAGGAGGCTTTGGTATTAACTTTTTACATCCTTAGCATACGTCAATTCATTGTGGCTGTGAGGAGACATGATATTCACAGGCCATCTTATATGGTGAGAGGTGTGCCTCCAAATTACATAGATATTTGCCCCTGTCAGAAATTGAATTATCCATGTCCAGTAGAAGTAAAAGTTCACTGCCTCTGAATCCTACACTGCCTGAGATTTCCAGTTTCTATAAGACTGATAATAGAAGGGATAGTTAATTTCCATTGTAACAGGTTGGTCAATTTTAGTATTGTCTAAATGTACAAAATATGTTGTTGTTGTTTGTCTTTTTGGCTTTTCCTGGTTAGGGGTCGCCACAGTGGAACTCCAGTCTGCTAATGACTGGCAGCAGATTTTTATAGTGCTGAGCTGCCAGCCCGACCTTCAACGAAGGCACGCCCATTCATGCATGTCTTTCAAATGCCACTCAACTGCGGGGAGGACATGCAGACTCCACACAGAAGGCATTCCAGCCGAGAATCAAACAGGAGAACCTCTTGCTGTGAGGCAACAATGCTACCGCTGCACCACCGCTAAATGTACAAAATATATTGTTCATATATTGTCTAGGGGTGAGTTATAGAAGGAGAACTAAACTAAGTGAAGGCATAACTAATTATGAGCAGCTAAGAGCAGATTAGGACACACACACATAGAGATACACACACACACACACACACACACACACACACACACACACACACACACACACACACACACACACACACACACACACAAACACACTGTGAGAGTAACATACCTGGAACAGTGACAACTAGAGAAATAAGCAGTTTACTCCACTGGTATCAATGTAGCAACATTGAGGGGTACAGTGAACAATTAACTGCGGCCTGGTGCAAATGTACTCAGCATGCAGGTAACACTATAGCAATGAAATGCTTGACCAACAACTGAGAGCAGCTCCATACAACTGTATGCAGCTATCAACAATGCAGCAATGCTAAAATGCTCAATCGGCATATTAGTTAAGAAACAAATACACAACAAATGTTTCCAGTCACTCTAAGGGTAACAGCTGAAAGGCATTCTGCTACTATGCAGTGTGACTAACATTGGTGTAGCACAGAATGCTGCTTCACTTGTACTAGCATAATATATATAAAAAGCAGAAAATAGAACAGCCTATCAGTATACAGCTTTCTAATAGACTAGAAGTAATTTGAATTCCCAGAGCATCAGCAGCAAATTAGCCTGTCTCACAAAATAACCAATAGCAAGATGGCCCGAAACACAACTGCACTAAGTTGCACTCAATTAGCAATTTGCATAGAAATAAGAAAAAATCTGTCTTGGATATTAAATGACAATTTAAGTGACTAAAATATATTTAGCTGGTGTTTGAAGGGATTCAAGTAAGGAGTCAGACATTGAAAACAGATAAAATCCAGTTCCAGCAAGAGCTCAGATGCACAGCTCACAACTCACCAGGTAAAAGGAAATCAAGGCCCAGAAGTTGTGCTATATGTATAAAAACAGAATGCACCTTCTTACTAGTCCAGCAGTAATTTGCAACCTAGCAGCAGCAAATTATCCTGTCTCGCATATTAGTCACTAACAATGTTCTAGGATGTCCCCAAAACACTGCCAAACTAAGTTGTGTCCAATTAACAATATGCATTGAATAAATAAATAAATAAATACAGTAAAAAATTAAATCAAACAAGAGAAAGAAAACTGGTTGTCTTAGATGTTGCTTGACAATACCAGTAATTAAAACATAACTCCCAAACCACTAGATCATAAGCTTGGAGTATTGACTAAAAGCATCAGTTACATTTCTAAAGGGCAGTTTATGAGAGGTCTTTGGATCCAAAAAAGCATGTTCACCTTATTAAATCATAATGTAATTATACCATGCTGTTACACACAGTATGTTATTGTGATGATCACTCTGCACACTATAACTATTAAAAAATGACTTAATTCTTAATGAATTGTAGTGCAACAAGCCTCTGATAAATCTAACCAAAAGTATGAAGTAATAGCACTAGCAGAGTGATTGCGTAATAATCAAAACTGCAGACATAGAGACAAAACACTAAATATAATACGCATGCAGTACATAGAATGTGCTTATTCAGTTCCAAATCTGGCAAAAAGGTTACTCTGTTGCTGCTAGACCCAATCATAACAGCTTTCAGAGGTAAATCACAACTTTGATTATGTATCTTTCCAGCTCGGTGTTGTGTTGCATCACACATTATGTCACTACATAACAACATCGGCAGCATGTTGACAGCTTTAAAAGCTATAACGCAGTTCATGTTGATATGTAAATAACAAATGCATGTTCAGTTAAAACACCTTATAATTTTTAAAGCCATCGATTGCAAATGTAGCAGTGTAAAGCATGTCACACTCCTACACTTTATTACTACTAATACACTAGGGCAGAGAAACTTCATGTTCCACAAAGATTTATGATCCAGCCTTTCTGATCATAACTAACTTGTTATGTGTTGTCAATATGAATCTGAAGATTTTATTTCTGAGCTTCACTCCATCCCACTTTCATGGTGAATTTCATGACATCTATGTTCCAAACACATAACAAGTTGGCTATGATCAGATATTTGATCATAATTCTCTGCTATGATGTCGTTGTTGTAATGGAATGACATCACTTAGATCTAGGGAACAGGAAAGGCAGACAATCCTCTATGACATTCTGCTCTTATACAAATATGAGACCAGAAATCAATATGAATATCATAGGTTTCTTTGATGCACACAACCTTGGGTGAAATGGAGTGTGAGTTCCTTTACTCCACTGCAAGAACATGCTTTCTACATCTTCTTAACTATAATAACCAACTCCAATCATTTTAATCCATTCAATGGATTTGGGGTGTATTCACTTAAAGTGTATTGGCCACTTTCTAAAGCATCTTTATTTTACAATTAATTTCGTATCCAGATATACTCTTCATGTTAAGTTGCAAGTCATTTTGTAAAAAAATGAATATTATAATGGGTTATTTGATTTTTCAGTATCACTGTTTACTCGGGTTTCTCTTTAGCCATACCAATGCAATGATGCCATGTTGATTATTGGGTGCTGATTTATATACGTTTTAAGGATATTTTGGGTAAGAAAACCAAATATTCTTGTAAGGTTCTCCACCTGCAAAATGTAATTGATAATTTATCATTCTAGGAAGTAAGACGCTTCTCATACTAATGCATTTATTGTGGAGGTACAGTCAGTCCCCTATACATTAATTTTGGTAGTGAGGCATTGCGTGTTCCCTCCTTTATGACATTATGGCAGAAGATTTTGGTTCCAAGAAAAAGTTCAGGGGGATGTCCTTATTTACAAAATAAAATGCAGAGACAACATACTTTGTGCATCAACAAGTATTACATTTAGTATTGGATATGGTATGGAGTTCATACCTAACTTTAGGGTGTGGTACTTGCAATCGCTTCAGTGACTGATACACTTGAAAAATGAATTAAAGAGCCAATGAAAAACAGTTAATACAGTTAAAATGTAAATGTAAAACTAGTCAGAGACTAGGTGGAAGTCCAAATTAAAATATACTTTGTCACAAACAAATGATGGCAAATAACACCTGCAGAGCTATAGCTGATAACAAAAATATAACAGGTTTTCAGGCTACAAGAAACATTTGCGTCTCATAATTCAAAAGTACGCTACTGTTCAATCTAAGTATGACATGCACTCCTAAAAGGAAACAAAGTAATTCAAGTAAGTTGAAAGGCATACTTTAAGACAGTCAGGAACTATGAATAACATGTGACCCATGTCATTATCAAGCCAGACCCTCAACAGACAGAATGAGAATCATTTCCTAACCCTTTAATAACTGAAGATGCAAACTGTTCCATATAGCAGTCCATGAGCAATAAAGCAATGGGACCAGATGAACTGCCAATGAAACCACTTGAGGGTGAAGATAAGGAAATAGTTCTGAATTTCTGCAAATGCATTCTCCAAATTCATTATGATAAAACAACTATAAAGCATTTACAGAATGCAAATATGCATCATCAAGAAGGGTGAAGAGTTGATGTGAATGGATTAACAAGTATATTACTTTACTCACCAATGTGAGCAGTACGTCAGTTGCCAGCAATGTTATAATGGAACTTTACTACAAATTTAACCTATTTTGTAGAATAAAAATATCATCATCGTTAAATGATTCTAAAATGCATGTTAGAAATATTGTCAGTATTGGAATATGACTTTCCTTTGGAACCTTTTGGAAACTGCTGCTGTGACATGACTTTCTTACAAAAACTATCATGGTCCTGAGGGTTCTGAAAGGCCAGATAATTGTCAGCGTTCTCCACAATGGGTCAAAGTCAGACTCAGTCATCATCTGAACTATGGATAAGCAAGTTTGCGGTATTTCTTCAGCCTTACTCCTGTTCTTACTATCACCTCTCTCAGACTTAAGATGATGCTGCCTAACATTTAGGTGATACAAGATATACAACAGACAGGGGAATTAATGTCTTTGATGATGGCTTTCAAAGATCATAGTTCTAAAACATCCATCTGTGACTAAATGAATATCAGAGACTGTGTTATTCGTTTATTATTTTGTTTTATTTTATATTTCTTGCAATATATCTAGAGTGACCTTTTTGAAGAAACATATGAAATCTAGAGGTTCAGTCCTCTGAAGGCTTTAGAAATGGCCACTAAGATTTTTAAAATTAGGGGCTTAAGGCAGCTGAGTTTGTCTTCTACATTGCCAGTCACCTCCTCATAACAGTCTTCATTAATGATGAAATTCAGCACAGGATCTGGTGTAATGTTTCCTTCATAACAAAAATGGAATGACTACATCATTTTTATTTATACTTTATTGATCAGGTTAGTCTCAGTAAGCCAGTGTTCATTTTTCAGGAGAGATTTGAGACAGATTTATCTTTCTGACTGACAACATGCCATTATGTGCCAGAACAATGTATCCCCTCTTCTCCCTGTCACCCTAGGTGTGCCTCAAGGATCTATACTTGGCCCCCTGCTCTTCACAATATTTACAAACAACCTCCATAAAGCAACCCTTCATGCATCCCTAGTACAATATGTCAACGACTCTACCTTAATCTGCTCTGCCCCCTCTCTCCAACTTCTACAAAAATAACCCAAGAATCCTGTGCTGCAGTTGAAACCGGGTTAGCAGACTCTCAATTAATATTCAACCCCCCCCCAAAACCCAGCTTATGCTCTTTCATCCCTCCAAAGTTATAGACCCCATATCTCCTCTCACAATTATCACCTCAGACAACACCCATATCACACCAGTTTTACATACCAAGCATTGACCAGAACATGAAATCTGACAAGCACATAGCTCAGATCATAACTAAGGTACATAAAAAACTAGGCATACTTTACAGATGTAAAAACCACCTGACCTCCAATAGTAAAATTACCATCTCAAGAGCCCACTTACTGTTCACATTACTGTATGCTTCTCTCATCCTAGTTAACCTAAATAAAGGCGATCTAAACAAATGATCCACCTGTTATAATAAAAGATAGCTAAATTCGCTACTGACTCTCCCTGCAGATCTCACCATTGTCTACGCCTTCACAAATTGTCCTGGATGGAATTACCTAACTTACTTACCTTAAAGCAACTCACCCTAGCTCACCAAATTTTATATTCTCCCAACAAAACTCCAGCTCTGAATGACTTAGTCAACCATTACAACAATAGCCATCAGCTAAGGTCCACCAACAAAGGATCTGTAGAAGTATCCAAAACTAAACATAACTCTGGCAATTTCTTATACTCTTGGTTAATCACAACAATTTGGAATTCCCTCCCACTCAATATCAGAACACGGACAAACAAAATTAATTTCAAAAAATCAGTTAAAATGCCATCTCACTAAATCATGGCTATGTACATGCTCGAACCCTGGTAACTCCTTAAGACCACTCCAGCCTCATGTCTTGTATTACAAACTACACCATGCTTCTAAAATCATGTATTAAGTATTGTTGCTTAATTTCTATATGTTTAACAAATCTGTAAATAGTCTCATCTCCTCTATGTACTACTAATACTTCTATAGAAATCTTAGAAGAGTTGTTAGCTTCTTTTACAAAATGTTGTAAACTGTATCTCTGTATATTTTGTATTATTATTATATGTTGCACTGATTATCATATTGTATGGAGCTTTTCTCCCTGGGCCTCCACTGAAAATGGGCAACCATGCCCAGATGGACTTCCCTGGTAAACAAATATAAAATAAATAAATATTATACTGGCTAGGAGAATCTTGACCAAGACACCATGGAATTTCCCTTGTTTTGATAAATGCCATGGGTGGGATTTTTTACATCCACATAAGCTACCACCAACTCAGAAAGATGGGACTGCAATTAAATATTAATTCATAAGTAGTAATTCAGGAGTGCAGCAATCCACTTAGGCTGTACTGCAGTACCAGTAATGTAAAATGAATCCAAGTACCAGGGGTGGAAACAGAACCCACAGCCTTCTGCTGTTGCAGTGCCAAAGGCAATTGGGCTACCTGTTAAATCACTGTCGTATCTGTGACCTTAGGAAGGACACTGATAACAAGGTATACATTCCTGCCATTGCTCCCAGTCCATTTAATGGACGTGAAATTGTGATGTGTTTCATATGATACCTATCCTGTCTATAGGTGTGCAGGTGAGATTGATGTGGATCAATTCTCACAAATCTTCATGACTAAGTGGGAAGGCTGCACCAATACTCAATGCCAGTGACAACAGTAACAAAGCAATGATCCTCATATATAAGTTATAAAGACATAGGTACAGTTGTGTGGCTTTTAAATCCAAAAAAGTTTTTATACTCCTAACTCAGACACAGCCATTCATGCCTTGATGGTCAAAGGTAAGCTTTTCTCCCCAGGCCTCCTCTGAAAATGGACCTGTGTCCAGTCAGACTTTCCTGGTAAACAAATGTTAAATAAATAAATAAATAAATAAAATGCTAAGAAGACACAAAAAGCAGACAAGAAAATAAATATGACCATTTTGATCTGTGGAAAATCCAGACAATGACTGATCTCAGAGACAGTATAACTTAAATACAGGGTGGGAACACTTTGAAATGAATCACGTCCATCTTATAGGTTCATAAGTTCATAGGTGTGTACTAGGCTAATGGCCCTGGAGCCTTTACAAGCCTAGCCCATAGTATTACCCTGGCATCGTGCCACTGGACATTAGTTCCTAGTGCCTCTGTTGAGTAGAGCCACTGGAGTGATCACCAGGCTGAATTTTCTATTTCCCATGCACTCATCAAGATTTCTCTTGAAGACGGCCAGTGAGGTGCTCTGCTTGACATGTATGGGGAGTCTATTCCATAGCATGGGCAGTCTCTTTATTATGAACCTGTCCCTCCAGCATGTTCTGTTGATTGTTGTAATGAGGTTGAGGTTTCTGGAGCGTGTGATGCAGAGGGACTGGGATTTCTTTAAATGTAGCATTTCTAACAGAACTGGGTAAAACATGGCTTTGTAAGTCAAACAGAGTTCACCTCTAAGTAGGTGATATGAGACAGAGAATAGTTGGAGTTTTTTGAGTCTGTCCATATAGGACAAGTGTTTAAGGCCTAGGATCCTCTTTGTGAGGTACGTTTCTGGCCTCTCCAGTTGTTGCAGGTGTCTAGGGAAGTACATGCCAAATGGGGCATTGTACTCGATGATTGGACTAATGAGGGAAGAGTAGAGGGAGACATTGACCTCTTTCTTCCTGGATGCTAGAAGTGAAAATAGTACAGAAAGGAAAAAAAGTTAGAGCGTAACCCATCTTTTACATATGTAGATTATGTGGACAAATCCATGGGGCCAGGATTGAATATTGAGGCATTGTAGGATACAAACATGAAACCTGATGATAGTAATAGTGCCAGTACACAAGACAAAAGAACACAGAACATATTCATCCACAACCCCTTCTCCCATTTTTATACCTGGGGTCAAGTTGTCACTTCAACAGTGACAATCACTTAGAGCCAATGTTCACACTGCCAGGTAGCTAGCCCTGCCACATGCAAAGCAATAAATCTGACCCCTTATCTAACCCTTACCCTAACTCTTAATGCACAAAGACTTGCACATATGCACCATCCACTATAATCTTTTCAAGTCACATATTTATTTCTTGCACACTCCTACTTACAAACACTATAAAATGAGCATTCAGTTAAATGTGCTTCTGATATTTTGTGTTTTCACTGTTTTTCACACCTTCAAACATGTTTCAGTCAAATGTATTTCAGTATTTTGAGCTGTAATCACGTATGTGTAGACACACAAACACACACACACACACACACACACACATATATATATACATTTATATATATATATATATATATATATGTGTGTGTGTGTGTGTGTGTGTGTGTGTGTGTTGTGCATAAACAGTTTATGGATGCTGACTGAACATTTCTTAAAACTCTGCCTTCGTAAAGTTAAGGCAATGGTATTTGTGTGATTTCCTAAATCTAGCATTCAAATGTTACAATTCTTGTGTTGATAAAGCAGCTTAGACTTCCTTTTGTGTAGCTGTCAGCAGTATCATCTTTGTACTTTAACCTCTGAGTCCACAATTATTCCACAGGAAGAGGTCCCTATGGTGACTGGTTCAGAAATACCTATAGTGGAATTCAAAATAAGAGTGTGATATTCCCCCTCCTTAATACATTCTTGCTAGTATATTTTTGATTCAGACAACAATAAAAATAGATCTGCATATTCACTTTTATAAAATTTGCCTCTGTAGAAATGGTATGCAATAATTATTTGTGTAAAATGACAATGATAAGAATAAAATCAGTGAAACAAAGTTTTCATCTATGTGCTTAGTTTATGGGAAAACCCAAACAAATAATTAATTTTGGGTATACATGTTCCTTATCAGGAAAAATGCTTCAGCATGACATGGTCCAGTGAAAAATATAATTACAAGAAATGTAATCTTAATTAATCTTTGCACAGTGTCATACTGAACAGTACCACAGAAACAAGCCATTCCTTTTAGGGTAGTAGCAAAAAAAACTTTAAAAAAAAATCTCAGAAACAGAAAAAAATATACAGATACAGTGGATTGTACTAAAATGATTTTGTGAATAATAATAAATCAAATAAAGTTGGTTTTCTTTTTACAGAATGTCACATCAGTGATGTGGCTATGGCAGCGACTTGTATCTGTCTCACTGACCAACAATTTTCAGACCATTTTTCATTGACTAGGTGATGATATTAAAAGAACAGTAGCTAAATGTTAGAACATTGCTTTATAAGTAATTACATGCAGTTCTTTATTACCACAGTTCAAACTGTAGTTATAAATCAGCTCATAAAACAAAGTTTTGGGAAGATTTCCAGCTCTGGTATAATAATTGCTGCTGTCAGTAATCTAATGATAGATGGCTACACTTGACTGGCATTTCTTTAATGCTATTATATTAAACCTCCAGACATCCAGTGTTTCTGTAAATTACCCTTATCTAATACATTTAAAAAGCCTTGTAATATGTCCTGATATGTAGGCTTTTAACAATGCACAATACAAGATTTGTAGCATTTGATGAACTTGGGTTTATTGAATTTTTTGCATCATGCAGCACCAGCTTGGGGGAGATACAGTTAGATTTACTTTCTAACTATGTTACAGAGATAAGGAATAAAGCTGATTTTTGTAAGCCAAAAATAAGAAGTTGGGCCACACTGCTGTGAAATAATTTTCATATAGACTATCTCAGAGTAACATATCAGAATTCCAGTAAGACTGTAACTTCTTTGGTTTTCCTACAGTGTCATGTGACTAGTCATGCATTAGTGGCTATATCCAGGGTTCGATCCTTCTACAAACATGCTACCTTGCAGTTATGTGTTTGTTCTACAGTGTCTGTTTGGATTTTCTCAGCATACTCCAGTTTCTTCTTGCTGCTGATACTTGAATTTCACATCTCCCATCACCATGGAAAGGTATTTGCAACATTCTGTTATGTCCTCCTAACTCCACTTACTTCCTGATGGTAGAGGTGTGTATTCAACATCATCACCCCTCAGGACTTTTTTCACCTTTTTTATAATCTTTATTACATATTTAATTCTATTTTTTATTTGTTGCCTAGCTACTAATTTGCTGTTAATTGTTATAAGGATCGGCCTCCACCACACACCTAACTCCGGAATTATTACTGGTGAATCTGATTATAAGCTGGGTTGTTAAGGGTGAAAATCTTACTTTCTTGCCATTTAGAATGACAACTATCTCTATTCTTTGAAATATTTTGCCTGACTAGTTCAGAGAAAGAGGCATAACATCTCCTTCAAGACTAGACTAACAACTTACTTATATAAACGGCAGAAGTGTATTTATGGAATTGCATCATCCTGTCTGTCACTACTATTTCTGTTTTGTACTCCTGCGGTCTTCTTAATCCTCCAAGCAGCAAAAATATGTGATATCTACCTACAGTCCTGCTGACATGTGTTGTTAACCTTATAACAGTATACTGTCTAGCTACAGTCCTCCTTACACGTATTGTTCCCAACTTTATAACCTTATGCTGTCTACCTACAGTCCTCCTTACACGTGTTGTTCTCAACCTAATAACCTTCTACTGTCTACCTACAGTTCTCCCTACATGTGTTAACAACCTTATACCTTTATGCTGTCTACCTGTAGCCCTCCTTACATGTGTTACCAACCTTATAACCTTAGGCTGTCTACCTACAGTCCTCCTTATACATGTTGTTGGTTCTAACAGTCACCACTATTTTACCTGTTCCATACCTACAGCCTAAGCAATTTACCTTAAACAGTTTACTGTGTATCCCTTGTGGCCCATAAAGTCTGTCTATGTTTTTATTTGTTAGCCATTTAAAACTATTTTGCAGAAGGACTTTTTTTCAAAGGTAACCCCAGAGCAGGTTTTGGGTAAAAGACTTCCTCTAAGTCACACAGCAATAAAATAATACTTTGACACCTTCTGTTTCACCTCCCTTAACAAGCCTATAAACTACCTGCAAATCCTTTCAGAGAGCAACTCATTTCATATTCATAGCTGCATAGCTTGTTATTATGTGATTTATCTAGTAAACCCTATATATAACCTAGCCACAGCAATTCTCACTGCATGCTAGCTCTCTCAATAAGGTACTATATGAGGTCACTGGGAGTGTATTTGTGAGTACACATTCATTCATCTAGCTTGCACTTGAAGTGGACAAGGAAGCTATATTGCTCAATGTGTAAGAGGCATCTATTCCATAAAAGTAGAATTTTCTGCCTAGCCAAGAGATGCTGTTTATGTTTTAGTAAAGGTCAAGGTCTTTAGTATGGGTCCTCATGGTATACTCAGTTTTTTCTGTAGGAGACAGAGAAGGAGGACTGGGTTTAGAGGCACTCAGCATAGGACATGGAGCTCAGACCTTTAATGTTCTTAGTAAGCAAACTTCGTGATCCTTAAAGTTAGACCAAATGTCTAGCATTATTGAATTTAGATGATATGCCCTTAAAAATAACTGGGCAATGGAGAAGGATTGTCAAATAACTGTGAATATATGTTAGCCAAATGAGAGCTTCCTGGCAACAAATATATGCAAGTCTCTAGCAAATGTGGAGCCTTGAGAGGGGCACCATTTATATGTTAGCAGCATTGGAGATTTTTTGTATTTAGTTAAGAGTATGGTCTTGGCACTGTTCATTTGTATGTTACAAACAAATCCAACATCAAGAAAATCAAAAAAGCTTAATGCAGAGCTTTCTAGTAAACCCCCCTTCTTCAGTGCATTGAAGAAGGGTGGTTTACCTGAAAGCTCTGCATTAAACTTTTTTGAGTTTCTTGACGTTGGATTTGTTTGTTCATCATTATTCCCTGTATTCCAGTTACTGCAGCACTAACTTTGAATTTCATCTTTGTATGTTACCCCATGTAGGGACCCATGGTGGTGGTACTGCAGCAGCGTTGCCGCCTCACAGTAAGACGCTGTCTGGTTCGATTCTCAGCTAATGCGTCTTCTGCATTAAGATATGCGTGAATGGGCGTACCTTCGTTGAACGTTGTGCATCGGGGCTGGTAACTCGGCATGTAAAAAATCAACTGCCAATCATTAGTGGACCAGAGTTCCGCTGTGGCGACCCATAACCGGGAAAAGCCAAAATCCACAACAACCCCATGTAGGCTACTGGGGAGTTTCTGATGTCAGCAAGTTTTTAGTCATCAGCAAACTTTGTTAACCAAAGGCTTCTGATATTTACTTGATGAGTTATGTTGGTAAGCCCGTTAACATTTTTACATAAGCTTGGCAACTTTGTCTATGATACCTGAGTGTGGAATGATGTCAAAATCCTCAGAGAGGTCAATGTGTGTAGTGTGCACTAATTTATCTTCATCCAGAGTCATGAGACTCTCTTGTGAAGGAGTCCACCAAGTTTAGCAGGCAGGACCTACTCTTCATGGGCCCAAATCTGGAACAGGTCACTAGACTACAGACTCGCAAATTCTGAGAGGAATTTAATAAAGCCTACACATTTTTCCCTGTAGGCATTGCACCATTCTGCTTACATAGCTGTGAAATTTTTAGATTCAGTAAGTACTGAGTGGCATGCACATACGCACCAACAAAAAAAGTTCCGTGGCATGCAAATTGCCTCATAAGCAGGTGAAGCACATGCAAATGAGACAGGTAGAGCAATCCATCCAGCAAGGAGAGAGGCATCTCTGCAGACCCTGTGTCAGTGTTTGTAGTGTACATGGAAAGATTTCATGTACAGGAGTGTAGACAGAAAAAAGGGGTTGTAAAAATGTAGATATTTGGACAAAAATGTTATACCACATACATATATGACTGAAACTATCATCCTGTATGTCAGACAAATTAAAGGAAATAAGTTAAATTAATATATTTTTTAATAATCTCGACATGTTTGCATGTAGCACTGCAATGCACAAACATGCTTTATAGAACAATAAAAAAAAAAATTGGAAAAAAAGAAATAAATTAGTATGTGAAAGAAATGTATTACAGGACTGTACATGGAGTCCCTACAATGCTGCATTGGTGCTGTTGCTAACGTGGTTGTGCTCTGAAGTGTGTAGTTTCCAGGCTGTGAGTATGGATACCTAGGCAAATGAGGTGGAGGCACTGAATAGCAGAAAGGAGTAATTGTGTCCGCATATCCCCTTTGTGAAGGCTTAGACCCACGTTGCTGTTTACAAAGGAGGTAGCTGACAGCAGAGAAGGTGTGTCTACTGATTTTCTAAGCTCATTTCAGCTTAGGTGCACGTGTTTCTGTGGTGTGCCACCTGGCTGAGCATGTCCCCTATGGAGGGTGCGTCCAGTAACTTCTAAGCTTTGTTTACCTTCCCTGTGAGTGTTTGTATGGTGCACAGCTGTGCTCAATGTGTTTAAAAAAATAAATGTATTTCATTAGTTTTGACCCCTGTTTAACCTAAAATAGGGGCATGAAATGATGTTAACTATATTGTAGGCAGGTGCAATGCATCATAGTTACCCAATCACCTACTCTGCACCTACAGCAGAGATCTATAAAGTATGCATACTCCCTACATTCTGATTTTTCCAAATACTCTGCACCATTGGAGTACAGACTTGGGAATATTAACTGAGAGAATGCTAGGGGCTGCTGCAGGTCTGCTGCACCTGTATGTGCTAGATGCTGACGTCAATGCTGCTGCTGCTGATAACAATAGGCCTATACAGAGAAGGAGAAGAGTGCTCAAGCCCAGGATAATCTTCCAGGAGCTACATGAGATGGAGATTGTAAAGCGATACTGGGTGGTCAGGGACATATTACAAGAACCGAGCTCTGCTGCCCTCAACTCAGACCCACAGCCAACAGAAGAGCACCCATCCCAATGGAAACAAAGGTATATGTAGCCCTTAGGATAGTAGTGAGAGGTACTTTCCAAAGACCAACTGGGGACATGATGGGGGACTCACAGGCATCAGCATCCAGGCCATGCTGCCACATCCTAGTGAGTACATTTCTTTTCCCCTCCCCACTGAGGCGAGGGCCAGCAATATGCAACACTTCTACCATGTAGCACACTACCCTGAAGTACTGGATGCCATAGATTGCACTCATGTACACATCAAGGCACCAGCTGGTGAGGATGCTAGAATCTATATCAACCACAAGAGGCACCACTCTTTCAACTGCCAGGTTGTGTGCAATGCCCAGGGGATTATCATGAATGTGTGTGCTGGCAGCCATGGCAGTCATCATGACTCCCATATCTGGCACTCATCACAGCTGTACCATATGTTTGCTAGGGGAGACATCCCACACGGCCATTTACTGGGGGATGTTGGCTATGCCCTGGAACCATCGATGACACAAATCAGAAATGGATACACACCTACCACAGAATACCATAATGAGGCACATGCAAAAACTAGAGGCATCACAGAGCATGTGTTTGGGCTTCCAAAGTCATGGTTCTGATGCCTTGATATATCTGGTGGAGCACAGTATGTGCAGAGCTACATACTATGATCCTGTGGAAACAGTTGCAGCAGGATCAGCAAAAAGAAGGGATACACAGTCTCCCACCACTGCCTAGGTCACCACAGCTACAGTCATAGGAGGACTCAGAGGAGGAACCCCCAGTGATGTCCCTGTAGGCAGATGTAGGTGTGCCCAGTATATCCTGGCTTTGGTTAAGAGACAGTGCATAGCACATTCACTGACAACCTAGGGCCCTAGGAATTGACACCTTACTCTTACTTACATACATATAGTAAAATTGATTCCAGGCAACCCATATAACCTACACCTATCCATGTATTGCCTGAGTACTGCTTGCATTAGACAGAGTTAGCCCTGAACTACAGTTCTGTCAACCACTGTGTTTGCAAGGTAAGTCCCTAACCTACATACTACTTGAAGGGATTATTATAATGTCCTATTGTATATATGGGTTTGCCTCATTTATGCAAGGAAATATAGTGGGCTATTTGGAAACAAGTAACATATTTAATGGACTACAGTTAACCAGTCCACTAGTATGTGTTCCTTAATATTCACTAGGCCTCATGGTTGGAATATGCACTACATCAGGCAAGAGAGATGTCAAACAGTGGGGTCACATGATAGTTGGACTACTGTGTATCCCAGCAGAACATGTGGTGTTGTTCCCCCACACTCAAACACAGCAGTTTCCCCTTATAACCTCTGTAAAAGTAGGTCATTAATGGTATATCAGCAGTCCGGGAAAACTTAGGGCAGTAACATTGAAATTGAGCACACAGTGTATGTCTCACTTAATACAGGAATAACAACATACATATGTATGCTTTCTGGCTGGCAGCTTGTGTTGCTCAGTGGACTAGGAAAGTTAACATGGGCGATACTGTTGATGGTTCAAATCTGGAGGTGTCCACATCTTTTGCATGTGAGGTATTAGTATGTTAGTTTTGTCACAGACTGTCAGTCTGTGTGCGGTGTAACGTTATGAACCTCTGTCACATATTAATTACATCAGACATCTGGAGAATGCCATGGACATTTTGACTGAAGTGCAGTACTGCAGAAGCAGGGACATATGGTAGTGTCTACAACACACAAAATCCCAGACAAGAGTGCAGGTAGGTGTGGCCTGGAGTCACTTTATAAGTACTGACAGTCCTACTGGGCATGCCCATACATTTAGTTAAATTGAGTGCAATCATGCTGCTCCTTGATCAAAATGACCTGTTATATATAGATATGTCTATACATACATACATATATGTATGCATATTCATCTGTCACTATCTCTCTCTCTCTCTCTCTCACACACATAGTATATGTATCTCTTTGTAGTTTCAAATAGATATATACCTATATATATAGCTATATACATATATACAAACATAGATCTCAGTCTCTTCCTATATATCTGCATAACAGATATACATATCATACACACACAAAGAGCTACATTTATATATACATGTCTGTTATATACAGAAATATGTGTATGGATGTCTGTATTGTCCTACATACCCTAATACTGTTGAGTAAAGCTGCTGTATCACACATCTATAATGATGCTCAAAGGATCCAAATTAAGGGCTCAGCAGTACATAATGCACTTACCTACAGACCCCTGTTCCTGCTGGGTGTCACCACATAGACAGCAACAGGTGAGCTGGTGGTTTAATGTATAATGTTGTCTACACATGCATGGACAGGGCACATTGTCCCTGATCACAGGCTTGCCCATCCACATGCAAACAGTCACATATGGCCATCCTGGTAAATGTAGACACATAGCTAGGATAATAACAGTTATCTCACTGCTAGGATACTAGATACGTAAAGCAGTATGAAGCAATATCACTCTGCAGGCACAGATACTGTTCAACACAATCCTAGTTTGTGTACCCCACAAGTAGTTTGCATGCAATCACCTATAAAGCAGACATCAGCTGTGGTGCAGATGATAAAGTGCTGTGATCTATACTGTGTAAGACTAGATAGGTAGGGGTTCTAATCTCACTGCAGGTGTGTGTGTGTGTGTGTGTGTGTGTGTGTGTGTGTGTGTGTGTGTGTGTGTGTGTGTGTGTGTATGTGTGTGTGTTTGTGTGTGTGTGTATCCTCCCAAGAAACCCTCATTGGCTAATAGCCTGCAATAGTTATGCACGTTTTGGCCCTGTAAGTTGCTGCTGGATTTCAAACTGCCCTCTTCTACAAGGCCTGATGATGTCATTTACCTTAAGGCTACCAGTTGCCAATGTAGCGTCCGACTTAAGCAGTGGCATGTGCAATAACTACTGTGATCTGTAGTGTGCAAGACTAGATAAGTAAGGGTTCTAATCTCACTCTAGAACACTTGGTGCATGTGTGTATGTCCACATGTCATAAATATAATCACCTCAGTAACTTATAAAGAGGCAGGGTTTTGCAGAAATTTAATACACATCCAAGGGAGCTGACTCCACAAAAAACATAAACTCTATGAGGAAAGGAACACCACTTGAAGGACAGGATGATTTCTTTTATTAACACACTTCTGGTACCTCGGCCTTTCGCCTTCTAATGGAATACCAGAACTTTAGTTGTAGCAGGTGATGTGGCCCTCCAAATGCCTGACCACAACTTGGCCTGCTGATGTCATCAAGCATAATATGTCCTAAACTGAGAGTACTATTGGACATGAGATGTGTTGCATGCATCAGGTACTGTGATCTGTAGTGTGTACCATTACATAGGTAAGTGTTCTAATCTACATACAACGAACTTCCACTGTGTGTGTTCTGTGTCATGTCCTGTAAGCAGCAATTGAAAGTGGTGCTATCCTCAATGCAACCCTGTTTGTGTTTGGGGCTGTTAAAGCAATTTTCATAAGCTTATGGTACCATAGGATATTTGAACCTCACTAGCATACTGGCCATACAGCTATCACAGTCATACACAACTGTATACACTTATTTACATGGATCGGCGTATATTGCCCCAATCCAAGAGAGATCGGACAAAAGCCCTGTGGTGAAATGCCGGTCACCCAGCCATAATGATGGCATGTGCTGAGGTGCACTGAGGCTCTCTGCTTGCCATTAGCCAGGGCTCTGTTGCAAAGGTGGGTTAAAGTCTTCTAGACAAATCAATCACACCAGCATGTATTATTAATGTCACATACTAGGTTAATGTCCTTACAGTGATTAATCCATATAGTATGCCACTTACAGATATGCAGCATTTACAATCAAGGATGGTCACACACTGGCCCATATGCAAGGCAGAGATCACCTCAGAGTAGTCTATATGACACCGGCTACAATGACACTCATTTGAGATGATCTCTATTGAACACATGCTGAAGATATGAAGTTCCCTTGTGAGGGACCATACTGTTGTGTGTAAGTGCCTGTACTGCTTGGAAAGGTCCATTACCAAATGGCTATTGCACTCAGATATTGGCATGCTGAGGGAAGAATACATGGAGGTTATGAGTATGTCAGTTACGGGTGACTGTGCCTTCAGCTATGACACTTGATTCCCATCATAACAGTGGAGAGACATGATAATCTCAGGCACATTAGGTGTAAACCTGTGTGGCCAGCTCTGTGTGTCTAGTTCTTTCAACCTTGTTGTACAGCACATGCTATGACCTGATGTCCTACTTACCAGGTACATAGGTGTTAGTGATAGAAATTATTCTACATATATATTTGCATGGAGTTTATGGCCATTACTATGTCAACAGGCATTTGTTCATCAACACCCTCTTGTAAGATATTGACATAACTCACAGACTCCATGAGTGCTCCCACTTTGCAGGCATTAGCCAAAATTGTTAGCCACACACAGTCAGTATTCAGTTGTATCATGGGTAAATGGATTCCCAGCAGTAGAGGACCCAGGACTGAGCCTGTTAAACACTGCTGCTTACAGATCAGCTATTAGAGGTGGATGACCCTATGTTGATTATGTGTGCCATCAATGGGCCACTAAGTGATGATTGTAACATGGATGTCTAAGTGGGTAGTTTGTACATGTTCCCTGAGTGGAGGATACAGTCAGATGGCTTGGCTGAGTCCAGGGGGTTGTATGCCCTGATGTCTCCTCACACAGGTCCTTGGTGACTGCCTCCGAAATGTCCACCACATTTAACAGTCATGATCCCTTTGTCAGACATCCACACTGTGTACAGTCAACTGTCTGTAGATCACAAATATGTGTGCTGATTAGTTCCGTGATGATTGCCCCTACCCTACGGCCATACAGATATGGATACTCAGACAAAGATGTTTACAGTTCCAGTAGTGATTGCATGCACCACCTCTGTGCAAGGGTATAACAGCCACTGTTATCCAGTTAGCTGGGGTTCAGCCAGTAGTTTCGGTATGATTGCAAGGTGTTTCCAATGGTGTTAGTAATCCATGACACATCACATGTAGGATGCATCCTGGATGTCAGCATGTCCAATAGATGATGTGTATCCTCCATAGAGAGGCCATTTACAACCTGCTCTGTAGATATGGAAGATATAGGACAGGTTGTAGGAATTTCATGCATCACATGTGGTGGGGACAGGGGAGTAATGTTGATGTAGAATGTGTGACTACAGGTTAGCTATGGCTACAGACCCATTCTATGTGGCATCATTAAGTATGAGTTCATCGACAATCTGGGTCTGTGCTTTGAGGTTACACATGTAAATACACTGTGCGTTGTGGTTCTGCTTAGTGCGGGTGGTTAATTTTGTCACTTGTTGTGTATACACAACATCACAACACTAGGTGGTTATTGTAGCAGAGGAGGCTGTGTCACCATTTTAAGGGGGGCACCCTCACTCAAGTTGTCACACAGTAATGTCCATCTATTGCACAGCCTGATAATGGAAACTGTCAACAAGGCAGGCCTCCTGTCAGGCGCAGCTGAGTTTATGCAGTTGTAATGCTGCTGGCATAATGCATAGGTGTACAGCTCTGCATACATGTCAATCCATCAGAGGGGGCAGGTGCAGTCAACCTAAGTAAACCATCCCACATGAGGAAATAAATGGCTTTGTTGAAATATATGCCTGTATTGTCTGCAACTGAGGTTACTGTTGGTAGTTTTAATGACACTGATCTGTTGTCATATCTCACCAGGGAGGACCTCACATTGGGGAGCTGCAGTGTTTTCCCATATTGGTAAACACATGTTGCAGTACGTTGATACCCCTTGAGGAGATGTCACAGCACTGCTCCAAAGCATTGTAGTTAAGGATGTAAACTAAGATTTTAGCAACTGAGTTGCAGCATGACTAAGCAACACAGCTGGTTGTCACTTGTGCCTCCCCACTGATATATCTTGGTAGACACACCTACATACAAATGCACACAGAAGGTGCCTGAATACATAGAGCTGCTCCTGTAGCCAGCTACTGTTTGATTATGTGCCCTTCCAGTACTGAATGGCACATGCAATGTCTCTGGGAAATCACAGTCTTTCACAAAATCTGGATGTGTAGCTATTCTTAATGAATATGTATACACCACCTGCATTACCTTGAACACTGTCATTTTGAGGTTTGAAGGTATGGATGGACATGTATGTATGTCTGTCTGTGGTGCTGTCCACAGCCTTGAACCACATGTCCTTGACTGCACATATGTCTGCAATGCATAATCCAGGGTGGGGACAAATTCCATACAGTCAAGTTCAGTGTTTCCATACTCACTGTGTAGCAGCATAACCATGATGTTGTAAAAAGATGGTGTTCTCATTGCCAACTTTTCCCTGAACAGTGCATCTAAGTTGCATTGTGGGGGTGTCAGTAGCCATGGCCAGTACTCCGAATCTCAGTTGTAGCCATGGCCATTACTCCAAATCTCAGGGATAGCCATGGTCATTACTCCAAATCTCAGGGGTGAGAGAATCACCGGTGAAGCATTGATATCTATTGAGAAAGGCATCCCAGGCAGACAGATCCCCTGAAAATGACACCACACTCTAAGGCAATTATTGACTTCCATCAATTTCAGTGTGTATGGAGCCATCATCCCAGGTGAGTGTCAAATGCAGCCACAAGGTATGCATATACCCACAAGAGACAGATTGGCTATGCACAGTTATGTGTCTGCATAGAGGCCGGTGATGTATGTCCCTAGTCATACATACCTGCAAGAACTATGATGTCATCCTTATGTTAACTGATATCCCTTTATTTGTGGCAATGTGTGGGAAGACCTATTGTTCCAACCCACAGACAACTGTTACCTGTCCCATATGTAGACACTTGACACAGACATCAATGTGTCTCACAATGTAATCACCTCTGACTAAGAGGTGTGAAGTTGTGTTTTGGCTTGGATATTTGAAAGGTGAGAGAGTGGTTCAAGCAGTATTATGTGTAATGTGCACTCCAGAAGCAGGACGTACTGAGGTGTCTTTGTTGATGTGTCTGGTAAGGAGCTGTACACATGCAGGTGTGTGTGATGTGGGTGTAGGTGGTACAGGATGTGAACTGGGCATGTTGGCATAATGCTCATTGCCATATGTAATGACTCCTGTTGGAGACACCATGGCAGCAAGGTTTGAAATGCAGTCACATCTGTTACACATTGTGTTTGTGTATCATAAGGGTAGAGGATTGGGGACACTCCCAACACCTTAGTAGCAGGGCCTGCTAAGGTAGGATCATGCTGCCAGACCCTTGGGGTTGACAGCTTGATATACAGTGTTTGTAGGCACACCTTGCAGTGAAGATGTGGATTCCAGTGCAAGTGTAGTGGACTTGTTCAACTTTGCTGACATTACGTTGGCCTCGCAAGTGTACAATGCCTCTCAAGCAACTAGACAGCACACTGGTTGTTGTTTGATATGATGTGGGAACAAAGTATGACATGTCTAAGACATGTGGCAGGTAGACATACATTGGCCGAAGAGAGGAAAAGCAGTACATTAATACCTGCACTATTATGTTCTGCAGTACTACATTGCATAAAATGTACAGCTCAATATACTGTTGGCAGTATTACTGACCTATTAAATCTCCAACCTCATATAGTAGGACAAGACAACATTACTATTCCCACTCACAGCTGTAGTTACTTGAAAATAAATGCTCTTTACACAGCAATCTCATCCGCAAAAATTAGGTCCACTTTTGACATTTGTGAAGACTCTGCACAGTTGGCACATATCGCAATCTGCAAAACCCTGACAATACTGTCACATCTATCAGTGTGATGACACCTACAAGGCATATGTATGACTGTAACATGTGTACACTCATAAAATATCCGTGTAGTTGGCAAGCATGCTGACAGTACAGCACCCCAGGCAACAGTCCTGGGATGGCACTTAAGGGATTACCTTGCTATCAACCTACATTTCCAACAAAACAGTGTTGTGGTTTCCAGGAGTAGGACCACGGCCTTGTCTGATACTTGATGGACCTGTGAAAAGTAGAGGGAGGGTAATGTTAGTGCAACTGCATGTTGCACAACAACAAGGTAATACATCCATATATCTCAAATTTACAGTAGCTGCTATGTTAATTATTATATCAGTCAACATCTGAGCAGGAAAGTCAAACTACAGTTAAACCATTCCCCCACAAAGAACACAGACCTGACACCTGCATAAGAGTATGTACACCCTGACACACTGAATGCTACAATATTGCAATGGTGATCAAACTAAGCTTACCTGCATGCTCCTCTGCCATGGAAACTGTGGCACCCATATCCATGATGTATGGCATGGTGGATGCCTGGGAGCTGTCTTTTGGGCCTAGGTTCGCCAGGAATTCCTCAGTGGCTGAGAGTAGTTGTTCTGCTGCAGGCTCTCCATTGGTGATGCCACAATCCCTGGATACATCCGCTGCTTTTTTGAGTGCAGCATTGATCATGTCCTTTGTACAGTGTGGAACCTGCCCATATGTCCTGCTCTGATGACCTGCAGCATTCACGTCATGGATAACGTAAGCCCACGATGCTGCCTGCTGTTCCCTGTTTTGCCTTCCCCTGGACAGTAGAAGTTCATGGTGTTGCCAGAGGTCTTCAAGTATAATCTCATTCACACATCCATGAAAGGTGTGCGGCATCTTGGGTACGTGTCCTAAAAAAACACAGAATGGGAACACATGTCAGGATCACATATATGGAAGTACATGATGTAGAGATACAGCAAGAACAGAATGTCTGGTAGTATCCACTGCTTGATCACACATGTCATATTTCACAGTGTGCAAACATACTAATTGTGTGGATACAACTAAGATACTAGCAATAATCAGCTATTTCTGTGTGTGCCATGACAGATACTGCTGTATGATCACACACCCAACACTGGAGTCTATTGTAGTGTGTTCCCTAGGGGTATCCCCCCCCCCGATAATATGTCAAAATAACAGTGTCAAACAAATAGCAGTGTGCTGTTACAACCACTATAAAGGGACAGTCCCAAGACACTAGTGTGCAACATTGACAAAAAGCATTCCACCCTTGATGCATTGTACTTCCTCTGTAGGTGTCACAAATCTGGATATCAATGGCATGTCATTACACAGTTCTAAGAAAGGCTTCATGCTGTAATCCATACTTGCCATAAGTATATTCACACATCTGCATCATGTTGTAAACAAAAAGATTATATACCTGCTGGAGTGCAAAACTCCTCTGTTAATATGTGGTGATAGTTACGTTTTTGCAAACACTTGTTCTGTGTGCAGAAAGTCTCATACAGAATGGTTCTCCATAGCCAGCATGTTTGCCTTTTAACATGTTTCTGTTTAGCAGGTGATTTCCTGTTAACTAACCTGTGGTTCTGAAATGCAAATTGCAGGCAACACAGCTAATTTGCGCTATCATCAGCCAATGACATGCAACCATTGTAGAAGTCATAAGGCCTCCGTGTAGATTACAAGTCCTTTCTTATATGTTGTGCTGGACATCACTATGTCATTGCAGAGGGTAGGTCTGTAGAAGCTACTGTTACATAGAGATGTGTATGGTACAGGCTGCAGCTGCTGCTGCAAGAAATATGCAGATAATAGGTCTGGGCAGAGAGGATGAACACTTTGCAGGACAACAAGCTGTAGGTGTAACTGTGATAGCTGTGGCAGCCTTGTAGTAGTGGCAGAGCCAGAGTGAGGATAGCATTCCACTCCACTTAAGGCACGTGTTTAAGGTAAGTATGTTAGGTAATGGTATCATTAACATAGTACTAGCCTACTGTATGTTGTATCCTTGAGCAGCATAGGGGATACATATAACATTATGTCCACCATTTGGGCAACTGTCAGGCCACATGTTATAGTCTGTTACTCATTTGGAACATGTCTGCTGGCAGCCCTTGTTACAAGCAAGGGCTGCATATGTGTATGCTAGTTGTGCAGCTGTGCTAATTTACGCTATGAGTTTGAAAGGACTGTGTACTGACCTTTGATAGTAGTGGGCCTCATGTGCATTACCTGAGTTAAAATCCTTTGTTAATGCATATTAATGCATGATGTGACACTTTATGCACTTATAGTTTTGCTATTGGGATATTTGAAGTGTGTTCCCATCTGCAGGCCTGTGACTTCCATCAGTGACACGCAGACATTTCATTTGTAATGCACTGTGTGGATAAAGAGTGCATGACTCAGTGATTAATTGGTGGCTTCACATTAATGTTATTTAAATGCTACACACCACTGGATTTGAACCCAGAACTGTGTGTGGCAAAATGTACTGCTTGCAATGCATGTAGCAGACTGAGCTACTGTTGCAGCAGGTGTATTTGCAAGATATAAGTACACACGTACAGGCTGTGACATAGTATTGTGACATACTATTTTTACAGCCATCATTATGTGCATGGCTTTATATGGATGTAGTTCAGCACCAAGGTCCCTGCTGTACATGTATTTTTCCAGTAATGCCTTAGCAGGTGTACTTGTAAATGTTGCTGGGAAAAGGGGACATCTACCTGATATTAGAGACCTCATTTACATCCATTCTTATGTGTTTGGCTGTCTAGTAGTGTACTCTTGCACCAGACTCAAAGGTGCAATCCCAGTTTTTCCATTTATCTTTAAGCATGTTTGCACAATGCAGAGCAATGAGCAGATATGCGGAAACACACTTAATGACTGTAACCTGCGATTACCATGTTTTGCTTAAACCACCTGTTTTAATTAACAGCTGTGTGGCATGACAGGTTAACACAGCACCCTACAGGCATGATGGTCATGGGTTCAAAGTAGGGTACATGTGTTTATTTTGTACATGTTTATTATTTAAAACACATATATCAATATTGTTGCATTTAGCTAAGATTAGCAAAGCTGCATGACACAGCTCATTGCACAGTGTTGAGCTAAAAACATATAAAGAAAAGAAAAATGGGGAGATAGGAAAGTTGTGAAATGGGTTGCAAGCAGGGAGAAAATCATAGTGAAAGGCAAATAGGTATGTGCTGGAATGATGTAGGAAAGAACCATAGCTATCCTTTTCTTGTGTAGCAACAACTATGCAATTTGATAGAATTTGTAGATGACTTTGGATTCTAATCCCCCCCCCCCCGAGAGAGGGTTGAAGGCAACAGAATTGCGTTAAGTCAATTAGACCACATTATGTGTGTCTAGTGGACATTTGTGCAAAATGGAGAGCGATGTATGGGATAAATTTTTTGAGGGGACAGGTGCCCATTTTTTTAAGGCGAGAGTGGAATTTTGGGGGATGAACATAGGTATGTGTGGGGGAGGTAAGTTGGGTAGGTGAGGAAGCTTTTGCAGACAGACAAGAGAGCAGACAGGGATGGTGTGTGACACAAGAAAGGGTAAACACCTTGGATTGAGAGGGTGTTTTGGAATCTCATCTCATGCACCTCCACAAGGTAGCAGTGTGACTCACATTCCCATCCATGGGACTGTTGACATTGCTCCATCACTGACCTGAGGGTGGCAGTGGTGAAGGCTGAGGTCTGGGGCAAGCCTGCTCCACCAGACTGGCCAGCATGCTCTCCATCCAATGCAGGCATCATCCAAACCCATGGTAGGCGATCCTGTGCACCAAACCTGACATTTCATTACAGGTGACAACTCCCCTTCCACCACTGCACCCAGAGGGGGGCCCATCCCCGTCCCATGGGGTGGTACTACCCAATGCAGCAGGAAGTACAGGAGCAGCAGAGGGGGCACCACCCAGCTGGGTTCCACATGTGCTGGCACCTGGTGCCATGGCCAGAGGAGGCAAGGTAGGTGGATCATGTGGAACCTGCCAACCTTGATGTGCTGTAGTAAAGTAGTTATTACAATAAGTTAAAGTTAGTATTAACCAAACCATTGTTAGCATTAACAGAACGGAACATAATATTTATGAATCCAAATACATATTAAGGTATATTATGTGTAACATAACATTAAGTAACATAGCAGTAAGCATGTTAACATCAAACCAGTATGAATTAAACCATAAGGCCAATAAAACAGTTAGTGTAACAAAATATGTTAATACTAAATCATAATAATAAATAATAAATTAAAGAAGATAAAGGGTGGAGAGAGAGAGAGAGAGAGACATACCATTAGTTACCTTGCAAGTAATATTACTTTTCAGAATACAACTACAAACTTCTATAGGTGTGCAGTGTTATTTGTGAGTACAGTGACTACAATTCTTCTATAGCTGGCATAGCACATACATACCTCTCAAGCTGTTAGCATGGGACAGTATGGTCAAATAGCAACAAATGCAGGTACACAACTACACAAAATAGTTTCACATAATGTGGACTTACATAACTGCCAAGGTGTTATGTAAATGGATTTGAAAACATATAGCATTCCAAGTAATCAATTATGTGGTAATTATGTAACAGACAGATTAGGCAGTTGTAAATACATTACAAAACAATTGTGACAGTTAAGAGGCATGTTTGTGTACATTAAGTAAACTAGACAGGTGTTATGCCTTAGTTGGCAGGCATGGGAGTAAAACCCAATACATGTAACTGCAGGGGACAACTGCAAATAATGTAACAATTTACTTCAGCAACTTAGAACAGACATACAATGACTACAACCCTATTTCAAATATTAAGACAGATTTATTTAGGAATCCACAGTGCTGCTTAACACATTACTGGTATTATAATAACCACAGAGAAAAAACAGTGAAAAACAGCTCTACTTTCCACAATAGTAGATTTTATTATAAAACCTTCAGTCTCTAGCGCCTCGGCTATTGCCTTTACAGAGTAAAAATCCTTGTCTTCTAAAACCTCACAATATATATTCCAGACACTTAACATTTCAATAATCCAATTATACAAGGTAGAACAAGTTTATTTAAAAGATTATGTTGTTAATTTGTCTGATTATGTTTTCGATGATATAGAGTTAGCAGTTTTGAAAAGGGGTTTAAAATACATCCCCACAGTGTTACCACTAATGTATGAAGTGAAAGGGGAAATTTTTAACTTAGTAAGAAAAATGCATATACATGAACATTTTTTTAACTTGGGGCAACAAGATATTTTTTTGGAGAATGATTCTGATTCAACATCTAGTGGGGAATTTTATTCCTGTGAGTCAGATATAGAAAATAATGCCTATACTTTATTTGATTTGAGTAATATCAAAGCAAAAAATACTTTTTTTCCACCTTATAAAAATGCTTATATACAACGCTTTAGTAATGCATTGAATTTAATAGTGGAAAAGAAGCTGAAAGAATGTGTTAAGAAGAACAAAGAATACAATTTAATAAAAGAAGAATGGTTGAAATTGCAAAAAATGAGTCGGAATCAAGATTTAACTTTTAAGCCCTCGGATAAGGGGGGCAAATTAGTAGTAATGAATTCGATTGATTATTTAGAGATGTGTCTACAACACTTAAGAAATGAAGAGGTGCATAGTGCTGTAGATGAAACATGTCTAGTAAAAGCTCAACAGGAACTATATGAGGTTGCATTATTTTGTGGCTAGAGATATAACACACAAATGTTATGTGAAGGACAGCACAATAGCAAAATTTTTTTGTGTTCCTAAGCTACATAAACATTTGCATCAACCTCCCGGTCGTCCAACAGTGTCTGCTACTGGGTGTTTTACACATAAGGTAGGCAGTTTCTTGCATGAAATATTGGTTAAAGAAGTGGTCAAATTGCCATCTTATATTAGAGATTCGTATGATTTTTTAGGAAAAATACAAGAAATAGAATGGACTATTTTTCATTACAGCGGATATAGTTAGTTTATATACAAATATAGCACATCATTTAGGTTTGAGAGCTGTACAGCATTTTTTGAAGGATACACCAAGGACTCAATATATTATGGAACTAATACATTTTTGTTTAGCAAATAATATTTTCGAGTTTGATGGAATTTTGTACAAACAAAATGTGGGTACAGCTATGGGTGCGGCATTCACCACAGTTTATGCTAATTTGTTTATGGGGTTAGTAGAGAATGAATATATTTATAGAAGCCAGATTTTTAATAGGCATGTGGTAAAGTATTTTCGCTTCATTGATGATTTGGTATTTATTTGTAGAGGTGGTAACAACTTGGTACCTGATTTTATAGAATATTTAAATAACAATAACTATAAAATTAAATTTGATGGGATTCAGATAGGTACAGAAATTAATTTTCTGGATATTTCACTAAAAGGACAAATAGGTAAAAAAAGTCATACTGTTATATATAGGAAGTTTAATCGGGCAAGTAGAATATTACAGGCTACAAGTTGTCATCCAGAACATACTTTGAAATCTATACCTTATGGTGAAATGCTGAAAATAAAGAGATTGTGTAGTAATGTTGAAGAGGCAAGAGAAGAAGCCGAACATATGTTGTTTAATTTTATAGAGAGAGGTATAATTCAGAGGAAGTAAAATACAGTTATGTAAAATTATTTAAACAAAATAATGAGGAAATACCAAATAAGAAAATTATGATGAATAATAGGTTTATAACAAAAAAGAAAGTGAAAAAAGGTTCAAATATATTTTTTGTTACTAAATATTCTGTTTTTTCCAATAAGCTTAATGAGATAGTAAAAAGTTATTGGAAACAAATCAAAAGGGAGGTGCTCTCCTTGTCAAATATGGAGCTTTGTGTTTCTTATCAAAGGCGACGTAGCTTGAAAGACTTTTTAGTACGAGGAAGGTATAGAAGACCAGCACCAAAGATAGGAGACACTATAACTGAGAAGGGGACATTTCCTTGTGGAAAATGTTCAGTCTGCCAATATACATTAAAGGAGGCAGAAAGAATAGGTGATAAAAGTTTTAACACCATGGGCATTTATTCTTGCTTGAGTAGAGGTGTAATTTATTTGATTAAGTGCCTATGTGGTAAAAATTATATAGGGGAGACTAAAAGAAGTTTTGCAGAAAGAATAAAGGAACATATAAGGGATGTGAAAAATAAAAAAATGTCAAGTCCAGTAGCAGAGCATTTTCATTTGGTACATGGGGGGGACATAAATGATATGAAGGTTTCAGTTTTAGAACAAATAAAACATCAGTATGATAATGAAGATTTGTTGAAATATGTTTTGAGGAATAAAGAAGCTATTCTCATTATGAAATATGAAACTCTACAGCCCAAAGGGCTTAATAAGGAGTGTAATTGGCAAGGATTTATACACTAACTGTTTTATTGGCAGTGTTGAGCTGTTTCACTTAATTGTATAATTGGTTTATTGAAATGTTAAGTGTCTGAAATATATATTGTGAGGTTTTAGAAGACAAGGATTTTTACTCTGTAAAGGCAATAGCCGAGGCGCTAGAGACTGAAGGTTTTATAATAAAGTCTACTCTTGTGGAAAGTAGAGCTGTTTTTCACTGGTTTTTCTCTGTGGTTATTATAATTTATTTGATTTATCGTAGTTGGAAACATTACTGGTATTGTTGATAATTCTTTGTGAAATCTACACTTGCTATCTGCTCATAAAGTGGGCTACCTCAGCTATGTACCTTTTGTTCCTGGAGTGGAAGGAAATGTGAACATTATGTGACTGAAACTGGCCTGGAGACAACCTTAAACCACACTATGAGTTGAGAAAAACATTTTACAGGACATTCTTTTTGCATTGTAGAGCAATGACACTTGACTGCAGTGACAGTAGAACACACATGCCATGAATACAGCTATGCTGCAAATATTAAGCCAGATTTATTTGGGAAACCACAATGCTTTTATTGGTATTGCTGATAACTCTCTTGTTTATTGCAATACAATTGTTAATGTTCATTCATTGCGCTATAGTTCTACTTTTCCATTTATTGCACTACATTTCTAGTTCCACATGTATTGCACTGCAGTTTTTATTGTTTATACTTTATTGCAGTACATTTTTTATTCTTTATTGCTTATTGCACTACAGGTAGCATAATATATCCGTACTTAGCACACTCACGGCATAACCTGGCCAGGCTCCCAGCATGGGACTGAATATTGCAAGTCCTCTCAGCTGCAACTGTTGGGAGAATGCACACCATTATGCATACCAGTTTTTCACAGATTCAGCTTGCATTTGGTAAAATGGTGTTAAAATACTTACATATTTGTGGGGCATGCCCAGCCATAGCATCTTAGACCTAGGTGTCCAATGTTCCCCACTTTCTCCACTTCAGGTCATCATAGTGGTGACAACACTGCTCACCAGTGTGTGGGATACCAGTAGTATTGGTAAGATCCCTGGCCAACCAATCCCAGGCCTCAGCCTTACACTCTGAGCCCTGGCAACAACCCTACAGCAGCCTAGATTCATAATTCCATATGAAAAGCCCAACAAATACCCTGGACTCCTGCACACCCCTCCCTGCACTCAAAAGTACACATCCTCTCCAACATCACCTGGCATATCAGCAGATAAGCAGACTCCAACACACAATGCAGAATTCCTAACTATTGGCCTTAATATAGACTGTTTTCCCACCATTACATGTCATTCATCAACATTCAAAAAAGTGCCATGTAGCTTAGCATTGTGCAAACCAGCTAATTGAAACTGAGCAGTGTGAAAACTTGTAGAACTGTGGTTTTAGTGAACCATAGTAAGAGCAAACAATGTTAGCTGTTAACCATGTATAAATAGTGCTTAGCACTGTGCAGCTCTCCCAAATGTAAAAATATTGATTTCAGTTTAAAAGACATTTTACATTGCATTCAACAAATGATATGTGTGCTAGGGATTTGAACCCATGATCTACAAAACTTTTGACTGCCACTCTGCCTACTTAGCTACTTGGATACTATATAAAGTAGCATACCTTCACATACACTACTAAGCAATCACTGCATACTGCGCAAATAGGCTTAAATGGGCATAAACAAAAGCAGAAATAAATAATTAATTACATCCTGTTTCTATTTTTAGATGTCTGGGAGGTGTCTGCTGGGCATGTGTAAGTGTGACAGCATTGCTGCACTCTGCACCCCTCTGTACTAACAGACATTAAAACAAAAAAAAAAAACAGTTATCATAATTAATTACATCCAGTTTCTATTTTTAGATATCTAGCAGGTGTCAGCTGTATATGCATAAGTTTGGCTTGGCCATTAGAAAAAAATAGCACATAACACTTTATACATGTAATACACAAACTATTAATACACAGCACAATTCACCAGTAGCACAGAACATTGCAGGAAGTCTCACCATATAGATAACATCTGACCAGCCTCTACAATTTTGCCTACATGGATTCAATATCCCCTGTTACTATGCTGTCCCTTGGCAGTGTGCCATCATTAATATGCATAGCATGTTAACAAGGGAGAACCGTGGCCATGTACATAAGTACATTCCATGTAGTCTCTACATGGAGCCTACACAGAGCTTATTAAATCCTGGGGTCTGAGTTTAAAGGTCAACAATAATACAGTTTATTGTTATGCAGATAAGGTATGTGAGGCTTATGGATGTATAGTTGCCTGGATCAATAGTGGAACTTTTTTTGTTAAGGGAGGATGAACACAGCTGTCTTCCACATCTCAAGTATGAAGTCAGGTGATAGTCTGAAGTTAAACAGATTAAGAAGTCAGCGAGCAAGACAGTCCTTAAAACTAGCAAGAAGGCACCCTGGAACATTATAATTTCTCATGGACACCAGTACTTTTGCCTTCAAAGAGAGCATTAAGGACTTGCTTAATAGAGATCCTTGACAGTTAGGATTGTCACCTTTTCTCTTTACAGAGGACAGTCCCCATTTATGCAACAGTGTCCTAAAAAAAACATAAAAACATAAAAAACATAAGCCATTCTGCCCTACAATGGTTTCACAAATACCTTTCAAACTGACATCAAGCTTTAAAATGCAAAAATGAGTTCTCCCCTACATTACCTGTTACCTTAGGAGTTCCACAATGCTCAATTCTAGGTCCACTCCTACTCAATGTCTTCACTAACAAGCTCCACACAGCTATTGACCTAGCCACAATCAATACGCTGATGACTCCACACTCATCTGTGCAGCCCCCTCACTCACTAAACTCCAATAAAAAAACACAGCTCTCATTATGGGCAGTAGAATCTTGACTTACTACCCCCAACTAATACTGAACTCCAATAAAAGAAAAATAATGATCTTAACTACCAAGCTCACTGACCACCTCTCTCCCTTCATAATATACTCTTCTAACAACACAAACATTGAACCAGTGTCAAACTGCAAGCTACTTGGCATCACATTTGACAATAACATGAAATTTGATAAACATCCGTCAACTACTATAAAGAAAGTCTACACAAAACTAGGCTCACTCTACAGATCAAAACCATATCTCACTGACTTCACAAGACAGTTTTACATAAATTTACTACTTACCCTCTTCTGTGCCTCTGCCATCTTTACTAACTTAAAGAAAACTAATCTAGCAAGACTAGAAGCTGCTATAACATGATGGCTAGATTTGCTAGCAACTCACTATATAGAACACATCATTATAATGCCTTACAACATATAAACTGGCTGAAACTACCTAAACTTCTTACACTCCTTTCAAGAGCCTGCAGAATAGTATATCAATCCAAAAAGTGTCCATCTCTCTAAAACCTACTTCAACTCCAATCCAATACAAGGCAATTTAGATCTTTTGACAAGCTCCTGCTACAAGTCTCAAAAGCTAATAACTCCACCAGGCAGGTTTGCTGTTCCTTGAGGAGCTTGTTTTGGTCCTATCAGGTATGGCTGAGTCAATGCAGTTATACAGTTGTTTGTACTAAGTATCGGTGTAGAACTTGGCATAGTTGCCAGTTCCATTGGGGGGGTGCAGAAAAGCTATTTATACCACCCCGTAAGCAGAATATAACCTCTTACAGGATGATATAAATAGCTTCACTGCACTTCCCCCAGATGAAATTAGCAACTATGCTGAGTTCTATACCACCAATACATTACGCAAACACCTTCATAACTGATAGGTCCAAAACAAGCTCCTTAAGGAAGAACTAACCTGCCTGGTGCACAACTGCCACTAATAGGCTTTAAAATAAGATAAATATATCACTCTCTAAGAGTAAGAGGGAGTGAGCCCTAAACTGGAAACACTCCCTCCTCAGCTTAAACAGGCAAATAAGACTTCTTGTGAAGTCCTCCAATGAGAACTACAAATCTAAATTAGCTTCTTCAACTAAGGACAGCAAAAAGTTGTCCATTAGTTACATTCGTAACATAAAAGGAAAGGCCCAGATTTGTGACAAACTGATAGTTAATGATACCACATATACTGAGCCTATGGACATACCTAACCTGTTAGCTGACAGGTTCTGTGAAAACTTTACTTCCCTGTCCTTGCCATATGTACCCCATGACATCCCTACCACCTGTTCCCTACCTTGTATCTTTAAAGAGCAGGTCATAAACATCCTCTCTAATGCCAGAAACACAGCATCTATGGGACCAGATGACATCCCAGGCTGCATCCTACATGGGCTCTAACAAGAATTAAAAACACCACTGGGTACTCTTTTTAATCATAGCCTAAGCACCAACTTCATTCCAGCTGAATGAAAAATGGCCATCACTATTCCCTTGCACAAAGGTAGTGCTTCCACTGACCCTGGAAACTATAGACCTGTAAGCTTGACTAGCCTTATCTGCAAGGCCATGGAGGAAATCATCATGGACCTTATCAACAAAGATACAGGTAATCTCCAAACACTTGACCCTACTCGGTTAGGATTTGTCAAAAGAATATCATGCTTGTTAAACCTTGTAGACTTCTTCAAGACAGTCACCAAGGCCCTGGATGAGGGGAAATCTGTTGCTACAGCCTACCTATAATTAGCCAAGGCTTATGATGCTATCCCCCACTCAGGCATCATTGACAAACTCACCCAGCTAGGAGTCCAAATGGAGAAATGCTACAATCAACAAAAGCAGAGAAGAATTGCTGGAACTGAAATCATCCTCAAGTCTCAGTGAGTATCTTCACAAGGTGGATCCTGCTTTTCACAAAATCTCTCCAAGACAGCACTGATATATAGACTGTATTTTATATAGCTTTTACCATGGACATAAATAGGTTAAAACATAACAAAGATAGCTGGGTGCACAAGTCCCAGGATAAAAACAGTGCCTAATCCTGGTAGGTGCACTGGTACCACGTCTGGAAAAAATGACAGTGTAAAATTCTCAAGACAAGGAAATATTCCTACAATGAGACTAGGCCAGGCCCAGGGGGAGAATGCCCACCCTGGTGAGAAGGAAGTAGCAGTCCACAAAAATCATAAAAACTGATAGGCCAAAACAGAGCCATACAGATGATAAAGTTGACTATTGATGACAAGAAAGAAATGATGTATTGTTACTGTTATGCAAAAAGCCTAGAATTTCTAGACAAAAGATATATGAAAAGATTTATGGAGAAATTATAGGAAAGAAAAATACTTCAACAAGAAAAACTATAAGAAGTTTCTAATAAAAATGTGTGTTCATTAATACAACAGATCCAAGAAAAACACTATCTAGACCAAGTAACCTTGTGTTGTTTGGAAAATGAAGTAACTGAGGAAGTGCAAAAATTTAAAGAACAAAATTTTGAGATGTTTGAAGGGTATAAAAAAAGAAATTTAGACCTGGGAAAGAAAGAGAGATCTGATATGGTGCAATATTTATGCAAAGGAAAAAGCTACATTAATCAACACAAAATAGGCAACCCCAAAGATATTCAAAGAGAAATATAGGCAAAGGCATCCAGATATGGAACATTTCACAATAAAAAATAAGATCACAAAGAGGGAATGTAGAACTGAAGATTGGGAGCAGAGAATGTGCCCTCAGTTTAGAAGAAAATGATCTAAGAGAAGAGTTGTTTGATTTAATAGAGATGGATAGACATATTAAAATCAATGAAAGAAATAGACTGCAGAAGGTCAATAAACCCCAAAAGTTATGTTTGATGAAACAAATTAACACAGTAATTAGGACTGTCCATAGAGATTTATGCAACATAACAGAAGTAAATAGCATACGTTACTATGCAGCCAAATTAATAACAGATAAAGTCCTACTACAAGAACACAGTAGTAAGGAAAGGACGGGGAGAATTGAATGCCATTATGGAAGTATTGAATAGAGAAAACTATAAAGCAATTAAGACAAGAAGTGTCACAGTTGGAAGAGTATATAAGAGGGAACAGATCAACAAAAATGCTCAGAAAGATAGATGTAATAAAAGCAATGCGCAATATTATAACAGATCAGGATTTATCATGAACTATCGCAAATCATATACTAAAAATAGCACAGGTCGAAAAGCTTAGAAAATATATAGATAAATATAAAGAAAAACTACAAAATAAGAAATGTATTGATGACCTAAAAAAGGTTTCATAGAGAACTAGGAAACAAGGTAAAAGGAATTGAAAGACCACCAAAAAAGAACTAGATACATTTTGGAGAAATATTTCTGAAGATCCTGTGGAACATAACAAAGATGCTAAATGGATAGAAAAAAATAAAAGAAAGAATAAGAAGTTCAAATGTACAGGATTTGAAATGGGATGAAGTAACAGCCAGGGAAACTGAAACAAAGTTAAGAAAAGCCTCTAACTGGAAAATCCCAGGCCCAGATGCAGTACCTAACGTCTGGCTAAAAGTATTAACATCATTGCATGAAGATTTAGCCATGTGTAAGAACTATTCATATGCATACCCTAAACAGACACCAGCCTGGCTAACAACAGGAAAAACAATGCTCCTATGTAAGAGTGAACCTGCAAGCTACTGTAAAAACTATAGACCAATAACTTGCCTTTCAACGATGTATAAACTATACACTGGAATTGATAACCAGAAAAACGATAGTGCCCAAAAGACCAAGTAGTCACTGTAGATGTCTCCACAAAAGATTTATTAAAATTCCACAAACGTTAAAAAATATTAACGCTCTTGTAACTTCAGTACATACAACGCGTTTTCGTCCTCACACTCAGGACTTCATCAGATAAGTGTCATTACATCTCATGTACATTTGTATAATTTTATTAAGTGAACAAACATTTAAAATCCAATAAAACCACATCAATTAATTCAAAATGACTAATCAGAAGCATCCTACTACTTAATATTAATGCCTATCTGTTTCAGAAAGTGTCATCACAGTATGTAAAATTTAACCTTTTGTAACTCTTCGTCTTTTAGTGAAGTGATTTTTGAAACAACACCATCATCATATAATCCACACATTGGTGTTTAGAAATAATAAATAAATAAATAAGTGTTAATAAATATTGTATGTATAAAAATAATAATGAATAAATATTATATAAATTTAATTTATTTCATATTAAAAGTTTCTATGTTAAAAATATGCTTGAGGAACCAATGTATACAAAATTGTGTTTTTTGTATACATTGGTTCCTCAAGCATATTTTTAACATAGAAACTTTTAATATGAAAGAAATTAAATTTATATAATATTTATTCATTATTATTTTTATACATACAATATTTATTAACACTTATTTATTTATTTATTTATTATTTCTAAACACCAATGTGTGGATTATATGATGATGGTGTTGTTTCAAAAATCACTTCACTAAAAGACGAAGAGTTACAAAAAGTTAAATTTTACATACTGTGATGACACTTCCTGAAACAGATAGGCATTAATATTAAGTAGTAGGATGCTTCTGATTAGTCATTTTGAATTAATTGATGTGGTTTTATTGGATTTTAAATGTTTGTTCACTTAATAAAATTATACAAATGTACATGAGATGTAATGACACTTATCTGATAAAGTCCTGAGTGTGAGGACGAAAACGCGTTGTATGTACTGAAGTTACAAGAGCGTTAATATTTTTTAACGTTTGTGGAATTTTAATAAATCTTTTGTGGAGACATCTACAGTGACTACTTGGTCATTTGAGCACTATCGTTTTTCTGGTTATTGGTTTGGTTTTAGTGCCTTTGCTGCTTTGTTTGTGGACACTGGAATTGATGCCAACAGAGTTTATAGTCATCTAGAAGAAAACTCAATTATGGCAACAGAACAAAAGGATAATAAAAGAAAGTCATATGGAACAAAGGATCATTTGTTGTTAAATAAAGTCATAGTGGAGAACTGTAAAATGGGGAAGAATCTAAGTATGGCATGGATAGACTACAAAAAAGCATTTGACAGTATCCCACTTTCATGGATAAAAGATTGCTTACAAATGTATAAGGTACACCCTACAATGATAAGCTACATCACACTGACCATAAAATTGTGGCAAATCACTTTTCAGTTAAACCATGATAAAGGACAAATTATTATTCCGGGGATAAAAATCCAAATATGGACATTCCAGGGTGACTCTCTGTCACCATTGCTCTTTTGCCTTTCCCTTAACCCATTAAGCTGTCTGATTAATAGATTAGGTCATGACTATAATTTGGCTCCCAGAAAGCAAAACAAAGTGTAAAGACTTCTCATCTTCTCTTTGTCAATAATTTAAAACTGTATAGCTCATCAGATGAGGAACTGAAAGCATGACTGCAAGTAGTCAAAAATTTTTAGACGATATAAGAATGTCATTTGGTCTTAATAAATGTACAAAAGCAACCTTTAAAGCAGGAAATCTGCAGCACCAAGAAAACATCAGTCTGTGACAAGAATGTGATATAAAAGAACTTGAGCAAGAGGGAGTGCATAAATATTTGGGAATTGATGAGGGATCAGAAATAAAGCATGGACAAATGTGAATAAATCTCAGTAAGGAATATTTTAGAAGAGTTAAATTAATCTTGAAAACAGCATTGACATCTAGAAACAAAGTTCAAACTATAAACCAATTTCCTCTTCCTGTCTTAACTTACAGTTTTTGAATGATTGACTTACCCCAAAATGTGTTGGATAGATTAGATAAGAAAAAAAGAAGGATGCTTCATGTGCATCAAATGATTGATAAAATCAGTGCAGACCAAGATTATATATTCCCCATTTCAAAGGAGGTATGGCCCCCTTTGAAACTGATTACATGTATAGATCTGCAATCATGGGACTGCATACATATCTGCTACCCTCACTAGAGCCAAACATAGTGAAAGTTTTGAAAATGAGGAGAATAAATGTAATATGACTTCCCTGTTTAGTCTAGCAGAATCATATCGAAGTCAAGCAGGAATGGAAATTAAATCAGAAGTAGATGACAATCAGGCAGCAACTTAAAGTGCCAAAAAAGAAAAGAAAGAATATAAGATGAAGGATCAGATGACAAGGCAAGGAATGTGAATAATGTATAAATATAGTAGCAAGTATAGAAAACTCCTGGAACAGCCTCATGTTGATCTTTATTGAATGCAGGAAAGGTTAAGGAGAGGCAACTTCAAACCAAAAGATGAAAGATTAATATTAGTGGCCAAGATAGTGGACTACATACACTTTGGTTTACAAAGTTCATTGAACATGTGGGAGAAACAGACAAATGTAGGTTTTGTAAACTAGAATTGGAAACAGTTACACATCTTGTTGCTGGTTGTGAAATACTAATAGCAGAAGGACTGCATACTGAAAGGGATAATAATGTGGCAAGACTGTTGCACTGGGGATTGTGCAAACATTATAATATTAGCTGAAAAACACTGGAAACATGAACCACAAAGCATCATAGAAAACAATGAAGTCTGCATCACATGGGATCATCCATTACCAACAGTTCAAAAGATAGATGCAAGTAAAACAGATATAGTGGTCCATGTAAAGAAGACAAAACTAGCATTGATCATTGAAAGCACTACACCCAGTGACTACAGTATCTTGTGTACAGAGAGACACAAAGTCATAACATATCAGGATTTGCAGGCAGAAATGAGAGCAATGTGGAAGAAAGATACACAAACAGTTCCAATAGTAGTAAGAGCAATGGGTCTTATAAAAAATAATCTACACTCATATTTATATATGTTACTGATATATGTAACTCCATACACATTGTAGGAGTCATTACTAGGCACATTGCAGTTGGCTGACATCAAAGATCAAAACAATACTTATTTAATGAACTTTAGTCATTCTTTGATGTAGGAATGGGGTCCATTCCCATCATATTATTAGAAACTGAAAAGATTTGGAGAAATTAAAAAAAAAAGACAGCTAGGTATCAACCCTTATATCATTAGATGGATTGTTAACTGGCTCATTGATAAAAAACATAAGGTCAAAATAGGGGAAGCCACCTCCTACAGCAGACCTATAACCAGTGGTGTTCCACAGGGATCAGTCCTGGGACCGCCGAAGTAGAAGCAAAAACTAAAGCTCTGTGGCTGACAAAGTTTGCTGATGACTTCAAACTGGAAGTGGTCATAGAATTTCCAAATGATGTCATCATCCTAGAAGAGGGTCTTACACAAACAAATGATTGGTGCCAAAGTCATGGCCTTAAACTCAATGCAAAAAAATGTATTATCATCCTTTTCGGTAAGAACAATGCTCCTGTTAACTACCGCACTCATAGTAAAACCCTGAGTCCGCACTCAGTGGGTGAGAGACCTGGACTCACAGGTTAACAGCAATCTTACCTTTGACCACCATGTCTCCACAGTGGTAAGAAGGGCATGCTATTTTGCTTGTCTCATAAGTAAGGGCATTGCCTCCAGAAAAAAAGAAGGTATAACCTCCTTCTACTCTTCCCTCATCAGGCTAATAATTGAGTACAATGCCACCTTTGGTATGTACCTTTACAAGCACCTGCAGCAATTAGAGAAACCACAAAGGTTCCTCACAAGGAAAAATTCAAGGTCTTCAGCATATGTCCTATGTGGATCTTCTGAAATCACTGTCACTTTATTCTATTTCATACAGACTACGCAGAGGTGATCTTTGCCTTGCATATAAGGTGATCTCTGACTGTGCCTTTATTGGAAATTATGCATATCCGCAAGTCAAATGGTACACCGGTTACTTGGTCTAAAGACCTTAACCTGGTATTGTGCCACTTTTCCGAATGTAGAATGACAAACATCTAATATAGCTTGCCAAAGTATTGCACATTGCTGATCCATTAATATTAGATTGCATATGTGTCAAAGTATGTATAAATAATGAATTTGCCTCTAAATGTTGTCAGGAAATGCATTTAAAACATGGTTTTGTGTCTTTTCTGTGAAATGATCTCTTTTCATGTTCCTGTTGATTATAACATAACATATGCTTTAAATGTGCTGCACTTCTATACATAAACTTTAGACAAGAGGGCATTACATTAACAAGGCCACTGTAAGATTGTAATATAGTCCAATGCTTTCTACACACACTCACACACACATTATATATATATATATATATATATATATATATATATATATATATATATATATATATGGGTCACCTTCAGATGCCCGACAGCGCATTTCACCGACACGGAATCCGACGGGTCGAAAACACAGACAACGCAGATGACCGACAAGGTGAGAACCCGACGGACTCGGTAAGTGTGCGATAGAGTGAGGGATTTAGTGTTAGGGAGCGGACAGGTAAGTGTGCTATAGTGAGGGACTGTGGGTTTAGGGGTGGGTTAAGTGAGTTAGGGTTAGGGTGCAGGTAGGGTGTGTGTGCGATAGTGAGGGACTGTGGGTTTAGGGGTGGGTTAAGTGAGTTAGGGTTAGGGTGCAGGTAGGGTGAGTGTGCGGTAGTGTCGGATCTTGGGGTTAGGGGTGGCTAAGTGAGTTAGGGTTAGGGTGCAGGTAGGGTAAGTGTGCGGTAGTGTCGGACCTTAGGGTTAGGGTTTGGGTTAGGGATAGTGGATATGTTATGTAGTGTACTGTGTTGTTTACGTGTAGTGTGTTGGTGTAATGGTATTCGGTGTTTTGTGTTGTCGGTATTTTTTGTTGTCGGTCTTTTGGTGTCGGTGATTTGTGTGTCGGCGGTTTGGCGTTTCGGGCATCTGAAGGTGATCCATATATATATATATATCACATAAATAGTATGCAAATTCTAAATAATCAGGATGGTAATTTTATAGTTCTTAATACCATTATGTCTCATGCTAAATTTATTTCTATTCATATTACCAAATACATGTTTAATCATTTTATTTCTATCAATATGTATTTGTTGTCGCAGATCATTCACTATATTTTCCAGATAACCCTCTTCCTTTAATTTCATAAGCCAAAGTTTTTAGGACAAGGAGATTACCTCATCTGGTGTGTTGATCTCCTAGATTTTCAACTAATTTGTCCACACACTGTTAGGGAAAAATATGACCTGCATGTATGCTACTTCTTTGAAGATATGTCACCTTCCTAAGTTCTTGTTTATAAACTGATGATTTTAAATTCAAGTCTGTACTAGTCAAGAAACGTCCAGAACATTTATCCCATTTTGTGTTGCACACATTTTAAATTTCAAAAAAATTTCATAGAATTTATATAGTCAAAACTGTTGGCAAATGATGTAACTGATGTTAAGGATGCCTGAATAATGGGAGTGTTGCTCATGAAACAATATAGCGAAATTTAATGAAATTCAATTAAATTGACTGTAAATGATGAAACAATGCAAATGATGTTCATGATAGCTTTATAATGGAGCTTTTCTGCCCAGATCTCCTTTGAGAAAGGGCACTGCTCTGTTGGGCTCTCCTGGTAAGCAAATGTCAATAAATAAATAATATAGCCAATAAATAAATTCAAATCATTCATTGTTCTACCCCCATAAGAGGAAGATATCATCAAAGAAACATTTTAAAAATAATATTTCCTTCCTAATCAAATTACATTTTTCACAGACATATTTTTGTTCCCAAGCAGATACCATTACCTTAGCAAATGTATTAGCCATGGGAATATCTATGGCTACTCATGAACATTGCAAAAACAATTGATCCTGAAGCATAAATATATTATTTTCATGTACTAATGAATCTAATTTATATACAGTGTTAATAAACAAAACACAAAGAACAGTCACTCAACCTACTTCTGATAGTATTTATCCCAAAATCATGTTGGCATCTTTGTAAAGAATGATTCTATAGCCAATGTAACAAAAATAATATCCCTCTTTATATTTTCATATTTTTATTTAAACACATTTTTTTAAACATCATTATCCCTAATATAACTATCTACAAGTGTCAAATATTTTTTTCAAAACTGACTCCAAATACAACAATATGGGATCTATACTCCATCCCTGTGAAGAGACCATTGATTTCATAGCTTTTTAGTTGATATTAAATATATTACGGGGACTTTATTCATTGTTTCATGTCATATAATGAAGATCACAAAATATGTAATATTATTTAACTGCTCATCGGTATGTATTGTTTGGAAGACTTGAAAAAGCATATTAGTGTGAAAGCTTGTGCATAATTGCAAATGTATTTTTGGTTTATGAACAGCTTCACTGTAGTTTTCTTTGAGCTGATACACTTTGATTGGTGATATAAATGTTGTTAGTTGGTATTCAGTATCATTTTAATCTGTATTCATCTTGAACTTTTCTCTCCAAATCTGCTCTGTTAAAACTAAGCAATATTATCAGCTTAGTCAGGAAACTGCAACAAGCAAGTAAATGCATCCATTGTTACTAACCATTTGCCTATTCTTTGCCATCACTAGCTTGAAATTCCATGACAAAGCACTGCATTACATTTGTGTCTGTTAGAGATAGTCAGTTATTGTGGATTTGATTTTCTCATCATGGCAGTTGATACTGAACATATCAGACTTCATGCTACAGATTTATTTAAATTATTTGTAGAAATGCAATCTACAGTTTCTAAGACAAATATATTCTTGGACGGCGTAGTGGTGCAGCAGTAGCATTGTCACCTCAGAGTAAGAGGTTCTCTGGTTCAATTCCTGGCTGGGGTGCCTTCTGTGCAGAGTCTGCATGTCCTCCCTGCATTCGTGCGGGTTTCCTCCGGGTGCTCCAATTTCCTTCCACGTTACAAAGACATGCATATGGAGCCTTTTTCCCCGGGCCTCTACTGAAAATTGGCTTTGTTCCAAGTTTGACTTTCCCCGTTAACAAATGTTAAATAAAAAAATAAAATATTCAATATCTAGGCAAGAATCTGTGTTTTAGGTTCATAGATAAGTACTAGGCTAGCTACCTTTGTTGGTCATTTTAAACCTAGCCAATTTCCCTTTCAAAGGAGAAAATCAGTCCTTGTATCTTGTGTCCGTGAAGTAAACACCGTAACCATTACACCAATCCCAACTAAAATTACTCTCTGGTATACTTGCAGTGGGATCTTTAGCATCTGCCTTAGCTACCACTATCTCACATAAATGGGATCTCAGTTTAGCATCTTATCTGAAGGATGACATAATCAGGAGTTCAGCACCCTCCTTATGCAGTCCATCTAACTGGTCAGTATCATCATCATCAATCACCTTTTTCCCATTTTCTACACAAGGTTAGGGTATCGTGTCAACTGTCACCATCTCTCCATATTCAATGCTACTCTCCTGCCTTCTTCAACACTCATGCCTGACTATCATAGCTCTTCTCTCACCCAATCCATCCACCTTTTTGCTGGATGCCCTTGTTTTCTCTTGCTTTCTTCCTGTATGTCCCAAATCTTCTTCACCAGATTGTCTTCTGCTTTTCTGCCAATGTGTCCGAACCATTGTAATCTGTTCACTTTGTCATTTTCTGCAATTGGAGCTACTTTGGCTTCTGCTCTTATGTCATCATGTCTTTGTCTGTCCCACAGTGTGCATCATGCTACCTGTCCCAGGCTTATCATCTCCACCATCTCGATCTTCCTCATCTGCTGTCTTCACTGCCTAGGTTTCTCTACCATGCATTAGTACTAGTCTCACCACTGTTTTGTGCACCTTATTTTTCAGATTCTATGGCATGCTTCTGTCAAATACTACACCTGAAACTCTGTGCCAGTTGGCTGCAGCCCCTCTGATTCTAGTTTAGACCTCCTCATTCAGACTTCCCTCTCCCAGATACTTGAAGCTGTTAACCTGTTCTACTATTTTTCCTTCTATCTCACTTCTCAGCTTCTTCTGAATGTCACCATGTGCTGCCATTACAACTGTCTTATCTGTAATCAATTTCACCCCATGTGCCTTCATTTTTGCATTCCATTCCCCTATCCTTTGTTGACGTTCTTGCTCAGAGTTTGCCTGTAATGCCACATTGTCTGTATTCAGAAACGTTGTTGATTTGTTCCCTCCTCCTTGTTTGCTAATGTATTCCATCACCATTATGAACTACAATGGCCTCAAAACTGAGCCCTAGTGTACACCCACTCCCACTGGGAAGTTCTCTATAAGACTGAACACTGTTTATACTTATAGTCCACCTAACTAGTGTGGGATTAAAACCCACAGTCTTCAGTATCAAACATAAGTGTGTAACCTGTTCCACCACTGATCATTACATCGGATTGCATTTAGACACAGACATGCTGGAATCCTTTAAAATCATTCATACTTATTGTGACAAGAAGACTTAACTTTCTAATTTTCCCATATAGTTTTGATTTTTTAACCACATGTATGTTTATGAATCTTTACTGCCTATTTTTAAATTTAACTCAATAAATAAATACTGAAAACATTTGCCAAAATAACTTAATCTCATCCTCTGCACATTCCAGTACCTTGGGAAAGCATTATGGTGATAAGTGAATATCACTCCGATGTTATTTATTCAATTTCACCTGCCTTCTGAAGTATGCATTTCAAATGCATTCTTTTTGTGCTTATTAAAGATGAACAACTGTTTTTCATTTGTTTACTTGCTTTTTGAAGTTGATATTTTTATATGAGGGGACTTTCACAAAATAATATATATTTAATTAGTTTACTACTTTTTATTTTTTATAATATAAATTGTTTAAACCAGATTCATAATTCTAAAAAAAAAATAAAAAAATCATACATGTGATATCTAAATAACCCTTTTTCTATCTGTATTTTAAAAGTCTACTTAAAAAGAACTAGTTAAATCAGCTGTATAAACTTATATCTCTGTATTTATTGATTTTTTATTTGCTGTGGTATTTTATACTAATTGCTTTCAATGTTTATTGTAATCTCCACTCCCATATGGAAATTTAATTCTCTGTACTTTTATTTTAGCAATGTTTTTAGTCTGTGGAGCTTTTCTCCCTGCACCTCTTCTGAAAATGAGTTCCTGACCCAGTCAGAATTTCCCGGTCAATAAATGTCAAATAAATAAATAAACAGTAAAATGCATCACATTACATTTGATATTGAAATACATATTGCTTAAATTGGACTATTTCTGTTTGTTTTATTTGAAGAAATTGACAATATTCAATATGAAATTAGTATTGGTGCTTCCAGCATTCATTCTTGTGCACACTCATTTGTGAAGACTAATATGAAACATGCTGTTTGATTGAAATGTAAACTCAAAGTGGAGAAAGACAAGAGTCTTGTGAAGCAAGAGTAGCCCCTTTATTGCATTTACTTTTAGAGCACTATGACAGGATTGTCAAAAGAGCCATTTTGTTGAGTTTGACAAGAGATTAACCTCCAGAGTGGCGCTCAAGAGGTGGATTTCCTTAATTCTATCTTGAAAAGACATGATGAATTGAAGTTAGATTAGAAACCTGCTCATAATCCTTTGTAATACCTGTGGAGTTGCAGCAGTCCTGGTGTATTATAACGTTAATGAAATGTAAAAGCATGAAGTGCCTAACAGCATTGCAAGCTGTAGCACACATGCTCCTGCCATGTAAATGGCAATCAGGAGTGCTGGACATCTCTAATCTGCCAACACCTTTAAAAGCTGTAACACAGTTAGTGTCGCCATGCTCCTGCCATATAAATGGCAATCAGGAGTGCTGGACATCTCTAATCTGCCAACACCTTTAAAAGCTGTAACACAGTTAGTGTTGCCAAATAAATGGCAGCCACATGTGTAGTACAACTCTAATCAAGCAATGACCTTAAAAGCTATAAACACTTTGTTCTGCCATACTTTTGTTGTTCCATTGTTTGTGTGGCAGCATGAGTTGCAATTATACCTTTTAAAGCTGTAGTGTTCATAATATAGTGCTGTGGCAGTTGCCGTCTGTGTAGAAGGGTGATGTTCACTAATATCAACAAGGCTCATACTTAACCACCTCACTATAGAAAGCGTGTTAAAGTTAGGTGCTTGTGCATAATTCTTACTATAATAAAAATGTTCTCAGTTTAGCAGTATTATCAGCACATTCAAAATATTAAAGATAGTTCATGACCATTTTTCTTGCTTTCTTTCTTTCTTTCTTTATTTATTTTACATTTGTTGACTGGGAGAGTTCGACTGGATACACGTCTATTTTCAGTGTAGCCCCCAGGAATAAAGCTCCACAGATCAAACAACATAGCATGTGAATAAAATTAGTAAACACATTATTTTTGAAAAAGGTTACATAGTTATGAAGTTTAAAAATACAAAAGTTCATAGAAAGCTCTTAAAATATCCAAGAGATTTATGTCATATTTAAACGGTGGACAACGAAAAATAGTCACCTATTAACCAGAAAAATTAGGCTGGCTTTTAAGTTGCATATAAATATCTGTATAACTGAATGAGTTCAACAGTGATTAATGGAAAAATCACAGTGTGTTAAGGTGCATGGACAATGTTCTAACTGTTTTTCTGTTATATCAGGTAACCCCCAGGGATCAATACTAGGTCCAGCATTATTTAATTTTGTATTTTTCTACTCTTACAACAAATTCAAACTACTTGAATGTTAAATATGTTAATGATATTAAACCTGATATAGAGTGGAGAACAGCTACAGTCATAAACCTGCATAAGGGTGGACAATCAATTGACCCAGGTAACTTCAGACCCATAAGTTTGATTGGCCTTATTTGTAAGGCCTTGGAAAGAATAATAATGGACCTGATAAGCAAAGACATAGGAAATGTTCAAGCATTGGAACTGACCCAATTCAGCTTTGTTAAGGGTAAATCATGCCTGCTAAACCTGGCGAACTTCTTTAAGAAGTTCACTAAGGCCATGGATGAGGGTAAAACAGTGCATACCTCTTATCTTGACCCGGGTAAGACATTTGATACAGCATCCCACTCAGATATTATAAATAAACTCACAGAATTAGGCATTAATTCCTACATCACCTGATGAATATCCAGTTGGCTCAAGGTTAGGACACATGGTCAAAGTGGGTGATTCAAGTTCCAGCAAGATGACAGTTACTAGTGGTGTGCTGCGTGGTTCAGTGCTGGGACCACTCCTGTTTGGAATTTACTTTGCAGATGTAAATGTGGAGGGTCACAGGATGATAAAGTCTGTAGATGAATGCAAGCTGGGGGATGTCAATGAATACCCAAAGATGTTGATATGCTTCAGGAAGGTATGAAACCAGATAAACGATTGACATCAGAACCACAGCCTGAAACTAAATGCAAAGAATGCATTATCGTGCCTTTTGGGAAAACAAATACCCCTACTGACTACAACACTGATAACACACCCCTAAGAGTAGACTCAGAGGTAAGGGATCTGGCTACCTAGGTAGATAGTAGCCTGAACTTTGACCATCATGTATCCACAGTGGTAAAGAAGCCATTCTATGTGATGGAACTTATAAGTTTAGGTATAGCTTCTAGATCCAGGGAGATTATAGTACCACTGTAAGCAGCCCTCATTAAACCAATAATTGACTACAATGTGCCATTTGGAATGTACTTGAAAACACACCTTCAGCAGCTGGCATGACCTCGAAGGATTGTCACAAAGAAAATACAGGGTGTAAACAATATATCCTATGCAGATTGGCTGAAAACCCTTTCCCTTTACTCTGTCTCCTACTGATTGTTAAGGGGTGACCTGTGCCTAATCTAAAAGGTGCTCACAAATCCAGGCCTGATGCATCTGCTGCATATCCACAAGACAAACAGCATGAGGGTCACTCATTTCAGGGATCTTAACTTAGTCAGTTTGTTCAACAAAATATGCTGGAGAGACATATATGTGTCCCAGATATTTCCACTTGTTTGGAATTGGCTTCCTATTCACATGAAGCAGAGTCCTTCATCAGTCCTCTATAAGGCCAGTCTGTATCAATAGGTGGAGAAATGTAAATTCACACCTGGGCTGGCACCTGTGTCCCTTGTGGATAGGGGCAATCTGAAAAAATCTAAAAATGCCAAGGCATAGGTACAAACCCATGCCTTTCTCCTGCCCCTAAAAGTGGGTTGTATTGGCTAGGCTTGTTAAGACTCTCCAGACATTAGCATAGTAATCTCCTATGAACTGATGAACCTATGAACCTATAACATCTGAAAATTATACAGCTTAACAGTTACCTGATATCCTGTATCAGGATATTATTTATTAAGTGGGTTTAGACAATTATACAGTTTTACGAGTGCATTGAGGAGCTCCATGTGGTAGCACTAGCATTTTCTGACATGGTGTGGGTAAGAGCAGTATTATCATGTGTCTGTCTGGAAGTGCCTGCTGGGTTCTGATTCCATTGCTCAAAGCAGATATGCATGTTTGTTGCATCACAGGCACTGATGTCTGAGGACCATGTGTGAGTCAAGTGAGGGGGTCTGCCTCTCCCACTGAAGATAATTTGCTCAGTAAAGTTTGGGCATATAAAACCTGGTTTGTATTGCAGCACTGCTCTAGCACCACTGTAAAAAGGCTTTCAGCACAACTGCAACAGATACTACACTGTCATTCTGTGGAGCCAGTGCTGCCATGACTACTTCAGGTCAGCACTCCTGACCTTCATGTATCATGTAGTTGATGTGCTACAAGATTAGTGGCATGGGCAAGTCCACGCAGGTCAAAGCCATGGCATTGCTATGAAAATTCATGTGCCTGTAATAGTAAGCAGACGTTCTCTGACACACAGCCATGCACATCAGCTACACCCCCATGTGTAGTCTAATGGACAGTATCAGCACATCATAGAGAAGAGCTACCATCAGTACCAGACTCTGCATGGGGCAGTGGATCACAGTTATCATCATGTCTGTCATCTGACATCCTCGTGTCATCAGAATGGCCAGTCACACTACGCTCCCTATTGGAGGTACACCATGAGCTACATGTCTGTCCCCTTCTCGGTCAGGTACTCAACCCAATGCAGTGTCCCTTGTAATATTGACCATACTATCAGAGAAAGGAACATCACATTCCACCTCAGGATCAGTAGACAAGCTACTAGAGGAGGAAGATAATGGATGCGCTGCAAAAAGAGAAAGATGATACATGTCATATACAATCAGAAAGGTCAAACAAAGCAGCAAATGACATATCTTGGGCAACTATATAACTAATAATGGCATGGACTTAGAAGGTCAGCATGGCAGTGGAGTTTGCAAGGACTCTATAAATCAGAAGTTATACTATGTCATTTACATATCCAACAAATATGACAGAAAATGTACATAAAACTATTAAAACCTACCTGACATGTCCTCATCTGACACCACCACCACCAGTGGTGAGGGTTGAAATACGACTGCCATGTAAAATGAGAAACGTGCACAACTTAGCACTTAGCACGTAGAAGGCAATGTGTAGTATTCAACATGATATACAACACACAGCAAATAAGATAGACACATACCAGATGTGTGACAATCACGTGCAGATTACAGGTGTCCTATGCAGGTGAACAAGATTGTATTAATCATTAAGATCACAATTGCAATTAATATTGAAACATAACAACCATACAGACTGCCTTAGAAGGTATGTGAGGAACAATTTGTCTGGTGTAAAAAATAATCTGTAGTTTTAAATGGCATATAAACAACATGTGAGTACACTCCTTAGTCATAACAGGTGGCAGAGGCACACAATAATTATGGATCACACTACCACACTATGGAGACATTTACGTAACAAACAGTGCAACAATATAAGCAACCTTACCAGGTCTGTCTGTGTCTGATGGTTTATGTTCCATGTTGTGCAAATATGTATTTGTAGCTTAAAATGGCATACAAGCAACAACGTGAGTGTACTCCACAGGCAGAGGCACACAGCAGCTATGAAATACATTACCACACTATAGACACATGTGACAAACAGTACCATTGTTCCGATGATGATGGAGCTATGCAACTGAAACACACTGCATTACAAATGTTACTGAGAGTGTTATCTACTCACTGTGTAGGTAAAATAACATGTTATAACACTTACCTCGTGCATCTGCATCAGGAATGTAGTCACATACATGATGTAATTCCAGTGCTGTAATAAAATATAAAAATACAGTAAGAGTTATAAATAAAAATCGTTTAATGAGAATTAGAGTATGCTTCACTGTTTGTGAATGTCAGGCATACAGGATGTCCTGGAATACCTGCTTTGACACATCCCCCAGGTATCCGATGATCCTAGCAGATGTTATTGTGTGAGACCAGGAACACCAATATTTCATCCAGAGAGGCAATGGTGGCCCACCTCCATTGACATTCCTTTCCCTATAATAGTGGTGGAGTCTTTTAACTGCACAGAGGATCACATCAGAGCAAAGTCACTGGCAGGCCTCACTGAATCTGTTGTGTCCACCACAGCACTGAGCATGTTTGTGAGATCCCTCCATACTTTATGTCTCCACACAGTATTATCTGTCAGTCCCTGCAGATTCTGGCCATGCTGGTGCAAAGCCTCTATAATTATCTCATTCTCACATGGAGAAAAATTGTCATTTTTTGGTTTGGTCATCCGAAAGACAGGGTGATACGCACATCTCAGATTTTATACAGGGGTTCACATTTCGGCATGTCAATGGTGAAAGCATATGTCTAAGGAATGTCTCACATCTCATTAACAGTATACTGCTATGTGAAACAATTTGTGAGAACTACATTTCTGTCATTTACAGATACGTGTAAGAAACATAAAAAAATGTCTGAATAGCTGACCCGTATGTCCTAACATCATTAGCATACATATGCACAGCTATCAATCCAATCTACATGTTTGGATACATCATATATGCAGAGGTGGACCCATGTTAGTGAATACATTGACAAGTAAGGGCCAAACACATAACCAGTGTACCACAACTCCAGTAATACAAAAAATGTGTTTACACAGTTGCATGCAGTTCCACCTACTCCTACCAATTCTACCTCAAGCATGTTTATGTGTCACAGATGTTATTGCAGTCAGTGACAGACACTGACACAAATGAGACCTGCATGATATAATACACAACAGAGCTATTGAAAATGTTACAAAGACAAGGCAGAAAAAAGATTGGGGGGAATTCAGTAAAGCTAACATGAAATTTTGTACTGTGTGTGCATCGTGCAGCGATGCATACACAAGCATGAACAGTTTTAGATTCAGTAAACCCCGTTTAACAGCACACAAGCACAAGCAAAAGGAAACTTCCGTGAAATGCTAATTTTGGCTTAAGTTGCTGAATCTCATGCAAATTAGCCAGGTGGAGTGATCCAACAAGATGTAATGCATCTGTGTAAGCTCTGTGTCAGTGCCAGTAGTGTATGCGGACATTTTCTGTTTACAGGAGTCTACACTGAAAGAAGGGAATGTAAAATTCCACAAATATGGGAATAATTCCCCTGAAAAGGTAAGATCGCATACACAAATGTGCAAAACATACATTGTGGATGTCTGAAAACAGTAGGGATTATTTGAAATTAATATTATTTTAATAATTTCCACATTTGTGCTATGTGCCACGTTGCACAAATATGCTTAACTTAAATATAAAAAAAAATGTAAAATAACCCTTATAAGTACATCAGAGAAATGTACTGTAAGACCTTGCAACAGGTCTGTACAATGGTGCATTTGTGCTGTTACCCAGCTTACTTGGTTATGAACCATGTAGTTTCCAGGATGTCAGCACAAATATTATGCAAATGAGGGTAAAAGGCCTGGATTCGGTGAATCACTAAAAGGAACAACTGTGTCTGCTCATCCACTTTGTGTAGGCTCCTACACAGTTGTTATATTCCCACTGGATATGAATGACATTGAAATGTGTGTCCTGTAACTTTCATGAAGTCTCTTGCTCAGTGTGCGTTTTTATGAAATGCACCACTTGCAGCAAACGATTTAGGCATAGCTTAGCATGTTTTCACAAGCAGACCACCCACATCACAGTCATGATGTAGCCAACTATGAACAGAAACTGGATATATTCAATTAATATATATATATATAGCTTTGTATAAGCTATGCTGCACAAAGCAGCACATAGCAGCATCATGCAATAAAGTAGGACCTTCAGATCATGTCAATTATATCTTAACCAGGTGAACTGCATCATAGTTAGCCAATCACACATGGTGAACCTACACCACAACTGTATAAAGTATGCATACACCCTACATTTTGATTTTCTGTCAATATTCTGAATCATTGGAGTAGAGACTTGGAAATTTTAACTGAGATAATGCTAGGGGCTGCTGCAGCTATTCTACATCTGTATGTGCTAGATGCTGAAGTCAGTGATGCTGAAGCTGCTAACAATAGGCCTAGACTGAGGAGGAGAAGAGGGTTCAGGCTCAAGGTAACCTTCCAGGAGCTACATGAGCTGGAGATTGTTGCAAGAACTCAGTGAGCTCTGCCACCCTCAACTCAGAGCCAGAGCTAACAGAGGGAAACCCATCACAGTAGAAACTAAGGTATGTATAGCCCTTAGGATACTAGCTACAGGTACTTTTCAAACACCAGCTGGGGACATGATGGGGGTGTCACAGGCATCTGCATCCAGGATACTGCAGCAATTCCTGGATGTTATGCTGCCACTTGCCAGTGAGCACATATCTTTTCCCCTTTCCCATAAGGTGAGGGTCAACAATATGCAACGGTTCTATTATGTAGCACACTACTCTGAAGTACTGGGTGCTATAGATTGCACTCATGTACACATCAAGGCACCACCTGATGAGCAGGGTAGAATTTATGTTAACTGCAATGGATACCACTCCATCAACTGCCAAATCATGTGCAATGCCCAGGGGATTATCATGAATGTGCTTGCTTGCAACCCTGGCAGTTATCACAACTCCGATATCTGGCACACATCACAGCTGTACCAGATGTTTGCTGGTGGGACATACCATAGGGCCATTTACTTTGGGTTGCTGGATATGCCCTGGAAGCGTGGATGATGACACCCATCAAAAATGCAAACACATCCACAGAAGTATGCCATAATGTGGCACAGGATAGAGTGTTTGTTTGGGCTTCTGAAGTCATGGTTTTGGTGCCTCAATATATCTGGTGGAGCCCTGCAGTATACTCCAGCCACATGTGCACATATATTCACAGTATGTGCTATGCTACACAATCTAATCCAACAGAAACTGCTGCAGCAGGATCAGCAAAGGGAAGGGATACACAGCCCCACCAATGCCTAGGTCACTGCAGCCACAGTCACAGGAGGACTCAGAAGAGGAACCCCCTGCTGATGTCCCTGTAGGCAGGTGTAGACATGCTCAGTATGCCCTGGCTTTTGCTAAGAGACAATGCATAGAACATATACTGACAACCTAGGGACCTAGCGACTAGCACCATACTCCTACTCACATGTACATATTAAAATTGAAGCCAGCCAACTCACACAACCTGTACCTATCCATGGACAGGCTGTATAGTGCTTGCAGCAAACAGAGTCAGCCCTGAACTACAGTTGTGTCAACTGCTGCATTTGCAAGGTAAGTCTGTTACCTACACAGTAGTCTAGTGGATTATTATGATATATCATTATATATATGGACCTGGTACATTATGCAAGTAGCTATAGTGGGCAATTTGGACAGAACTGACATCCACATGGAACTACAGACACCCATTCCATTATCACATCTCCATTTGTAATCAGTAGGCCTCATGCATTGAATATTCATGCATTCCTACTGCAACAGACTACTGGTACACCATTCAATGGAAATGTTAGAAAGTGAGGTTAAATGACAATCAGATTAGTGTGTATCCTATCAGAACACTTGTTTTGTTCCCCCACCCCTCAAAACAGCAGTGTTCCCTTGTAACTGCCGTAACAGTAACTCATCCATGCAGTATGAGCATTTCACACAGTTAGTATGTCACACAGTCTCAGGAGACTAATATAGAATTTGAGCTTACGTTCTTTGTGTTAGGTAACTGAGGAATAGCAATGTACATATTTATGGAAGAGATTGTGTGATGAATGATCCCCTTTTTATTAAGCAGGTTCAGTGTCTCAAAAGACTAAGGTAGTTAGCTTGTATGATAATGTTCAGGGTTCTACTTCAGAGATGTCCAAATGTTTTGGATGTGAAGTAATAATAAGTTGTGTTTTACAGACTGTGACTCTGTCTGTGATATCCTAGTATTAACCTCTTTCATATATTAATTACTCATTTGCACATTGCACCACATATCCAAGACCTATTTAAAAAGTCTTAGCAAATTTGCATGAAGCACAGCAGTGCAGAAATAGGTTCAGAGGTCACACCATGTAGCACACATAATACCAGCCTGGAGTACAGCTAGGTGTGGGCTGGAGTCAGTTTATGGAACAGTAAGTCTCTGATGTAAGTAATGCAACTCCCATTTGCATTCTGCTTAGCAATGTGCAAACAATCCAAAATTGCTACTGTGCATGCCCATACTTAGTTAAGCAGAGTGCAAATCCATTACCCCTTGTGCAAATTATTAAAAAAAAGTTGCATACATATCATATATATATATATATATATATATATATATATATATATATATATATATATATATATATATCTATATGGGTCCTCTTTAGATTGTTAAATGGCCATAACACTGACACGCATATGGCTGAGATGACAACATCGTATCTTCAAAACATCGAATGGTTTGCATGGAGATCACCGCAGGAAAAACTTGCCCTTCACTTCAATGTAAATGTGATCTTGAAGTTGGTATATTTAAGTAGCGGGGGGAGTGGGAGGTGCTGGGGGAGCACCCCCCCCCCCCGCTGCAGCAAAAAAAAGGAAAAAAATGTTTTTTTGTTTTTTATTCAGGGTCGATGTTTTGCAGTTATGATGTTGTCTTGGCCATACGCATGTCAACGTTATGGCCATTTGATCTGAAGTAGCCCCAAATATCTACACATACCAAAATCATGGAGAGTAAAGGTGCACTATGAGACATACAAGGTCAGATAAATGACCAAAAGTAAGGGCTCAACATTAGATAATACACTTACAAAATGTGGAAGTGCATAGAGTAAAATCTCTTGTATTTGGAGTACTATTAGGATATCTGAAGTTCAGGTTTCTGGCAGTCTTCTCTCATGTCATGTGTAAATGATGCCACATTTGACAGCAAACCACAATTTAGTATGAAACACACATCAATATGAGTCAAACCTGTGCACTTGCTGCAAGCATCTGCACAGTGTAGAGTCACAACACGTCTCCCTAAGGCAGCATGTGGAAACCTTGAAAATGTATGGTGCACTATATGAATATGAACATGTATTGTGAAGCCACACATTTGTATCTATGCCACCAAGAACACCCACATTCACTACAGCCCCTTGTGTCTGCTGGATTTCATCACTACAACCAAGCAAGTTCTGTAATGTATGATGATGTATGCTCACTCATCGACAGGGCAAACAGAGTTTGGCCACAGGCATGCCCATCCTAATTCAAACAGACATATATGCCCAAAATGGGTACTGTTGTCACATAGCTAGGATACAAAACATTTGTCTGACTTCTAGGCTAATATATGCAGATGACAGTAAGAAGCAATGTGACTCTGTAGGTCTCCCAAGCTGTTCAACACATGGCTTGCTTATGTCCTCTAAGATTAAGTCATCTGCAGTAATTTAAAAAGCAGACATGAACTGTGGTTTGTGCATTACGTACTATGATCTGTATTGTGTAAGGCTAGTTAGGTAGGGATTCTAATCTCAATCCAGCCCACTTTGTATGTATCCAACAAAAATCACACTAGTTGATTAGCAAAGCACAAATTGGAAACAGAGAAGTCACCATAATGCCCAGACATCCACGGAAGTACACTTTATTAAATACAAAGACAAAAAAATTAGCACTTTCGCCTACTTATTTTAGGCATCATCAGAGTCAGACTCACATTTCCATTAGTTCCCTTATATGGCATTGTTTAATTGAATTACATAGTTAATTAAACAACAAGTGTCATTCCCCCTTCTTAAAGGTATAGCATCAGGCTGCATATATTAAATATAGTTAAAAATGCTTAAATAATGCAAAACCAATAAAAAAAATTGTTAAAATAGATCACCTATGTAGTATATCAAACTTGCATAGACCTCAATTTCAGTAAACTAGTAACAGAACAGCTGTTATTTATTCTTGAGGATACTGAGGCATTAAGTCTCATCTGCCACATAGTCTCCCTGAATTCCAGTAGCATTTTAAAATCCCCCCCCCCCCCATTATACACCACTCTATCTACAATAAAAAATAAAAACTTTTGAAAACCCTCACAGGTGTCACTGTGGCAAAAAAGTGCATTAGTGGTCTTTTTGTTCTTAATATCCCTCAAATGTTCTGCCATCCTGTCATGTAAACTTTGTGCGGTTTTCCCTGCATAAAATGCAGGACCACTTCCACACAGGTATACCACCATTTTATTGTTACAAATAGTTTGCCCCGGATACTGTATCATCACTAGCCAACCTAGGGAGGCGAACCATTTGCCCTTTTATAACCCCTCTCTTCTGGTGGGCTGGGTGGCAGCTATCAAAGTGTAACAACTTGTTAGAAAAAGTTTTATTTCTAAAAATATTAGAGCGTAATTCTTTAGTTTGCAAATGTTTGTAAAGCAGGATGCCGAAAAACTCTATTTCCTTGGTCCCCACTTTATTTGTAAAATCTAAGAAATTGGTGGTGTTATTTAAATAAGAAACAAATTCAACAGTTCTTTCCTCAGTACCCCACCACAGGATTAAAATATCATCCAGAAAACGTTCCCATAGAATAATGTCATTTTTGAAAGGGGAATCAAAAACAAACTTTTTTTCCCATTCCGTTAATACTAAGTGTAAATGGGGGCACATTTTGCCCTCATAGCTACTCCTGACTTCTGCTTAAAATTTTCCCCTTCAAAATACAAAAATTGTTGTTCAGTACTGTTTGCATCATCTCAATTAAAATATTTATTTTTACATTATGTATGCTTTCCACATTTAACAGACTTTCACTGAACAATTCCAATCCAATGTAGTGTGGAATAACAATAAATAAATTGACAACGTCAATAGTAACAAAAATATAATCATCATCTTTGGGTGCATCCCTAAGTAATTCTAGGCAGTGCCAAGAATCTTTCAGAATGTGTGATTTACTGCTTAATGCCTTCTTGCAATAAACGTCCACATAAGCAGCCAAAGGTTCAGTCTTTGAATATCTAGCAGCTACAATTGGTCTAAAAGGAGGATTGTTGGTGCCCTTATGAATTTTAGGAATACCAAATATTGTCAGAATTACCAGAAATTCCACATTTAAAACATCCCATTCACTAGAATCAATAACATCCTGGCAAAAAGAATCATATAGCCACCAAACAATTTTCATATATGGCCTATTTACTTCATTAATGGACACCCTATCATAAACTTTTTCATCATTAAAGAATACTACTGCCCCTTCCCCATTGCTGGGTTTCATAACCCTATAATCTCTTTATAGCCCACAATTTCAAGCAGTCCCTTTCATTAACATATACGTTATCAACAAAAACAGTGGGTCTTCACAAAACTTTTCTAATTTCAACTTCACATGTTTGTTCAAATGTGTTAATAGCAGCATTGATGACAATGTTTATGACAGGGTGTCCATTAATGAAGCTCTAATATTTTTAGAAAGAAAACTTTTTCTAACATGTTCTTACATGTTGATAGCTGCCACCCAGACCACCAGAAGAGAGGGGTTATAAAAGGGCAAATGGTTCACCTCTCTAGGTTGGTTAGTGATGATTATACATTTTTTTTCTGATATTGATCCACAGCCATGTGGCAGAGGTTGGCCAATAAAACAGGATCATATACCAAATAGACCAGACATATGGGCAATATTCAGTACATCCTGAAAAAATAGTGACAGTTGAGAGGTATGTTTGTGTACACTAATTACACTTGACAGCTGGACAGTCACGGCGCAGGTTATGTTTTATTTATGACATGCCAATACAGTATTGAATACTGCACAATTTCTCATTTGGCTGGTGTGGGATTAGAACTCACAAGCAGTGGCTAAGGTAATATTTAACATTTTATTTGAAACAATAAATTATCAGAGCACTGTCTCTTTTTACACTTTATTGATTCCTGTTGTTTCAAATCTTGCATTTACACACATGGGTAGCTGTCTAGGACTTCTGTTAACTTACACATCTACCCTGTTCATTTATTGACTGCAACCTACAGCATATTTCAGACAAAACAAGCAAAACACAACATTGACTCTTAATCTGGGTATTGCTCAATATTTATTTATGACTTGCTAAAACAGTATTGAATACTGCACAATTTCTCAGTTGGCTGGTGTGGGATTGGAACCCACAAGCAGTGACTATAGTAATACTGAACATTTTATTTGGAACAACAAATTATCAGAGCACCGTCTCCTTTTCATAGGATCCTAGGATCATAGGAAGTCACTAGGCTATTGGCCCTGAGGCCCTTATAAGCCTAGCTAAGAGTTTAGCCCATGTTTAGACAAATCAGCACTCAAAGCCCCTGTCTAGCAGGGGCACAGGTGGAATCCCAAGGAATGTATTTTTTATTTCCCATCCAGTTATCCAGGTTGCGTTTTAAAAGGGGTAAAGAGGTACTCTGCTTGACATGGAGAGGGACTCTATTCCACAGATGTGGGAGTCTCTGGGACACAAATCTGTCCTGCGAACAAGTCCTTTTGATGTCACAGACCAGGTTCAGGCCATGCGTGTGGGTTATTTGACTGGAGCTTAACTTGTGGATATGCAGCGGTCCCATTAAGGCAGGGTCTAAGATTGCCTTGTATGCCAGACAGAGGTCACCTCTGAGGAGCCTGTATGAAACTGAGTAGAGGGATAGAGCTTTTAGCCTATCTGTGTATAGTAGATTTTTGCGGGAGGGATGCCAGCATCAGTATCTAAAGAAAAGTGCGGGTTAGACTTTAATGTGGATAGTCCAGTTAAAGAAGAGGATTTCACCTTGAGCCTAGTTACCACCTATAATGTGAATAGCCATCTTGTACAGAACTTGGTTAAAAAAATTGGGAATGGCTTAGACGCGACCCAACCTTACTAGGTAGATTAGGTACTTCACCTAAAATTATACATAGGAGAGGGTGCAATATCAAGAACCTCTTGAAATCTAGTAGACCACAATTGGTGAAGTTTCCCGGGATGTTTAAGTGTGAATCCTGCAACTTTTATAAATTCATTGAGGTAGGAAACACATTTGAGGTGAATGACCATGTCTTCAGATTAAAAGACAGATACAATTGTAATAACAAATTGGTAGTATATTTAGTGAAGTGCCAGTCTTGCCCAATATTTTATATAGGCAAGACTGAACGTAAGCTCCAGAAGTGAGTGTACGTACATCAGTACGCTATCAATAAAAAGAAAATGGAGACTGCATTGGCTAAACATACTGGAATATTTCCAAACCATAAATTTAAGTTCACGATTATTGACCATGTCAAATACGACATTAGGGGTAGTCCCGTCTACCTAAGGCTTGAAGAACTTGAACTTTACTGGCAAATTCACCTCATTGCATACTATTACCCAGGTATCAATGACATGTGCTCAATTAGATGTCTACTTAAACTGAAAAGTTTAACTAGATGACAGAATCTCCCTTCTAGCTATGTAACACAAAAAATAGTTTTTATATTAATATCATGAATAATATTCATCTCTAATAGTAACTTACATTAGTAAACGTGATACCAGGATATTCACCCTTAATTCTCCTTAAAGTCATAGTTAGATTGTGTATTTTTTTATATAATGAATGCCACATTGTGGAATTAAGTGAATGGCATAGCATAGTATAAATGCTATAGATTTAGTAATATGGTCATCAGAGTTAGTTAAAACTATGTACTAACATCAAGTTAATTTCTTGCATGGTAACTTTAGTCACTGTTAATGGTGCCTACATTTATTTCTCGAACTGACTGTTGAGTTATTTTTCTGGGCTAGGCGATTACCTATGAATCAGTATGAAATGTAGTAAAAAAATTTTGTAGTGTAGAATTTCAGGAGCGTATTGCTTATATTATAAGTATTCATTAGTGATATGATGTGATTCAGTTTTGTAGAGATGAAGTATTTAATGTACGTATACACACACACACACACACATATATATATATATATTTTTTTCTTCTTCTTCTTCTTCTTCTTCTTCTAGCTGCTCACGTTAGGGGTCACCACAGCAGATCAACTGTTTCCATTTCTTCCTGTCCTCTGCATCTTGCTCTGTCACACCAACCACCTGCATGTCCTCTCTCACCACATCCGTAAACCTTATCTTAGGCCTTCCTATTTTCCTGTTACCTGGCAGCTTCATCCTTAGCATCTTTTTCCCAATATACTCTGCATCCCTCCTCAGCACATGTCCAAACCAATGTAATCTTGCCTCTCTGGCTTTGTCTCCAAGCCTTCCAACCTGGGCTGACTCTCTAAAACTTTGCAACAGGAGGAGGAAGCTACTATATGACAGAGCAAAATCCCTAAAAGGGAAGGCATCTCTGATCAGTACTAGCAAAAAACTACGATCATTCATAAAATCATCCAAGGCCAACTTTGAGAGAAAAATCGCAAAAGACACAAAAGACAATCACAAGGCCTTCTTTAGCTATGTTAGAAACCTGGGTGGAAACTCCCAGATATGCTCAGAGTTAGTCTAAAATGACACAAAATACACTGAACCCACCGACATTGCCAACATTCTGGCAGACAGGTTCAGTGCAAATTTCTCCTCCCCCTCCCCCCCAAAAGGAGAAATAACTATCCCAGCAGAGGGTAGCCTCCCTAACATCTCAGATGCCCAGGTGAGAGCCGCCCTCTCTAAAGCTAAAAACACAGCATCAATGGGACTGGATGGTGTCCCGGGCTGTGTGCTACATGAACTCCAAGAGGAACTAAACCCACACATAGGGCTGCTGTTTAATCTTAGCCTTACTACAGGATATGTACCCAAAGAGTGGCGTATGACAACAGTGGTCCCACTTCACAAAGGTGGTGCTTCTACGGACCCTGGAAATTACCACCCCATAAGCTTGACGAGTCTGGTCTGCAAAGCTATGGAGAGGATCATTATGGAACTCATAAACAAAGACATTGGGGACCTACAGACATTGGATCCTACCCAATTTGGCTTTGTCAAGGGCAGATCCTGCCTTTTGAACGTGGTCGACTTTTTTGAATCAGTCACTAAGGCCATTGATGAGGGTAAGGCAGTTCACACAGCTTACCTTGACCTTGCAAAAGCCTTTGACACAATACCCCACTCGGGCATCATAGACAAACTCACCAGCTTAAATGTAAACCCATATGTCACAAGATGGGTTGCAAACTGGCTCAAGGACAGAACCCACAGGGTCAAAGTTGCTGGAGCTATATCAGACTCTAAGCCAGTCACAAGCGCTGTCCCACAGGGCTCAGTCCTGGGACCCCTCTTGTTCGGCATTTATTTTTCCGAGGTACAGGCAAACATAGGAGGATTGTGGCTGACAAAGTTTGCAGATGACTGCAAACTGGGCGCCATATTTTATACTCCAGCAGACACAAACATCCTTCAGAGAGGCCTCATAGAAACAGATAATTGGTGCCAGAGCCATGGCCTTAAGCTGAACTCCAAAAAATGTATAGTCATACCCTTTGGGAAAAACAAGGTACCGACAAATTACCACATAGGTGGTAATCCATTAAGTACGGAAGAGGTAATCAGGGACCTAGGGACCCAGGTTGACAGTAACCTCTCATTTGACACTCACATTGCCAAAGTGGTTAGGAAGACCTTCTATATTGCCCACCTTATCATGAAGGGTTTCACATCTAGATCAAGAGAGGTCATTGTGCCCCTGTACTCTTCTCTTATCAGGCCAATGATCGAGTACAATGCCCCATTTGGGATGTATCTCACCCAACACCTGCAGCAGTTGGAAAGACCCCAAAAGTTCCTCACCAAGAGGATAAAGGGTCTTAAACATATGTCATATGCTGCCCGACTGAAAAAACTCCAGCTCTGTTCAGTCACATACCGCCTACTCAGAGGTGATCTGTGCCTGACGTACAAGGCCATGTCTAATCCGGAATTAATGGACATGCTCCACCTCAGAAAATCCAAATCAATTAGAGCCACGAGAACAAGAGACTTAAACCTCAACACAGAAATTAATAGGACGTGCTGGAGGGACAGATTCATAACCCAGAGGCTCCCTACACTCTGGAACAGAATCCCAGTCCATGTTAGGCAGAGCCCCTCACTGACTCTATTCAAGAGAAATCTTGACCAGTGGATGGGAGATCGTAGGTTTACCCCGGGGGTCATTTCTGTGTCACTACTAGACAGAGGCGCAGTAAACTAAACCCTAAAAGGGCGTAGTATTCTCATCCTAAGGGGTGGTGAAAGCCACACACACTCTGACTAGGCTTATAAATGCCCTAGGGCAGATAGCCTAGTACGAACCTATGAACCTATGAACCTATAATATACTTATTCCTAATCCTGTCCACCCTCGTCACACCCAGTGTAAATCTTAACATCTTCAACTCTGACATGTCATGCTCTGACTCCTGCCTTTTTGTCAATGCCACTGTCTCCAACCCATATAACATAGTTGGTCTCACTACCCTCTTGTTGACCTTCCCTTTCACTCTTACTGGTACTTGTCTGTCCCAAATCACTCCTGACACTCTTCTCCACCCACTCCATACTGCCTGTACTCTCTTCTTCACCTCTCTTCCACACTCACCATTACTCTGAACTGTTGATCCCAAGTACTTAAACTCATTCATCTTTGCCACCTCTACTCCCTGCATCCTCACCATTCCTCTATCCTCCCTCTCATTCACACAAATATATTCTGTCTTAGTCCTGCTGGCCTTCATTCCTCTTCTCTCAAGAGCATATCTCCACCTCTCCAGGGTCTCCTCCACCTGTTTCCTACTCTCACTACAGATCACAATGTCATCTGCAAACATCATAGTCCACGGGGACTCCTGTCTAATCTTGTCTGTCAACCTGTCCATCACCATTGCAAATAAGAAAGGGCTCAGAGCTGATCCTTGATGTAATCCCACCTCCACCTTAAATGCATCCGTCAGTCCCACCGCAGAACTCACCACTGTCACACTACCCTAGTACATATCCTGTACCACTTACATACTTCTCTGACACTCCCGACTTCCTCATATAATGCCACAACTCCTCTCTAGGCACCCTGGCATATGCTTTCTCTAAATCCACAAAGACACAATGCAACTCCTTCTGACCTTCTCTGTACTTCTCCATCAACACGCTCAGAGCAAACATTGCATCTGTAGTGCTCTTTTTTGGCATGAAACCATACTGCTGATCACTAATCATCACCTCCCTTCTTAACCTAGCTTCCTCTACTCTTTCCCATAACTTCATGCTGTGATTGACCAGTTTAATCCCTCTGTAGTTACTACAGCTCTGCACATCACCCTTATTCTTAAAAATTGGTACCAAAACACTTTTTCTCCATTCCTCAGGCATCCTCTCACTTTCCAAGATTTCATTAAACAATCTAGTTAAAAACTCCACTGCCATTTCACCTAAACACCTCCATGCTTCCACAGGTATATCATCTGGACCAACAGCCTTTCCGTTCTTCATCCTCTTCATAACTATCCTTACTTGCTAATCCAGTGCACTTCATGATTCACTATCTGCACATCATCCAACCTTCTCTCCTTCTCATTCTCTTCATTCATCAACCCCTCAAAGTACTCTTTCCATCTGCTCAACACACTCTCATTGCTTGTGAGTACGTTTCCCTCATTATCCTTTATCACCCTTACCTGCTGCACATCTTTACTAGCTCGGTTCCTCTGTCTAGCCAATTGGTACAGGTCCTTTTCTCCCTACTTAATGTCCAACCTTTCATACAACTCTTCATACGCCTTATCCTTAGCCTTCGCCACCTCTCTCTTTGCCCTGCACCTCATCTCCTTATACTCTTGTCTACTTTCTTCATCTCTTTGACAATCCCACTTCTTCTCTGTATACTCTCCTGCACTTCTTCATTCCACCACCAGGTCTTCTTGTCCTCCTTCCTCTTTCCAGATGTCACACCAAGCACACTTCTGGCTATCTCTCTTACTAGCTCTGCTGTAGTTACCCCGCTATTCGGTAACTCTTCACTGCCACCCAGTGCCTGTCTTAACTCTTCCCTGAACATCACCTCACAATTACCCTTTTTCAGTTTCCACCATTGGATCCTTGGTACTGCACTCACACTCATCCTCCTCTTCTTGATCACCAATGTCATCCTACAAACCACCATCCTATGCTGCCTAACTACACTTTCCCCTGCTATCACTTTACAGTCTCCAATCTCCTTCAGATTGGCCCTTCTACATAAGATATAATCCACCTGTGTGTATCTTCCTCCACTCTTGTATGTCACTCTATGCTCCTCCCTCTTGTTAAAATACATATTCATCACAGCCATGTCCATCCTTTTTGCAAAATCCACTACCAACTGACCTTTTGCATTCCTTGACTTAACAGCATACTTACCCATCACTTTCTCATCCCCCCTGTTCCCTTCACCAACATGCCCATTGAAATCTGCTCCAATCACCAGTCTCTCACCCTTGGGTACAGTCATCACCACTTCATCCAACTCACTCCAAAACCTTTCTTTCTCATCCATCGCATACCCAACTTGTGGAGCATATGCACTAACAACATTCATCATTACACCATCAATTTCCAGCTTCATAAACATCACTCTATCCGACACTCTTTTCACCTCCAAAACACTCTTAGCATTCTGTTCCTTCAGGATAATGCCTACGCCATTTCTCCTCCCATCCACACCATGATAAAACAATTTGAAACCACCTCCGATACACCTAGCCTTGCTCCCCTTCCATCTGGTCTCTTGCACACACAATATACCAACCATCCTTCGTCCATCATATCGGCTAGCTCCCTCCCTATACCAGTCATACTGCCAACATTCAAAGTTTCGACCCTCACTATCACAGTCCTAGCCTTTACCTGCCTTTGGGCATGCCTTCTGCCCCTTCTCCTCCTTCGGCTAACAGTAGCCCAATTTCCGCCAGCACCCTGTTGGCCAACAGTACTGGTGGTGGTCGTTGTTAACCCGGGCCTTGACCGATCCGGTATGAATTTCTGTACAGTTTTCTGCATGTATGATTTGACAGAAATTTACAGCGGATGCCCTTCCTGATGCAACCCTCCCCATTTATCCGGGCTTGGGACCGGCACAAAGAAATGCACTGGCTTGTGCATCCCCTAGGTAACATTATTATTTCATATATTTATTTGTTTTGCTGTTTAAAATATACCCATCAGCATACTTTGTTAATAATTGTTTTTAAACCATAGCTTCAGTCATCCTTGTTTATGGATGTCAGCATTGTTTTAGTTTTCAACAGTATTTTTTCATAGTGTGTAGAACAGGAAGGGTTAACTATTGTTGCTGATGTCTTCACATGTGAGCTGACAGGCTCAAGAACTTCCTGATACTTTATTTAACTGAAACTTGTACCTTGAATGCTTGCATCTGAAGAAGTTTGATTTTATTAAATGAAAAGCACTTTATGCACTTTTAAACTACTTGTTGCTTTCTGAAGCTGTTTTTTTCTACCATAAATAAACATCAGAGAATATCCATAAATCAGTCTGTGAGTGTACAACTTGTGAACAACCCCATAAATAGACATTATCAGTAAACCTACTTCAAATGTAAAAGGTAAGGCATTACACACAAATTTAAGTGGATTCTATCTGTATCCAAAGTTCACTGGGGTTGGTTTGCTTGTAGATTCCTTCCTGAAGTATTTGTATACATATCATGGTACAGCTGGTTCAGGCACGGAATGTACTCTTTACCACACGGTAGTGCATACCTCTCAACCTGGAAACATCAAAAATCTGGACAAGGCCCATGAAAAATAGGTACAAATCTGTATGCTGATTAACATAAAATTTTCATACATAATTATGTAACCTCGCCCACTCCAATGGTATTGTGAGATACCAACTTTCAAATGCAAACTGAAGAACAGACAACCAAAATATGGCACCGGAGTCACCCTACAGCCATTTCAATGTCCCATTACCTGGCGATTTCACCCATTTCCCATAAACACTAATGTGTGCATACTGCTTTACTAATACAATGATTAGTTGGATTTTATTTTTACATTTTACAGCCCAACGCACAAACGTCACCAATAGACATCTGCTAAACAAAACAACACTGCCTCACAACGAAAATAGACTTGGCATTAAAACATCTCTGCCCTTGAAACTCACATTCTTTGAAACAGCATTGAAACCCACACCACATTTAAAGAAAATACATTTGGCCAGTGGTGGATAAAGATTACCTTTGGGCTGTATTCAAATCATTGGCCCCTTGCACACAAAACAAGAAACATACATGTTTTCTTTGATACACCATCCTGACTTTATTAAATTATATTCCGTGTATAATACAGCACACTTGTAAGAGCGCATGTTACATTCATCGTTTGAACATTTTTCCAATAGGCTGTAGGCAATGAAACAAAATGCATGAACCAATAATGACAAAACTGCCCAATTCAGAACATTTCCATCATAAAAGTCTACTTCCAGTGTGTCCACACCCACACTATAAATAGAATGACAGTAGTGTAAGCAATAGGCATCTTGCACAGTTTCTCACACTTATTTTCAGTTTCAGTTTTTTTTTTGTTTATTTTTTTTGGGGGGGGTACAAAAGGTCAAAAACCAGGGACACATTTTTAAACATTGTTTGTATAATTTTGGAAAGTTGCTAGAATAAAATGCTGTGTTATCACCATGCATTTCACTGGCAAATCTCAAACCCAGGACCCTGCATACTACAATCAGAGCAACATACCACTATGCCAAATCAGAAGTTTCATGAAATATAGGAAGACTGAAACTTAAATGGCTATCATTTAATGAATTCAGTTCTCACTTCTAACCATAGCTCTCAAACTCTTTGCACAAAAAACCTGGACAAAACCAATAATGAGGTAATACAAATTCAGTTCTTTTCACTTTTCACCATAGCTATCTCAACTCTTAGCACAAAAAGCCTGGACAGGGCTAATAATGGGGGAATACTGTCCCAAAATAGGGACAAATTTAAAATACTGATCTTATAAACTTAGAAAATTGCTAGAATAAAAGGCTTTGTGTTACCATTTATTTTCTGAAGAATATGAAGTCTGAAATTCAAATGCCTGTCATTATTTAAATGAATTCAATCCTGCAATGATTTTCCACAAAAATCCTGAAAACCACAGATTTTATGAGGAACAGTCTCAGATTAGATGAAAATATGAGAGACAAATTTAGAAGTGGTGATGGCTAGGGACTTTAGGCTCTTTTTACCCCTGTACCCAAGGTACAGAGTTTGAGCCAGAGTACCTCTAGCCACCAGGTGTATTGCAACACACACACACACACACTAGCCACCAGGGGTATTGTAATGGGGGCATTTTCACACACACACACACACACACACACCCTTAAAAAGATAGCAACAAGAATCTTGATGAGTGGATGGGAGATCGTAGGTTTACCCCGGGTATCACTTCTGTGTCACTGTTAGACAGAGGCACAATATACTAACCTTGAAAAAGGGCATAGCAAAATTAATCTAAAATGGGTGGCGAAAGACAAACACACTCTGGCTAGGCTTATAAATGCCCTAGGGCAGATAGCCTAGTATGAACCTATGAACCTATATACTTTTTTCACTTCTTTGAATTGCTGTATCATGCAATTCCAATACCAGCAAAAAGTTCTAAGGAAGTGTCCATGGCTGTTTAGCATTAGCTTTGCCTCTTGGTTGTAATACTTGCATGGAGCTTTCATCAACAAGCGTGATTAATTCTATGGAATAGAGCCTTACTACACACATTGAGCCCCCTTGCCTAAACCAGGTTTGCTCACTGCAACAGAGGTTTCTGAAACCTGTCTTCTGCTGCATACTGAAGAAATATGTTTTGGTGGAGGTTTGAGATGTACATTGTTTGTGCTTTATGGCTGGCATTAGACCAAGCAAATGCAGAGACTGAGAAGACAAGTAGAAAAACGCTGCAGAACCCACATCTCCACTGATAATTATTACTATAATACATTGGGACATAGTTTTGCATTATAATCTCATTAAGGGAGTTTCTTTTTTATATTTTGCATAGGAATGCATATTTAAAAATAGTTCTCTGTTGCACAATCTCAGATGGCAGCACAGTGTCTTCTAGAAGACGATTATTGCATTTGTTTAGATCTAGTGTGCTAATTTTCTAATTGCGCTTACATCGATCCATGTGCATGTTAATAATTATATTTACATGCAAAGATTATGTGGGAATAATTAATGTTTTAGAGCAAGCAGTTTCATTCAGCTTACCAGAGCAAATCCGTTCATTCTAACAGCCGATTCCGAGGACTCCAAGCCCTTCTAAATGCAAATAAATTCTTTGCCGAGCGAATAATAACAGCTGATCCCGAGCCCTTCTAAATAAATAAATCCTTGCTGAGTGAGCAAGCCTTCCTTTCCAGCTGGTTTGTTCCCGCTCGCAAAGCATTTAAACCAGCTGGAAATACGTGAGCAGCGAGCTCGATTCCGACAGGCTGGTAGCCCTGATGAGTTGACGTCATTGCGCACGCTAAAGGATGGAAAATTTTAAAAAATTTAAAAAAAAGAAGGGGTGCCACTCAGGAATCATGGCACCCCATTATTTGGACCCCAAAACTCGGAATAAAATGAGTAATTTGGGACAGTTGGGAGGTATGGTGAGAATGCATATGCCACATGGGTATGGATGCCTCAACACATCTTTCCTAGAAGGAGTAACATTCAGCAGAGAAAGCAGTAGCCTCATTTACAAAACCTCCTGGGGAGTTGTAAAATTATCAATAACATCAGTAAATAGTAAATAACTGGGTCTGGATAATCTCTTTATGTAGTGCAGTTATTAGGGGTCATGAAGCAGGTTTTCATGGAGAAGATCACACCAAAATGGAGAGATTTAACTAGGGAAGGGCTTATAAGTGGGATATAAATAACAAACTGAATATGCAATGTAGGGTAAAATATTGCCTAAAGCATAGAGAAAACAAGATATCACAATTTCAGTATCTATAATATACCAAGTAAAGCAAGGAAGGTAATTCAATAAATTATTTGATAGGGCAATTCTGTAGGTAAACAAAAACAAATAAGCGCAATAAACTAGTTTGTGGCTTAATAATGCAGTAAAATGAAAGACCCGTTGTGCAGAGAGATTAGCTGTAAATGTACCAAGATAATTACATAAAACATGTAACTAGTATTCTTGACCTGCTTAATATTTTGATGTTGTTTTATGTAGTTGTTAATACATTTAAGCCATACCTCTCAACCTCTTAGAGAAAGAAATCTGGACAAAGCCATAAATTAGGGGGGGGGGGGGGCAACGGCCAAACATTGGGACAATTTTTAATTATTGCTCTTACAAACTTATAAAGCTGATAGCATAATAGGTTTTGTGTTAGCATTAATTTTCTGAAGAGTAGGAAGCCTGAAATTCAAATGCCTGTCATTATTTTCTGACTTGCCAATACTTTGCCAGAAAAAACACATTTTATGAAACACGGAGCAAAATTCTGAAGCAAAAATCTGGACATCCTGTGAAAATCTATATAGTTGAGAGGTATTAAAGCAAATATCTACCGTGTCTGTGATGAGATCTGGGAATAGGCTTTAATCATTATAATACTGCATGGATTATTGTCCATACACGTTATTTCACATTATGCAAACTATTTCTTATTACACAAACAGAAGGCACACATTTTTACAGCATGGCCTAATAAATAAATATGAGGTGCTTCCATACATGATCAAGCCCAGGAAGCAGTGTTGTATGCCAGAAGGGTACAGTCTGTAGAAGCAGAATAAAATTCCTGATATAAAACTCAAATAAGGTAAACAGGAAGAGCAAACTGATACCTTTATCATAGAACTTCATCAGAGCATAACAAAATGCATGGAGGCACATCTTGATATTCATATAGATGTGTTAACTAGGGGAGGGCACTGGTAACAACAGACAAGCTTTGGTGTCAGCCTGGAGAGAGAAAAATAAACAGCAACTTGAAACAGCCTAGGAGAGGACAAACTAAAAGAAAAGAAGGTATATACAATGAACATTATATTCAATATATGCAAGATTCATAATTACACATATACATATAGCAACAGCTATATAATATGGTTCACATATATATCTTGAAGGTGAGAAAACATGGGTAAAGGTTAGATATTATACCCCATGGTATAATGTAAATAGTATCCCTCAAAGGTATTTAACATGACATGTTTTAAAATTCAAAGATCCTTTCCAGTATGTTTCTACTCATCCTGCTGGCTAACCAATGGGGAAGTTCAACTAATAAACAAAGAAAAATAATCAGACTATAAATACTAAAACCACAAGCAGGACACTGTCAGCCTCACTGATTGCTACATTTTGGACCAGGAAACTGAGCTGCCAGGAAGCAGCCAGTGGGAAAGAGCTTTTTCCATATATAAAGCAATTAAGAGAATGACACGACACATGACAGGTATTTCTAATGCCCTAGCGGTAATATAACATGAATCCTAAAGCTTTATTTGTTTCAGTAATTTGATATAAAACTATAGTCTACTTAACAAACTCAAGCATTTTGCTTCAGTAATTTGATACAAAAGTATAGTTACTTAAACTCAAGCATTTTGCTTCAGTAATTTGATACAAAAGTAGTTATTTAACAAACTCAAGCATTTTGCTTCAGTAATTTGATACAAAAGTATAGTTAAACTCAAGCATTTTGTTTCAGTAATTTGATATGCAAGTATAGTTACTTAACAAACTCAACCATTTTGCTTCAGTAATTTGATACAAAAGTATAGTTAAACTCAAACATTTTGCTTCAGTAATTTGATACAAAAGTATAGTTACTTAACAAACTCAAGCAGCTTGTTTCAATAATTTGATACAATGGCCTAGTGGGCTAATGCAATATGCTGTAGTTGAGAGGATCCCATGTTCAAGACTTGACATGGGTGAATATTTTTGGGTTGGGAGGATGGCCTAATGGTTAAGGTGTTTGCCTTACAAACACAAGGTGCAGCGTTTGAGTCTCACAAGGGATAATTGGCTAGGCTTACAATGGCTTGCAAGGGCTTAACCTATGAACATATGTTAGGGTGGCCTAATGGTTAAGGTGTTTGAATTACAACCACAAGGTGCATGGTTTGAGTCTTACAAGGGATAACTGGCTAGGCTTAAAATGGCTCACAAGGGCAGTTAGTTTAGTACTAACCTATGAACAAAAGTATAGTTGGCTCAACAGAATCAAACATTTTTTTTTCTTTGAAGAGTAAGTCATTAAACATTCAGATACAAATCCCAAAGGCAAGCAGTTAACAGGCTTTTAAGTCAAAGGCCTACACTACTTGGAACAAAAGATTATTTAAGCTTCCTAATTATAATAATCCATATAGTGAAAAAAAGAAAATAAACAGTTTGCAATTAACTGTTGAACATTTTAAGAAAATTAAATTTTCTTGAGTAGTAGTTAAATTGCTGATTTTCTGAAGTCCCAGGTATTGGTGATTCTGAATGGGATGAAGCAAATACAATTCAATGAGTGTATCCTAGGTTGTAATATAGGTTTTATACTACAGAAATAATTCAACCTGGTATCTTATCAGCTATAAAACTGCATATTATTACTGTATCATCACCACCTCCTTGGATTCATTTTAACAATTTCTGATATACTAAATTTAAATGTGTGCTCATCACCTTCCTTTTGCATTTGTTTATGTAAGGTGTGCATTTTAATTCTATATTGTATATCAGAGTAGTATTCACATTTTCAATATTCAACTAACTGTTATAGTTCCTTTCATAAATGGATGGACAATTCCTACATCGAGTCATATAAATGACATTTTTGTTTCATATATGGGTGGTTTGTTTATCGTGTATACCTTCGTAGTTGTAGGATGAACAGATTGGTGATCATGTGAAATACATCTATTATATACATGGTTAAGGCATGATCTTGCTCCTTTGCCACTCTCTGCTTAATTACTAGCTTCCTCCTGTTCCTTATAACATCATATGTGTTTTAAATTGAGAAGTTTTTATAAACAAATTTAGGTCTATGAGGGATCATTAAATGATTATAAAACAACCCAATGCTTTTTATAGATGTCATGCAAATACCTATTTCATTAGTTTATAGGTAAGTACTAGGCTATTGCCCAAGGGGCCATTTTAAGCCTAGCCGGCCTCCTTTTTTTGTGCTTGAATTAACCTATCCTATTTGGTTAGAGATTGTCTTTACCCATTCCATGGTTGAAAATTATATATTGCCCCTAAGGAATATAAATGGGATCATACTATTGATGTTTTGAGGGGAGGCATGCATAAGATAAAGGATTTATAAGCTGCCTTTATCCATTAGTAGTACATGAGGCAATATTGTGATACATTTTCTGTTTTCCATCCAATTGATCCAAGTTGCTCTTGAATACGGACAGTGGGGAACTTGGTTTTACATAGATGGGGAGTCTGTTCCAGAGCAGTGGTATCCTCTGCGAGATATGCTGTCCCTCCAAACCATTCTGCTGATGTTGCAGAAGAGGTTAGAATCTCTAGACCAAATATTTCTGATGTAATTTGACTTGCTGATGTGCAGCAAATCCACCACTATTGCGTTGGAGGATGCCTTGTATACCAGACACAGGTCAACTCAGCTGTCTGTAGGATACTGAATATAGTGAAAGGGCTTTGAATCAGTCCATGTAAGGCATGTTGCTTAGGCCTTGTATCCTTTTAGTAAGGCATCTCTGTGGGTATTTCAGTTGTTGTATGTGCCTGAAAAAATACTTGAAAAGGGGGACATTATATTTAATGACTGATTTAATGAGGGCTGAATAAAGAGGGGCAATGACATATCTAAATCTAGACACAATCTCTTTGTAGGATGTGCAGTATAGAAGGACTTTCTTACAAGAATCGACATGTTGGTCACAGGTAGGCCACTTTCTACATCAGTTCCCAAATCCTGAACAACTAGGTCAACTCAAGACTTAAACTAACTCTTAAACAGATGCTAAAAGAACATTTCTCTAAACATACGCTCCGCTTCTGTACTAACCCAGGTTAAACATCTGTAGCCTCCTGCTAGCTTCCTTTCTCAATATCTCCTGGCTCTACTGAATCATTCTCCAAAAAAATTAAAGAAAAGAATGAAGTGTGTTGAACTAATATTGCTTGATATATTTGACAATTGCCTAAATGTGATAAATATTTTGTTGATATTTGCTTGCTATGTTTGACAATTACCTATAATTACTGAATAATTTTATCAAGATGTCTAACTTTTTTTTTCACACTACTGTAAAAAGCTGAAATTTATATTCCTTTGTATATCCTATAATAATTATTGTAACTTGCATATGCTCATAAGTAACTTCTAATGTAATAAGTAACTTGGAGCTTTTCTCCCCAGGTCTCCACTGAAAATGGGCCTCTGGCTCAGCCGGACACTACCCAGTTAACAAATTAAATAAATAAATAGCTCACTGATGTGTATGTTTAATGTAGTAGTTCCCTGGGGTGGATGACTTCCCAAAGGATACAATAATGTATTTTTTGGCATTTATTTTCAGTCCATGATTTTGGCACAAGTTATTTATGTGGGACAAGCCTTTCTTCATGATGACAAGGTCATTTGGGGATTCAATGACTGCTCCTAGCTTGCAGTCATCTGCAAACATAGTTAGCTAGAGCACTTTGTTATTTGCTTTTACTTGAGACAAGTAGATGTCAAGCAGGAGAGGTCCTAGTATGAAACCTTGGGTATAGTTGCCTAGTTATAAGCTTTAGGAATAGAAAATTTCCCTGCAGACATTTACTCTCTTATCAATAATAGTGTGACAAGTTAAAAGCATATGCATTACATGGCCAAAAGTCAGCTTTGCTTTAGTAAACCTCTTGTCAGAAACCTTTTGCTTCATTTTACATAGTACAGTCTCATCTAAAGCTAAATTATTCTATGGAATTGTTTAATTTGTGCTCACAGCACTGTTGATTTTTTGTCCTTCTGGACATTCCCAGCATCTGTTCACTTACTATGTTTGAAAAATATGATGGGGTGCTTACTTTCTTTCTACACATATGTTACTTTCCATAAACCCTTCCTGTAAAATATTCCCATTATAGTGTAAATCTATACCCCAAATATATTTCATCCTGTGATGCTGTTAATTTAAATAAAAATATGAACTTTGATACACTGATGAAATAAATATTATTCATCCAGTGTTCCATTCTGGAAATTAAATACATCACATACAACATGTTTATAGATCAAAGTCTTATCACTAAAATGATTATTGATGATAAATTATTGTTCCCAAGCTGATGCAGCAGTGTTAGCATATGTAAACACTGATGTACCCATAGCTACACAACTTGATTTTGGAACAATAACAAGTTCACACAATGTAGTAATAATTATATACTTCAAAGTACTAAAATGTATTAGGTAATTCATGTTTTTCTTCAACCATCTACTCATTCGCTATGGTAGTGAACAACAAATGAATGTACAGTGTTACAAATGTTACCTTTGTCAGTTTCCAACAATATAATTGTGCCAAGAAGCCAGCACTATCTATTATTAAACTACTAATGCGAGCATGAAACTATTTCAAAAAAGATTACAAATGAATAGCGATGAATGTTTGTTTAAATTTAATGTGTTAGAAATTGTTAAAATTAATGTAAGATGTGGTGGTAATATAGTAGTTGTAAAGAAATGGCACTATTCACAGCTGTGTAATCTCAGAGCTGATCAACTCTCTGGTTTGAACAACATCTGTAATATAAAACCTGTATTAAGATCTATGATGTTAAGAAAGTATGCCTGCCTCACATATAAAGGAAGATATAATACAAAATGAACATAAAATGTGTTGGACTGTTTAATTCTTTCTGGCTAATACACGCTTTTATATGTATTTGCTTTTTTGCACTACTTATATATGAATTGAAGGACTCAATAATTTTTTTCAAGTAATTTAATTCAATTATAAATGTTTTAAATAAGAAATAGAATGTGACTGGTTAATTTATATCAGCTGACTAGGAAATGTTTTAATATAAATTTGACTCAGTTATTAAAGTATATGACATACTTGATAAAGCATGGAAATGTAAGATAAAATAATTAGACTGGGTTTTCCTTTGAGTCAATGTCCCTTATTTTGGAATAAAGTATACATCAGTGAGTAAATGAATGAATGAAAAGGAAAATAGAATGAATTGAAAGGAAAATAATATGAATGTTTATAAGATATTAATTTAAATAGCTAACAGCCTTCCAGACTTTTGGGAAAATATCTGCATATTTATTTATTTAGTTATTTATTGACATTTGAGTACTGGGGGAATCCGAATTGGTAGATGTCCATTTTCAGGAGAGACCTGGTGAGAAAAACTCCAAATATTTACAAAAACATTTAAGAACAATAATTTTACAGTGTTCAAAATTAATATAAAAATATCAAAAGTTTAAATAATTACATCAAATTAGATATAATATGAAAACATTGGTTAAGAATAGATACGACCTATATGACAATGATTGAATATCTATAGAAATTTTTTCCAGTTTAGAAAACTTAAAGATAATTAGTATAATACAAACACCAAGTGGGAGGTCATTAGCAAAGTGAGGCCCTGAGGTGATCTGGTCAGAAGCAAGGAAGTGGAAGTTATTATTGCAATATTGTTTTTTAAGTGCGTGTGTTTTTTTTTTGTTTGTTTTTTTTTTACATTTTAGAAACAGAAAGAAAACCTGTATCTTGTTTCTTTGTCCAAGGCCAGTAGGAACGGAATGTGGTACTTGGAGAAAGAAATGGTAGTGAAGAATTGATGTGACTAGATCTGAGTACACAAGAAGTGCAAGTCGAAGTGGCTGACTTTTTTTGGTTGTTTGGAAGTTGGGTGCGGCTAAAGTTCTTTTAATGACGCTTTGTTAAAAAGAATGGCAAATTACTGACTATGCAGCTGCATCATTAGTAATTTATGCTTTGGAAAGACTTGACTATATTTTATAAGATACTCTGGAACAGACTACCTATGTCAAACAGAGCTCCTCATTAGCACTCTTCAAGAAAAAATCTTGATGATTGGATGGGAAATAGGAAATTAACCCCTGGGATCACTTCTGCGGCTCTGCTCAATAGGGGCACAGGAAAATAATTTTCTTGGGTGGCAAAAGCCAGGGTACCTTTTTGGCTAGGCTTATATAGGCCATAAGGCTAATAGCCTAGTACCTAACTATGAACCTATATGAAATTACAATACAAAGTGGATGAAAAAAAACACAGTTATAACATATTTAGCTAGAGTCAGGGAAGAGAAATTGATCAAAGTAAGGAACTGAGCGTAGAAGGGAGAGTAAGAGGGTGTAAGGTATGAGTAGGTACTTGCTCATATTTGGGATATAGTTTATCCTGGGATTAAGCAAAAATAGGGACAGATGCTAGCTAGGAAGTCTTTCAGAATAGTTTTAAAGGACTGGAGGAAGGGTATTCACCTGATGGATACAAGTAAGGAGTTCCAGGCCTTAGCAACATAATACGTGTACAGATTATGGCCATCAGGTTTGATAGGTTTGTGGACAGAGAGGAGTTTTTGGTCACTGAAGTGTAATGACCAAGTGGAAATATAGTTGTGTAGAATGGTATTTAGTGCTGGACAAGCAGACAGAAGCTGGATAATTTTATGGCTGGTAAAAAGCTGAATATATGTTAGTTGACTGGGTAGTTCTAGCCAACATAGGCTTGTTAGTGCTTATACAGTGGTGAGTTCTGAAATGGGTATCATTTCCACAACTCAAAGATATGTTAATGGAACAGCTAGAGATACAAGAGCAATGATAATGCACAAAGGTTCAATATATGTACATTGACATTAATGAGGTAGGGTGTCACTTGAGCAGGAACAGAAAACAGAGAAGAAAGAAGAGTATAAGCAAAAATTATCAAGAAAACATATGTAGAAAAAGTTCTAATAGTGAAGAGGTCGAGATATCAGTAGACAGGTAAGAAAATGAGGTGGGTAAAGAGGGGGTATTAGTAAGAGAGGATTAAGGAAATAAGGTTAGCTGAAGAAGCAGTATTGGAGGTTAAAGAGAAAGATACAAGGATAAAAAAGGTGACGTAGTTATGGTGATTGACAGAGACACTGACAGTGGAAGAGAAACAGAAAGAAAGGTGGGTTTAGTCAGGATGGGAGCATGGGCATAGTCATGTGGAAGTTAGGTGTTGTTTTAAGTTGTGTTTAAAATGTGTGATAATGTCTTGTTTTACAGTGGGTGGGATAGACTTGCAGTGCACTCCAACATAAGCGGACTAATGTGAGTTGCCTGCACTGTTATAATACTTGGTCCTGGACAGGATATATTTGTTCTGTGCGTGGAGTTTCCTAGGAGGGAAGTAGTGTTTGGCGACATTTTGTAGCAATGGACAGGAGTTGGGTTTGTATATTACTTTGTCGACACTAAGCAGTTGGGAGTAGGTAAGGTATTTAGGTACTTTAAGACAGTCAAGGGGCTTCAGTGCTAGGCAGTGGTATGAATGGTTTGGCAAGTTGGATGTAAACTTAGCTATTTTATTATTGCAAGCATCTAGTTTATTTTTAAAGATTGAGCAAAGGTTAGTCAGGATGGGTGCTGCATAAAGAAGTCAATGGAGAAGCTAAGATTTTACTAAAGAATTCCTAGAGTAGTCAGTGAGAAAGGGTTTGTTTTTCCAGAAGAGGCTCACCTTTTGGTGAGTTTTCTGGATGGCTTGAATGATGTGTTGATCATATTTTAAGTTATCATCAGTTAAGACACATGGACGCTTTGTGCTGGAAACTGTTTTGATTGAGGTATTATTTTCTGATGTGCTTTTGAAAGATTATTTCTGTGATGACAGAGATTTTGGTAAAACAGCATTATTATTATTATTTTTTTTTTAGTATTTGAAACTTTTTTCATGAGAGAGGAATGTGGGGAAAAAAGAGAAGTATTTTTTTTTTTTTTGTGGGTTGAGCATGGGTTGTGAGTTATAAAGCTATGTTTCAGTGCCTGTTAAAGCTTCCTGAATAATTTACTGGAGATGTGTCGGGCTGTCTGATATACATATGAATGGAGAGACATCAGAGTATTTTATTAGGGAGGCCTGTTGTGTGGATATGTGGAGGTTGTTGGCAAGAATGTTAAAAGAGGAGGGGAACAAAATTAGAGCCTTATGGTACATTGCCGTCCACTGGTAGGTGTGGAGAGTGGATAGACTGCCATTTTACTGACTGACACCTACAAGACTAGTAGCTTTTGAACCACAGAAGGGTGGGCTGAGATAGACCTAGTGAGGACATTTGAAGTAGAAGTTTGCTTTGACAAACTGTATCAAAGGTTTTTGACAATCTAGAAATAAAGTGGCTTCTAGTTTGCCATTATCTCTGATGGTATTGACAGCATCTACAAAGGTTAGAAGTGCAGTATTATGAGATGGACAGTTGACATGATGAGTGGGGATAGGAGTTCTTCCTGAAGGAGATAGTTTAGCAATTGGTTTTGAATATATTTTTCAAGTGTTTTGGAGAGGGGGAGTAAGATTGCTATAGGTCTAAAGTTAGTGATACCTGTTGAACTTCCTGTTTTGTGAAGAGGGAAAATTTGTTATATTTTCCAGAGGGAAGGAAGAGAAAGGTGGACCTTGTGGCATAGCTTCTGCACTATTGGAGTCAGGAATGAATGTAGTGACCACAGGTTATTGTGCAATGTCAATATTCTCAGTGAAAACTTTCCAGAGTTGGGCCTTGTGGCAGAGCTCCTGCAGTAAGAAAGTCAGGGATGGTTGCACTGATCACAGGCTATTGCCCAATGACAATATTCTCAGTGAAAACTTTCAAGAGTTATGCCATGTGGCAGAGCTCTGGTGGTATCAGAATCAGGGATGGATGTACTGACCACAGGCTCTGCAGTGTGAAGGAAGATGGTGATTGAGTGGAAGCAGAAACCATATATTTTAGTTAAGACAAAAAATAAATAAGAAGAACCTTTATCATTATCTAATCTGCTTGAACTGGTGAGAGTTACAGTGGCCACAAGCTGAAGAAGGCAAACGAGACTTCTTTATTCTCATCGACAATATTCTGGCATTCTGAATCAAGCAGACAGATGTAATTTCTCTAGTGTATCCTGGATCTGTCTTAAATTCTCATTCTGCTAGGCCACATGTGATATGTCGTTCACAGGTGTTGATGACACAACATTCTCACATGATGCCAAAGTTATGAAACTCCTCATGTGACCTCTCTCAACCCCAAAGAGATGTGGCCATATTCCAAGATCCTCCCAGACTGTCAAGTTCTTCACTGTCTCATAGACAGTGAGGATGGCAAAACTCCAGTTGTACCTCATTTCCATTGCTTTTCTTTCTATGGTCTCATTAATTTGGTTATTACCCAAAGATGCTTACTATAACTGATCATCAATCAGGGTGTCACATCAGGTTTTTCATCACTTTCCTTTTGGATATATTTATATTAGCTGTCAATTTAAAGATTTATCCAAAGGCTCCACTCTTTCTACTACTGCAAAGTCTGATACAGGATCTGTAGACTCCCACAAATGTATCCATGTGTTAGTTAATATCATATCACCTCTTCTATTTTTCTTATTAATAAGGCCTGAGGATACTTAAACTCCTCCACTTGAGGTAGATCCTCTTTTCTTTCCTGTAAGATAACTACTTTTTCCTTGGAGGAACCATGATCACATGATTTGATGGTTCTGATTTTCACTCACCCAGTTCACATTTGACACTTATCAACCCCAGTGTATACGAGACATAACTATCATTCAAGGCCATGAGGACATAATCTGTAAACAATAAAGATACAACCCTCAAATCCACCTAATGGATACTTTCCTGAGCTGAGCAGTGCTTTGATAGCCTTTGATGAAAATCAAACAACATGAGTGGGCACAGCTTTCAGTCTGTAATTAGAGGGATGGTACTATACACAGCAGCTGCCCTAAGACCCTATTTTTTTGCAACCTCCACAACAAAACATTCAAATATATGGACTTATTTACTTTGTTCACATCTATAAGGAGTACATGCAGACAATGGTGGCCAACTCCCACAGCTCCACCAGTGTACATGGAAAGGAAAAGAGCTGGACCACAAATCTATTATGCATTTGTCCTCCTGTATCAGGGTCTTAACCCTGCAATAAAGACCATTGACATAGGCTTCCTTGGAAAGGCAAAGGAAAACAAAATCTATACAACTGTAACACACACTTCAGTCCCTCTTTCTGGAAAATGGGGACAATCAGCCCAGTTTGCAGATTCAGTGTTTTTCCTTCCCAACTTCTAAGCAACATTGAAATTGCCAGATAACCATAATACCACAACAGGTACTTGGTGCCTTCAGCTTTAAGAGCTGGTTCTCATCCAGTCTCATAGATATTTAATCATAGAATAATTTAATACATAGGTTCATAGGTTGGTACTAGGCTATTGGCCCTAGGGCCTATACAAGCCTAGCCATAACAATTCCCTGGATATTTCTTCCCACAATATTTACTTCCCTGGACCCCTGTCTACAGGGAGACTGACAGGATCCCCGGGGTGAATCATGATCCACCGGGGTGAAACATGCAGAAATGTAATTTACAGAAAGGGATTCAGACCCACAAACGGCTTCTGATAATGCCTCCTCAAAATGTGTATTCCACATGCAAAAATGTCCCACTCAAGATTAGCATTTCTCCACCATTTCTGATAACAGCCTAGGCAATATCCTATCTTACCAATTTATGATATGATTTGCCTGAACCACTTCCTACAATTCAAAGTAATTCTTCACAGCCTTACTAAAATCCTTAATGTGTCTGTGCTTCTGTGTTATGTCAGTTAAACTTGGATAGCCAGCTTATATCACCACGTGGAAGGATTCTTTTATTTTTTAATTTGATGGCTTCCTTCACCGCTGCTTTCTAAAAATACGTAATTTTTATGAGAATGACTCTACTACCTCAATTAGTAAGTTTCAGAAGAGGGTCATTATGCTTATTTAACAACATGAAATATTTAGAATTTTGAGAGTAAACAAAATGCTGATAATATGTTTTCATTACCAAAATCAATCACAGATTTTTCCAATTTCAAGATTACACAAGTCAGTAAAATTGAAATAAGAAAATTGAAATACAAAAGATTTGTGAGTGTGTGTGTGTGTTGCTTTTAGCAAAGGATTTTAGCCAGCGTTGAAACCACAACACTTGTAATTATTGTTAAGAAACTAAATTTGTGTCTTTTTAAGGTACACCATAGATGGAGTCTTCTGATATTTTAAAATAAAAAGTTCCAGGCTTTTGATGCAAATTTGAAGAGAATGCTTTCTCCTACAGTTTTACTCATCTGTGATCATGACAATAATAATGCATTATCTATAATTGAGCATAGAAAATAGTTGGTGTATGTATTAGTGGGAGTCTACTTTAACTTACCGAAATCTCAGTTGACCGACACGCGGAAGAGGGAGACCAAATGACCGACAGGTAAGTTTACCGAAAAGGTGATGTGCCGACAGCGGACAGAGCGACAAGGGTAATGTGTGAGCGCATCTCGGTAAGTGTGCGATAGTGACGGAGTTAGGAGCGGTCAGGTAAGTGTGCGTTGTTGTGGGATTTTGGGTTAGGGTGTGGGATAGGTGAGTGTGTGGTAGTGTCGGAGGTAGGGAGGTAGGGTTCGGGTAAGGTAAGTGTGTGATAGTGACGGAGTTTAGTTTAGGGACGGGTTAAGTGACTTATTGGAGTGCGGGTAGGGTGAGTGTGCGATAGTGATGGGCATTTTGTTTTGGGGTGGGTTAAGTGAGTTAGGGTTAGGGTGCAGGTAGGGTGAGTGTGCGATAGTGACGGGCATTTTGTTTTGGGGTGGGTTAAGTGAGTTAGGGTTAGGATGCAGGTAGGTTAAGTGTGCGATAATGACAGTCTTTAGGTGTAGGGGTGGGTTAAGTGAGTTAGGGTTAGGGTGCGTGTAGGGTAACTGTGCGGTAGTGTTGGACCTTAGGGTTAGGGTTTGGGTTAGGGTTAGTGGATATGTGATTGTGTATGATGTGTAGTTTACGATGTTTGTGTCGGTGTAATTGTGTCCGGATTTGTGAATTGTCGGTGTTGTGTGGTTTCGGTCATTAGGGTTCGGTGTTTTGTGTGTCGGTGAAGTATGGTGTCGGTAAGGTAAAGTAGATCCATTAGTGGTGGGCATTATAGGATATTTACTATTTTGTATGTAAAGCAGTTATATAGCACAGTGACTCTGGAAGTTATTAACAGTTAGATGGATTTTCCTAGTGCATAACAGTGATATTCTCTAGGACCAACTAATAATATAAATCTGCAGATCCCATTTACTGTTACTTGGCGGTTATTGGTATTACGAGCTATCTTTAGTGCAAATAAGGCTAGTCTGCACTCTATTTTGGGTAATATTAATTGTAATGTGAATGCTTTCCTATATTCTGCGGGAAGTAGATTTTAATATTTGTATGCTAGTCCTAGGTGGCTGAGGCCTGCACTTGTGTAGTAAAAATAAGTTATTGATCAAGAGTTATACCCAGGTATCTTTGTTTTTTAATTATAGAAGGAGATATACCGTGGGGTGACTAATGCTTAATGACAGGTTCAGTTGCAGTTATTGGGTCTATATTAGAAGACCAAATGTTTAGGTGATCGATCTAATATCAAAAGCAAAAACTGGCGAATGGCTGATTTAACACAGGGAAAGATTTCCCTTGGCCTTTCGCCGGAGTTTATTTCCTTACTTTTGAGCAATCTTGGAGTTGGTATATTTAGTTGGGGGGGGAGGCTAAGCCCCCCCCCCCTTTAATTTAGATGTAAAATGATGTTTTTTGTGTTATGGCCGAGGGACGTGTTTCCATGGGACGTTCGACATTGTGCGGTTCGATATTAGAAGATCGATGTTTAGGTGTTCGATCACCTAAACAGTCAGTCTTGTAATATAGACCCATTTTTGATGGGTGCCAAATAGCCTTGATTATTTATTTATTTTTTTTTTACAGTTTATCAGAAGCTGCATGCCACTCAACAGTTTCCATAGTTACCCAAAGCCAAATTGAAATAATCTGTGAAGTGATTTGTAAGTCACTGAATAAATTGTTAATGAAAAAGGAGAATAATAAAGGACCCAGTATTGTGCCTTGGGTACTTCTGCTGAGAAGGTCACACTTTTTGAGGAATTAGGCCCAGGTTTAATGCCAAATGTTCTATTGCTTAGCTATGAGGAGAACCACAACAGGGCATTGTCACCAATTGTAAAATTAGCTAGAGTTTTGTGTAGAAGTTGGGTGACAGATTCAAAGGTACATTTCAGGCCAAGAACAAGGGCACTTGTTAGAGATCCATTTTCCATTGCTTTAAGGATGGATTCAGTTACTGTAAAATGTATGTCTGTAAATTATATTGATATCTAAGTTTGTTGTCTGTGTTGGATTGCTTTTTTTTTCCATGTTTCCAGGCAACATTACATTCCTTTAAAAGACTCTTGACTTATTTTCTATGTCAAGAAAAACTGGTTTTGTGTAGGCTTCAGAATGCTCAGGAAGGTACCAAGTGTTGTTATTGGGTTGGTGTAATTGCAGATTATGACCCAGTTAATTGTTTCAAGTAATGTCATTAAGATCTGCTGTGGATTGTCAGAGATGGGTCTTGTGCTGTTTATTTTTGTTATAGCTTTGGAGAGATTTAATTGGTCCAAAGGACATAACTAGACTGTGGTGGTTAAGTGAATTAGTTAACATAGCTGTGTGTTGGCACTTATGTGTTATTATTACATCAATTAGTGAGGATGTCAATGTTAGAGAAAATGGTTTTGTTGGCTGTGTTATTATTTATGTAAAGTTGTGTCTCTGAAGGAACCTATTTAGGTACAATTCTGATGATCCTAGCCAGTTCAGCTTGAGATTTCAAGGATAATTAGTTGTAATTTACCTGATTTATTGGTGAAGAGGCTAAATAGTAGTCATATATGTTCAACAATGGTGGGTGTTGGATGGATATGAGAGCAATGTTGATACTTAGGGCTTTAATTAATGTTTTTTAGAACATGAGCCAGTTTGGTTTAATGTTTTCCTGTGCTGAGTTGTCTTTGAGCAATGTGGTTGTATTATGTTGCTTTTTTTCTATTTTGTTAAGTAGGAGTATCTCACCTTTACTCTACTTCAGGTCTGTTATTGCAGAAACATGATAGTTATTCCATGTGAAGCGTGATGCACAATGCTGGTCCTTTAATCAAGACTTTTTGATGGCCAATATGGCTATATGGTTGGAATGTGTTAAGTAATGCAGGATTCTAAAACTGACCACTTGTTTATATAGTTAAAGTTTTTAGTGCAGTTGTGAAACTGTGTTATTTTTGTATATTGATGCTGTGTCTCAATTAATGTTGCAGTGAATATCCTGCTTTGTTTCAATAATCATCTACTTTGATTAGTGATAGTGCAGCTAGAAAGGACCAGGAAATATATCATTGAATATAATCTCTGACTTTGTTTGCAACATGTTTGGGCTAATAGATGCATATTTTCTATAGCGGAACCATCTTTCTGCTAATGTTATATGACTGTATTGTTTGGCTATGTTATTATTACTTTGTAGGCAAAGTGTTACTGAATGAGGTACTGTGAAAGTTTGAAACAAATAATTGGTACATAGGAGACAGAACAGTTTTAGCATAGTAGTAGATTATATATGCCTAGTTTGGCATTGCTAGAGGCTGCTTTTGTTAATAAGTAAGGAAATAACTTGAAATAGTGTTGTAATAATACTTGATGTTAGGTGGGTAGTGCTATAATTACAGTTAATGTGCACTAGGTATGGAAGCATTGTAATCAGCAAAGTAAGTCTGCAGGCTGCAATGTCTATAGGTACTGTAGAAATTTACAAGTTGCTACCTATAAGTATTAGGGCTGAGTAAGTGGGAAGATATGACAATAGATTGTGATGGGGTAGCTCAAGTGTGTTGAGTGTAATGACAGTATAAAATGAAAGTTGAAATAATTTGAATATCTGATAGGTGCATGTGAAGAAGGAATAGTGTGTTTTCTTTTATGCAAATGCAGTGGCATTAAAATGGCTTCCTTATCTGATGGCACAAGCTCGAAATGTTTTGTAACCAGCAGAAGGCTACTGTGTATTCCCATACCCCCTGAGTACCTTCTTGAGGCTCAACTCCAGAAGAAGATGGAGCCCTCTTCCAGTTATCAGGACTGGTTAGAAACCCTGAATTAAGAATATTTAGAAATAGTTGGTAACACTCAATATACCATACAACATCTGGATCATTTTCCAGCATAAAAGTGACAATACACATTCCCAAAGTCAAGTTTGATTGCCATGATGTAATCTATGCTTATCTGTTCCTTATTTGCCTGCCACTTAGATGACATTGGGCCAAATCACAACTTTTATCTTGTAGATAGTATAGCCCCATGGTTGCTACATGAAGTTTTTTTTTTACTTGGACTGAATTTTCCTGAGCTCCTTAGGTCACTCAGCCATCAGGCACTTACTGGTAAACATTATTATGTAGGGATATGTAGCTTTATCGGTGCATAAGTTCATTGGTAAGTACTAGGCTAGCTGCTATTGTGGTCCATTTTAAGACAAGCCAATTTCCCTTTTGGTGCTTGAATTAACCTATCCCACTGGTTATATGTTGGTCTTACCAATCCCATGGCCATTAATTACATATTACCCCTAATGAGAATAACTGAGATCATACCATAGATAATTTGAGGAGAACCATGCAAGGGATAAAGTATTTAGGAACTGTCTCTGTCCATTAGTACTAAAGGAGCAGTTCTGGGGTAAATTTTCTATTTCCTGCCATAGATCTAAGTTGTACTTGATAACTGACATGGATAAACTCTGTTCTATGTTGATAGAGAGTCTTTCCACAGCAACAGTATCCTCTGTGAAATATACCTGCCCCTCCAAACCATTCTGTTGATGTTATAGAAGAGGTTTATATCCCATGACCAAGTATTTCTGATGTCATTTGATTTGCTGATGTGCTGTAAACCCATCAGTAATGGGTCAGAGGATGCCTCATATGCCAGACATAGGTCACCTCTTAGCAGTCTGTAGGATACTGAGAATAGTAACGGGACTTTGAGCTGGTCATGTAGGATATGTTGTTTAGGCCTTGTATTATTTTATTAAGATATCGTTGCAGATGTTCCAGTTGTTGCATATGTTTAGACAGATATATGCCAAAGGGGGCATTATATTCAACAACTAGCCTAATGAGGGCTGAGTAAATGGGACAATGACATCCCTAGATCTAGACACAATCTCTTTGTTTATAAGCTGTAAATATAGAATTACTTTCTTGCAACAATAGACACATGGTCAAAAGATAGGTCACTGTCCACTTAGGTATTCAAATCCCTAACAGCTGGGTCAATTCTTAGCTGTGTATTGTCAATGTGTTAGTTCCCTGGGGTAGATGACTTCCCAAAGGATACAATAATAACTTTTTGGCATTCATAGGTATATACTAGGCTAATAACCACTAAAAGCCTAGCAGTGCAACCCAAATGTGATCCAAAAATTTGATTTATAGTCGAGTTATAGGTACTGATTTATTGACTCCCTCTGTCCATCAGAGACATAGGAGCCAGGCCAGGAGTGAATTTCCAATTACTCATCCCTTGGTCCAAGTTGCACTTAAATACAGACAGGGAGGAGCTCTGTCTCACATGGATGGGGAGCCTGTTTCAGCGAATGAGAATTGTCTGAGAAACATATCTCTCTAAAATATGTCCTACTTCTATTGCAAGCAAAACTTAGGTCTTCTAATCTAGTAGTTCTGATGCTACTAGTTTTGCAGATGTGCAAAAGATTAATCAAAATGGGATCCAGGGATGCCTTGTCTGCCAGGCAGAGATTACCTCTCAGAACTCTGTATGATTCCAAATAAAGAGCCAGGGCTTTGAGGAAATCAGCATAGGCCACTGTGTTTCCTCCCTGTATTCCTTTTGCAAAGAACATTTGTGGACATTCCAGTTGCTGCATGTGTCTAGTCAGGTACTTACTGAAGAGGGCATTATACTCTATGATGGGCATGATGAGAGTGGAGTATAGTCATGCCCTTGCTTATAAATTGAGGAACATAGAAGGATTTTCTTACTACCTTGAACACATGTTGGTCGAAAGTTCGGTAACTATCTACATGAGTTCCCAGATCCTTGACTAGTGAATCAACTTTTAAGACTGTTTTATTGATGATGTAGTTACCTGGGGTGATAGACCTCCCAAAAGGTACTAAAATATATTTCTTGGTACTGAGTTTTAAGCCATGGCTTTGACACCAGGTTTTTGTCTGTATTAGACCTTCCTGAAGGGTCTTCTGATCTTAGGAGATTCAATGACTGTTCAAAGTTTGCAATCATTTGCAAACTTGGTCAGCCAAATGCCTTTGACATTGGTTTTGACATTCAAGAAGTAGATGCCAAAGAGGATTGGGCCCAGCACAGAGTCCTGGGGGGACTCCACTGGTGACTGGTCTCTTTGTGGAAGTGGCCTCACTGATTCCAACTTCCTGGGTCCTATCAGTGAGCAAACTAGCTATCCAGTGTATTATAAAGTGGTTTATACCTAGTTCTGTAAGTTTGCTGACAATGTCAGAGTGGGGTATTGTATCAAATGCCTTAGCCAGAGGTATGTAAGCAGTATGCACAGTTTGCCCATCATACATTGCATTCGTGACCTTTTCAAAGAAGTCCACCAGATTCAGCATGACCTTCCTTTGACAAAACCAAACTGGGAAGGAACCAGTGTCTGCAGGTCTGCTATGTCCTTGATGATATTTTTTATAATAACTCTTTCCATGGCCTTGCAAATACAATAGTCAGATTAATGGGTGTGTAGCTTCCAGTATCCACCTCCCTGTCATGTATTTTAGCTAAACTAATCTGCTGATATTCTTATGTATTACTCAACATATTTAACATACTGTTAACATATTGGTTGGCATTCCTTGCTACCAGTTCCTCTCCCTTGTCATTTTTCATTATTCTGAGTTTCTGATTATTTTTTATTTTTCTTATAGGTTCATAGGTTGGTATTGAGCTATCTGCCCGAAGGCATATATTAGCCCAGCCAGTTTGTGCGTATTCACCGCCCATTTAATAGTTCCCTAGACCCTTGTACTAGCAGCTAGTACCCTTGGCCCCTATCTAGTAGTGCTGTTGGTGTGATCCCCTGTGTGAACTTTCTGTTACCCATCCACTCATCAAGGTTCCTCTTGAAGAGTGTTAGTGAGGGGCTCTGTCTTATGTAGATCGGGACCCTGTTCCATAGTAAGGAAAGTCTCAAACATTTTCTTTCATCAGTTGTCATATTAAAATATTTATAATGTTTACTTTGTGCTAATACTGCTAATTTCAGTCTCAGAGATGCTTTCAAACACTTCCAATGTATTTTGCAGGGTTGGATTAAAACAAGAAGGTTTTACAAACTTAGAAACACTGGTCTGCACATAATGTAAAAAAATCCACAAGGACCAACCCCACCCCACTTTTGACCCATAGTCTCTTCTCCTAACTATATTACTGAAGGAATTGCCTTAGTGTTAGATGAAGTTTTGAATCCTATAACACAAAGACTGAAATCATATATTAAAGATTTGTGGGACTTCTTGGATAAATTGAGAATCTTTCTCACTAGTTTTGATTTTAAAAAGTGACAAACATGTTATTTTTACAGTAGATGTTGTGTCACTTTTTACTTCAGTACCACATGAATCAGGTATAGAATATGTGAGAAACTTTCTAAATAAGTTTACCACCATCCCTAACCAACAGGTTAATTTATACTGTGAAATTTTGGCTGTTTTATTGGACAACAATTTTTTTATGTTTGACAACAAATATTTTAAACAGTTGAAAGGTGTAGCGATGGGGTATTTAATGTGTGTTATTACAATAGATTTGTAGATGATTTGTTTTTTGTTGTAGAAGGTGATAATAATAAAGTAATAAGTTTTACAAATATGATTAATGTTAAATCTGAATTTCTGAGGTTCACTTTGGGAGACAAAGGAATAAACGTAAAATTTCTGGATGTTAATTTATATTTGAATGAAACAAATAATGTCTTTGAAAGTAAAATACATTGTAAGGAGACATTTGTAAACAGTTACCTGCATAATAAAAGTAATAATCCACTATTTATGAGAAGAAATATATCAAAAGGTCAGTTAATAAGTTGTAGAAATATAATGATGAAGTCACAAAAGAAGATTTTACAAAAATTTGTAAGATGTTTATTGCTAGAGGGTATAATAAAAGTGAACTTAGTAAATTAGTAGATGACATTTATAGTAAAAAATATGAGAGATACCCCCATATTAAAGGCACCTTTTAGAACTAATGTAACAACTGGGGAGGTAAACAACAGTGTAGAATTTCTTGTAATCAGGAAATGTCAGTAGACAGTAAAGAAATCAGGACAATAATAGAAAATAACTGGAAGATTTTAAAAGGGAACAGAGACTTGTTTAAGGTTGTAGGTAGTAAACCTAGTTTTGTTTATATTAATAATCATAATTTGAGAAAATTGTTTAAAAGGGATTACACTAAGTATAGACCAAATATTTTGTACACTCGGAAAAAGCAAGGTATGTTCAAGTGTGAATGCTGCAGGTATTGCAGATATATATTAGAAGGACAATTTATTAATATATTAAGTTATTCCAGCACTATAAATGTACCAGGACATGCCACCTGTAAAACAAAAGGGGTGGTGTGTGTTTGTTTGTGCAGTGGATGTTCTAGTATTTATGTAGGAATGACTACTAGATCGTTATATGAAAGGATGAGAGAGCATTATTATAATATTAAAAATAGAGATCAAGAAAGCACCTTATATAAGCACACAGTTGAATGCGGGACATATAAAACGTTTCTTTTTTCAGTCTTAGAAATAGTTAAGTTAGTTGCAAGGGGAGGTGAGTTTAAGAATTTTTTTAGAACAAAGAGAAACCTGGAGGCAGATACAACTTCAACCATATAGAACACCAAAACTGAATGAAGTTATTAATATTAATGCTTTTTTAAAATATAGCAAATTTTATGTAAATATAATGTTTTTATAAGTTTAAAAGATTTAAAAATTTCACTGGAGTATTTTAAATGGAAATTGGTTAATGGTGTGATGTAATAAGGTGTTAATGAGTATGTATATATAAGTATGGAAGTTTTTGAGTGTGGTTTTTAGTTCTGAAGAGGTCGCAAGACGAAAGCGGTGAAAATAAATTATACGCTAAAGAAGTTTGGTTATTGTTTCATTCCTCGTGCCATCACCAGTATTTTGGTTTAGTTTATGGTTATTATACTGGTTAAAGAGACAGACAAAATAGCATCACTTGAAGAAAAAAAATATAGATATTCCCCCAGATTCATGAAGCTCGGTGCAAGGCCGGTGTAAGGCCTGCGCCAGCCGTGCGGCGTATATATGGTGTAGTAGCACCATATGCATATTAATGAAGGTGCGCTGCCACCACATCCACGTGCATAGGACACGTGGCGAGTGCATGGGGTGTTACTAAGCTGCACCCGGAGGCGTGTCAATGTTGGCTGTCGATGAGCAACCTAAACTGCTGAATATTATAGTCTGCCTGCAATAGTAATCGCACCTATCAGTGTCCGTGGATAATGAAACGTATGCAAAGCATGCAAGACAGTTCCCGGCCACACAAAATGGAGAACCAAACAGAAATGCACGCAACACAATATGAGTTTCCGTCCATGGAACAAATGATATTTAAAATTGTGTGTCCGTAATGTACTGCACTGTAAGTAGTTATACCCAGTGGAAGTGAAGCGCATCATGTCAGAATGCCGCCAATACACACGTCTAGCCCCATGGGCAGGGTCACCAGCAGTCCCACAGTGGTAGTGATAGTACACAGCTGGGCAGTTGTGCCATATAACAACCGTAAAGAAACCTGACAGTCCAAATTGTATACCAAACACACACAAACATATGAATATTAAAATGTGCTATACACATGAACAGGAACGTAACCGGCACATACACATAGGATGCTCTATGCGGAACCGGGACATCCAAATGCAGAACCCATGCATGCAAATGCAATATGCAACAACCCCTGTATAGCACATAACCCGCACCCATGTCTGAATGTCCACCAAATCCAGCTACCAGCCTTGTGCAGCCGTACACCTACACATAGCGAGTATTCCCCATATGTAGTAGGAAGTATCGTCCTAGGCAGTGTCAGGATTGCAAATATGTATCCCACGTTTGTAAACATCCCATCACAGTTACATAAATCCAAATGCCCGCACATTCATGTTTTGGCAAAATGTGTGTACATCCCGCGTGGGATAAGTAACCTGCTGAAACCTCAGAGTTGTTTACATGCCACGGTGTCTAGTACTGTACACATCTGGACAAAACATGTATGTGTAGTCACGGTACTGTTCAGTTTCTAGACAGACATGCAAAACATACTATGCGGGATGGAACACCTGTCCACCATGCAGGTCTCCCCACTAGGGTTGCCACCTGTTCAGATGCCCAAGGTGGGACATTCTTTGTAGAAATGTGAGAATTTGCAGGACAAAACATACCCCCAGCCAGTGCAAAGGACAGAATTACACTTGTATGCCAAGATAAAAGCTTATTTCATAGCATTTGAATAGCTTATGCTATCCCAAGTAATAGTTATGTGTTTCAGATACAAAATACCTGTATCATGCAACTAGTAAAAAAAATAAGAAATATACTTTTGTCTTAAAATCACAGGACATTTGCCATGTCTTAGGTTTCGTCGCAGGACACAACTGTTCAAAGTGGGACTTCCCCTCGCAAAGAGGAACAGGTGGTAACCCTACTCCCCACAGAATTATCGACAGTATATATTCAACTCAATCACATACCGACACCACCTCTCAACCTATTACAACAACAAAATCTGGACAAAGCCTAAAATGATGGGTGGACAAATAGGGACAGATGTAATTACTGCTCTCACAAACTTCAAAAGTTCACAGAATAATAGTATGTACATTAGCATGAAATGTTGTGAAGGATGTGGGGTAGTCCCCGAGTATTACAGAGGTCCGTACATTATTACTGTAACAAACCTTCACATATGTTGACTGTACTACTGCATACCTGTAGTTAATTCATAGTTAATTCATGTGCAAAATAATAATCCTCGTATGAATGAATACAGGAAATAGTCAAATGTGAATGGGAACACCACTCACCATGGATTATGTATTGTAACCACCCCCACCCATATTATGTATTGCCAACATTATAAGCTGCTGACAGGTGCCCAAACACCTATGTCTGTAAACACAGATAAAATGTTTAAAATGGACAAACACTGTCCATGTGCTTTGTCTGACATTTGAACACGGTCAGGGCAGTTCCGTTCACCAGGCGGACAAGCCTAAACCCAGATCACCACATGAACACCCTGACAATTAAAGACCTGTATGTGTCAGGACTATAAGCCTTGGGGTTCTGAATATCCCTGCAGTGATTAAATATGCAGCTTGGGTCCAGAGCAGTAGGGAATAGGGAATGTGTAACATGTAGTACCGCATTTTTCCCAGCAGGAGAATGGATGCCTGTGTCGTAAGTGAAGCGGTGAGGCATATGTTAATGTAGCTATGTACTATGGGTATGCATAGAAATGAGTCAGAACGCCAAAAGTGTAGTGGTTACAGCATCCAGCCAATGTGAATGCAGTCCCGGTTCAACTACGACTACAGCACATATAATGTTAAAGTGTAATGAATGCGTCTGTGCTGTACAGACATTTAAATATGTAAAGGTGAACGTTTGTTTTGCATACGTCCATTAACCGGATTACAGATAATTTACTGGTACTGTCACAAGTAATAAAGCCCACGTAAGCACAAAGACTTAGTAAACATATGTAACCCACAATAAGGATATGCATGTGCGCCTGCGCATAACCCACAATAAGGAAATGCAAGTGCGCCTGTGCGTGTGTGATCCGCTCACAGCATAGTAAATGAATGCTGTTTCCCCCACATTAGATATACATGGCTCAAACCTGTTAACCCCGTAAAGTATGAAACCAGACAAAGGCATGAAAACTACCGGTACAAATAGGGACAAACCCCAGATATGTGCCAGAACAAACATAGAAAGTGGATAGAATAACGGGTGTGTCAGTAGCATGGATTCTCTGAAGGGTATGCAGTCGTAACCTGAACTGCTTGCCAGTATTTCCCACCGTAAGTCTCAAATGAAATGCCACTACATTGCCAGATAGACACAGGTTTATGTAAAACACACCGAAGATAAAGAGGCAACCAGCTGTACATTCTGCGACAATCTGTACAGTGGAAAGGTATGGTATGGATATAGATATATGTGTATACACATAATCCACAGACGTAAACCAAAGCAAATTATGAAATGAGGATTGTACATGTATATATGTATACACAACAAGCATATGTTCCATAGATATGACATATGTACATAAATAGGCCACGTTATAGCTAATATGGGTAGACAAACAGACATGCACGAAAGGTGAATAAACCGCTGCCTTCCAAACCATTGGCCAGAAAGTGACAGTCCAGCAAGTTCTACATTTTAAACATGCATATAGGTGTCCATTGCAGGACCCCAAAAATTGATCCATACGTAGTGTCAACTGACATTGACGCAAAATAAGTGACCTCAGCAAGTACGATATAGCTGTACATGCAACAGTAGCAGGTGCAAGGGTGATGACACATGTGTCGATAGAATGTATGACATACGAACTGATATCCGGAGAGTGGGGAGTGCATATAAGTGTCTCCACACTTCAGTACCGCTCACATTAAACATGTGTAATGGGTGCTGTAGAGGGTTGTCAGGTATGGGAATCATGGGTATGCAGAAATGGGCCTAGGTGTTGTTTGGCAGAGATTTCGTAGGCCCGCCCCGTGGGAGTGATGTGGGTATAGCACACGCCTATATTCTCAATAATGGGGCAAACCATCCACTGGATATTGCGTAAACCATTTTGGGAATATGTAGGGCCCTATATCAGTGTCATGTAGGCGATTATCATGGATGGACATGCGTACGACCAAGATGGTAACCATAACTGGCAAACTGTCAGAATAAGACAGCTGCACTAAGGCATAGTACATGAAATACAAATAGGGACTATATTAGATATACCCCAGACAAAGTCAGAACGTTGAGAGAATACTGGCATAGCCAGGAATACGAATGTTATGAGTGTTACTAATCATGTAATAGAAATGTCAGTCACTATTATCTAACCGCACAGTTCGTAATGCCTTGCCAGCAATTTACCAGAAAGGCACATTACTATGACAAATGTAACAAGGGCAAAGGTCAAACGTCAGGGCGTTTACCCATAATGTGTACAGGTTAGGGGTATGAAGGTAACCTGTCCAAAATACATGTACAGAACTAGTGATACTAGGTGGACAGGTGAGAAGAAAGACATCAGGACAAATGAGAAAACATGTAAAAGTCATACGCATGTACTCCGACAAATGTGAATGACAACGTATGCCCTGTGAATGTCAATGTGGAAGGTTAATAGACACAAAAGAAATGTGTCCCTCAGGGTGTCATGCAGTGTCACTGTAACAATGTCCAGTTCCCCATACTCGTACGTGAGCTCTGCCACTGACGGAAAGCGCAAATACCGGCGCACACATACGGTACATGATAGACTAATTAGTGTGGATAAGCAGCTGTTGGCCTGTGTGAGGAATACAACCCTCTGGGTTGGTTTGTCTTGCAATATAAATGTAATGGCATGTGGCCTGTGATGCCGCCATACAGTGTGTGTATTGGTGTCAGAAAGTTGATATCTTGTATCAGACACATACTCCGCAACTGTACAGATTTACGCAGAATGTGCAGAGTTCTGCCTCATATGTTTGGTGTGTTCCACGTAACATCAGTACCATTCTGGCACATTCCTGATAACTGAAGTCATGAAATAATGACAAACATGTGTGTTTAAGACACAAATCCGTCAGAAAAGCCATACTAATGCAAAACCTATTATGGTGTCAACTATCTACGTTTGTAAGAGCAACATGTCAATACTGCCCCTATGTGTCCCACTATCAGATAAGGCCTTGTCCAGAAGTTTGCTCTAGGAGGTGGTGTGGTATGATCAGAAACAGATACGTGTGTGAGGAAACAGCATTATCGACTGCAAGATAACGCAGAAGGTATGAAATGCGCTGCAGTAGGACGTTCAGTACTGTCCGCAGGTATGTGCTGACATGTCAAATGACACAGCAGTCTAATTGAAGTACCTATAGGGCTGTCACCATTACAAATGATGATAGTGGGACATACCCACAGCCATGCACACAGCACAAATAGACATACACACAGCAAAACTAGGCCATGATACATGAAGCCTCCGGCATGTACGAGTACAGTGAGAGTACAGCAAGGATAGATGTCTGCCAAGATATACAGCAAACGCCTGTTAGAGCATGTAACATCACCCGTAACACGGACGTTGCATGGACAATGTTGGGATTTGCAACATACCCCATTGGTATGTGAAAGCCATGCAAATATGCGATACATGAAACAGTCAGCTGTCCATGCAAGAGCAGAGTTATGGGCAGAAAATAGATTATATATATATATATATATATATATATATATATATATATATATATATATATATATATATATATATATATATATATATATATATATTATATATAGAGAGAGAGGAAGAGATACAGACACACACACACACACACACGTGGCAGGGTTGTGAGCAGAACACGAACGTAACCACTGTACCACACAACAGCATTACGCAGTGACAGAACGTGCAACCGTGAGTAGTGGATCACGGAAATCACACAGGCATACGTCTAGCCTGTAGACAGCAGCATCAAAGGCAAAGACGCCGCACAGATGTTATGGTGAGTGAATACTGTAAAAGCAATGTACTGTTGTCATGCAGTTGGAAACACACACACACACTTGGCAGGGCTGGGAATTGAACTTACACATAACTACCCTATCACACTACAGCATGATGCATTTACAGAACGCGCTACCGAGATTACTAAACACAGCAGACTCACAGGCATTCTACTAGGTGCGTGTCAACATCTGCAAAGGCAAAGACGTCAGCAGGATATATCTGTGGTGCGAAGCATCTAAAAGCATAACCTGAGTCCCCAGGCGAACGGGAGCATGCACACACACACACACACACACTTGGCAGGCCTGGGAATCGAACTTACACCTAACTACCCTATCACACTACAGCATGACGCATTTACAGAATGCGCTACCAGGATTACTGTACACAGCACTCCCAGAGGCATACTTCTAGGTGGATGGCATCATCCGCAAAGGCAAAGATGCCGATAGGGAATATATGTGTTGTGAGGCATCTAAAAGCATTACTATGTCCCTGGGGAGCTGGAAACACACACACACACACACACACACACACACACACACACACACTTGGCAGGGCAGGGAGTTGAACATGCACCTAACTACCTTATCACACTACAGCATTACGCATTTACAGAATGCGCTACCGAGATTACTGAACACAGCACTCCCAGCGGCATACTTCTAGGTGGGTGACATCATCCGGAAAGGCAAAGACGCCGATAGGGAATGTATGTGTTGTGAGGCATCTAAAAGCATTACTGTGTCCCCAGGCAGCTGGAAACGCACACACACACACACACACACACACACACACACACACACACACACTTGGCAGGGCCGGGAGTTGAACATACACCTAACTACCTTATCACACTACAGCATTACGCATTTACAGAACGCGCTACCAAGATTACTGAACACAGCACTCCCAGAGGCATACGTCTAGGTGGGTGACATCATCCGCAAAGGCAAAGATGCCGATAGGGAATGTATGTGTTGTGAGGCATCTAAAAGCATTACTGTGTCCCCAGGCAGCTGGAAACACACACACACACACACACTTGGCAGGGCCGGGAGTTGAACATAAATTTAACTACCTTGTCACACTACAGCATTATGCATTTACAGAATGCGCTACCGAGATTACTGAACATAGCACTCCCAGAGGCATACTTCTAGGTGGGTGACATCATCCGCAAAGGCGAAGATGCCGATAGGGAATGTATGTGTTCTGAGGCATCTAAAAGCATTACTGTGTCCTCAGGCAGCTGGAAACACACACACAAACACACACACACACACTTGGCAGGGCCGGGAGTTGAACATACACCTAACTACCTTATCACACTACAGCATTACACATTTACAGAATGCGCTACCGAGATTACTGAACACAGCACTCCCAGAGGCATACTTCTAGGTGGGTGACATCATCCGCAAAGGCAAAGACGCCGATAGGGAATGTATGTGTTGTGAGGCATTAAAAAGCATTACTGTGTCCCCAGGCAGCTGGAAACACACACACACACACACTTGGCAGGGTTGGGAGTTGAACATACACCTAACTATCTTATCACACTACAGCATTACGCATTTACAGAATGCGCTACTGAGATTACTGAACACAGCACTCCCATCGGCATACTTCTAGGTGGGTGACATCATCCGCAAAGGCAAAGATGCCGATAGGGAATGTTTAGAGAGTGAGCAGTCTGAAAGCATATTACTGTCCCAAGGTAGACGTAGACAAACACGGCAGTGCTGTCATCGGGCCAACTAAATATCTACGGAGCACTACAACACTAAATAGATACAGGATGCGCCACAGACAGTACACCCTTCGAGACAGCAACCAGTGTGTTCAATGTAGGCATCCATCGTGACATTGAAAATGGACATCTGTTGCCTGGATGACCACCATGGCTATACAGGATGTCAATGGCCATGCCCACACGCTTAGTATCACACGTCTGTTTGGAATGTACTGTGTGTCCATCTACACAACGGCGTACTGGGCATGCTCACACACTTAGCAGTTGCAAAGGGCCGTCTTGCATGCACACGGATTGTAATCACGGAAGGGCGCAGTTTGGAATGTACTGTGTGTCCATCTACACAACGGCGTACTGGGCATGCTCACACACTTAGCAGTTGCAAAGGGCCATCTTGCATGCACACGAATTCAAATCACGGAAGGGGGCAGTGTGGAATGTACTGTGTGTCCATCTACACAACGGCGTACTGGGCATGCTCACACACTTAGCTGTTGCAAAGGGCCGTCTTGCATGCAGATGGAGTGTAAACATTGAAGGTCTCAGATTGGACTCTACCGTGTGTCCATCTACACAACAGCATACTGGGCATGCTCACACACTTAGCTGTTGCAAAGGCCTGTCGTGCATGCAGATGGAGTATACACACAGAAGGGCACAGTACAGAAGGGCACAGTAAGGTATAACTGTCCTCACGCACAGGGCGGTCACACATGCAGTGACCTGTACACACACAGCTGACATCACAGCTGTCACAGGTGTAGGTCACACACATACACACTGCAGTGTACACTGTAGCTGTCAAGTCAGCACCATGTCGTCGGTGCAGCACTACACAGCCTTACAGTACCACAACACCATGTGACACATGACCACTGGGCTGTACAGAGGTGTACACCAGCTGTGCAGAGTACACATGTACCAACAGGGATCCAACAGTGTTATGCATTGCGATGATACCAGTATACATGCACAGGTCGGCTCAAGACATACCACGGCCCTTACACAGCTGTGACACCTGACTGTTGCTGTACACCAATGAACACACATCTGGATATGTCATACATGTGATTGTGTGGATGTGTGCATGGACTGCACACACAACACATACATACATAGCCTTTGATGTACCTCGTGCATAACAGTAGCCTAATCAATGCTACACACATGAATGGAAGGTGGGCCCATGTCTGTTGAATGCTCACACTACAGGGGGTAGCAATGTTGACTGGGACACATACCCTTGTACTGGTCGCCTGTGACACCCGTGATATCATACCACAGTCCATGTGTTATGTATGTCAACACACATGTCCAACAATAGCAATGCATACAAACATGGCAACAGGAGACACATGTGACATCTGTACTGTGCATGCAGCAAACATGCATGTGCAGTGGCCGATGTCCGTAACATAGTTGCACCTACCTACGACATGCAGTCGCAATGCAGACCCATCATTGACACCTGTATACGGTGACATACAAACAGCACATATGGAGGGGATGTGTGTACATAACGTGGTGTACCACCTGTGTAGATGTATGTGTGCAGGGGTGGCTCACAGTTGTGTCACACACCATCCTATCATGCCATGTGCAAGCAGTACTCTATGTCGCTGTTACGTGACGGTGCTGACATAATGCATACACAGCGGTCAGGTGTTACCAACTATATGTCACATGGCACCTGTACACCTACAACCTCCTGTGTGCATATAGTAGCACATTTGCCAAATATAGCGTTGGTACACATAATGCAATCAATACCGCTGCATGTCTATCAAACGTGTCATCATATGGCAGGTGCATCATTCCCAGCACTGCCATGTGTGTCTGAATGTGTGACCAGAGATGCCACATATCGCGGGGAATATGTCCCAGTTGTTACACATCCTTGTACACCGTTGTAGAGATCTGTACATACATCAGTGTGGGAAGCATGACGTCGGCCGGTGTGGTGCATCACTCACATTGGCTGTCCGTATACACATGTGTGGTCACCACAGTGTGTGTGTGTCTGTATGTATGTCTGGTGCTTGGTGTGAGGGTGTATGCTAATATACGGTGAGAAATGATCACTAACCCCACGTGGTGACTAACCCATAATGGTGATGCATTGCACTACCCTGTTAATGCCATAGGTCCCAGCCATACTGGCTACCTGTGCATGTTCCTTCTCTGTGACACGTCATGTGGGTGCATAGTACTGTGAGGGTGATGACCACATAGGCAAGGGTCCCCACCTGCACACTATGGGGTGTGCGTTATAGTGGTGTACACCCCGTGAATGTGGCCATGTTCCCGTACTGTTACAGGGTCCTACTGCTGCACAGTGTGGCCTCCAGCTACCAAGTGACACCTCACAACATCATTGGCCAGACCGCTGTGTACAACCCCTGCACCATGTCACCATACCTGTAATGTGTCCTGCTATGTATGTCATGTCTCTGTCCAGTGTAGCCTGTGGCACTGACCACATGCGTCAGGTGCAGTATATGTGCGGACATCTGTGTCATGTTGGTGTTTCCAACAGTCAGGTTGAGGGTACATGTAGCATGCTGATATTGCCAGACATGCCTGTGAGTAATCCACAGTTACACGTGGGGGACTGCAAACACTGCTACCTGTAGGCACATGCAAGTACACCATAGGAGGGAACCAGGGTATCACAACCAACATGGTGCTACAGATGTAACCGAGACACATACCATGAACACATCACAATGCATGCTGCACCTGCACTACAGGGTATGACTGGTGCATGTCGACAGTACACAACCTATGTCATATACACATCTCTCAGTATTCACACACAACCACTGCAACATACACATCCCTCACTATGCATACACAGGTAATATTACATACACATCTCTCAGTATTCACACACAACCACTGCAACATACACATCCCTCACTATGCATACACAGGTAATATTACATACACCTCTCACTATGCTGTTCACCCTGTGCATCAGAATATTTGTGCATAACCCTGCACCGATGGTGTGGATGACAGTGATGCGGCACAGGCTTCATCATATGCACAGGGTGATATGTTTGCCAGGGGCATAGGCTGGTCCAATGGATAACATCATGTGTGTGTGTAAGGGCCGGTGAGTTGACTGGACATGTCTGTGCAGAATGCATGTGGATGTTGTGGAGCCCTACAGTTGTGTTTGCTGTGTGCATGTATGTGTGTACACAGTTCTGCCATTTGTGAGGCCTACACGGGGTATAATTGACAGCCCCAGATTGTACAGAGCAGGTTGTACAGCTCACTGTGCCTGTCCACGGCCACGTGATCTGTGCCTGCCTGAGGTTGCACGGGCACTACCAGGTGGAGGTACAGAGTGGCTACTATCTGACGACACATGTCCGCTGGAACTGTGTCCTCGCTGAGAACGTCCAGGGCCACGTCCACGTGGCCTGCTGTGTCCTGGTGTTGACAGCGCAGCACCAGCTGCACTGCTACTGCTACCGGCACTATGGGAGCGGGCATGTGAGGTGGCATGCTCACGTCGACCTACACTAGGTGGTGTTGCTGGCCTACGTCCACGTGGCCTACGCCTCACTCCTTGGTCAAGGATTCCGACCATTTCACCTAATCGCCTATCCAGAACATTAGCAATCTGCTGTTGAGCATTTGCCAGTGTCTGGATGTTGTCATTTAGGGTATGGATAGCAGCCCTCTGCAGCCTCTGCCCTTCTCTGTTCTGCCATTCAGCACATGCCTGTGCTGCCATTACAGTCTGGAACATGCGTCTGGTGATACCAGCTGCTGTGCTCTGTCCTGCAGGTGCATGTCTGCCAGAGGTCCTCCTACGAGCAGCAGCGGCCACATGCCTGTGTGGCACATCTGCAGTCATTACACTGACATCATGGTGTGTAGACACACCTTCTGTAGCCACCACACGTTCCTGTTCCACGCTAACAGACGCTGACTGTCCTTCCTCTATGGCCACTGGTGATGCGGTATGTGTTGGCAGCAGAACTGTGTGCGGGGAAGAGGTGGACATAGCTGGGATGGTAACCATTGGCACAGATTCAGCCCCTGACAACCCTGCCTGTACCTCATGCATATGTTCATCACCACTAGTATCTGTGGGGACACTAACATCAGATAGACCGCAGGAGGGTAATGCACCTACATCACCTGTGAATGCAAAGAAATACTGTAAAGTACAATAGACACAGACACACACACACACACACACACAAACACAGACACACACACACACAAACACAGACACACACACACAAACACAGACACACACACACAAACACAGACACACACAGACGCACCATGCATGTGATTTGTCAGATGGCATGCAGCATGCCTGCGATAGAGCAGAGGGCATTCAGCTCAGACATTAATAGTGTTAGTAAGCATACCTCCCTGGGGTGCACACTACAGCAAGCAGGTGTCATATCAGTAGCCATGCAGTTCACACAATCATGGTAGTATGCATGCATCCCCGTGATACACCATGTGGCACAGAACAGGATAACAGTACACATGGCTGACGTGACCTTGACATGTAATCTGCTGACATGTGCATTAACATGCATACATGTCTGACACAATGGTGTCCTGACACATGTATAGCATCATAATGGGCTTCACATTGCAGTGTTGTGTGTATGCCCTACAGATAGAATGCATGTTTAGCAAATGTGCATGAGCATGGGAGGGTAGTGTGAGCCATCTACATTGCTATACAGTGTGAAGTACAGACACTGTGCCATTGCATAGCATCATGAGGCATCTATGTTGCTGTAGAATGCATAATATGTACACATTGCATAGCCATAACTGCAACACAGTCGTGATGTTCAACAGATTGTATATGGTAGACTTCAGTGACACCTCCAGTAGCTGTGCACAGGCTTTTAGGTTGTCCAGTGTACCACATCAACTGTATAATTGGTCAACTAAGGCTATAATTGGACCATGTGTGGACAATGTGCAACAGGGTGTATACACATCCCAAGTACTGTGTGGCTACATGTCTCTGGCCATCCCCCATGGCTATGTGTGCACATGTGTTGGCCAATTGTGTGTGATGGGCATCTATCTCACATGTCTGTGTTGTCCCATATGACATACACCCATAGATGTCAGATATGCCACAATCCACAGGGCTATGCAGACAACAGGTTGTATGTTTGGTATGTGGGGTATAGGTCATGCGATAGTGTGACAATATTGCAGACAGAACACTACATGTCTGGGACATGTCAGGTGGCATATCACAATGTGTGCACACAATGCAGGGGCATATGACACAATGGTGACACCTGTGGGCTGCCCATATCACAGCTCACTGTGTGGTACTGTGTGCGCATTCACACATGTTGTTCCAATGCATACTACATATGCCTCCATTGTAGAACACCTCCACCGTTGTATGCACAGCTGACCACACATGTCGCAATGACAAGTACTGTGGTTTCAAGTCGGTGTATCATTACGTTTGTATATATTGCACATGGGTGGCCTGTGTGAATGAAGGGTGGTGCGACCTGCATATCATGACTGGAACAAACATCAGGTGTTCAAGTGTTAACTGGCCACATGGCAAATAGATCTACACTGTAACATGCCTGATACTGATGAGTCTCACCTGATACAGTCTCACCTGCAACAGACTCATGTCTGTGCGGCACGCCAGAGGTACCTGTATAGGGGTGACACACCAGTATGAACATTATCCATGACTGTATGACAGTCACAGGTTGCACTGTGCATGTGAACACATTCACTTGTGTAATAGCATATAGTATGCACATGTGTGCATACACAACGTAGCATACTGTAGTATGCAGCATGTGTGTCCACATACCTTGCATATGTTGTTACTTTACATAATGTACAGTGACACATGCAACTACATTGGATATAATAGCCATATGTGCAGTACTGACTTACCAGGCGACTCCAGGCTCATTGGTTGGGAGACACCCACCTCCACGATGGCAGCTAGTGTTTCTGGATGCTGTTCCCTGGGTGTCCTCAGACTGGCCAGTAGCTCCTCAGTGTGTGTGAGTGGGGGCTGGGTTGGTGGCCCACCACCTGTTCCACCTTGTTCCCTGGCGATTGCAGTGGCACGCTGTTTTGCATGTCATATCAAGTCCATGCAGTGTCTGCGCACCTGCTGGTAGGTGCGGTTATGGCCACCCACATCGTTCACCCTCCTGCATAGATCCTGCCACAGGTCATTCCGCTGCTGGGCATGCTGTGGCACATGGCTGAACAACAAGTCATAGCTGTCATGGAGCTGTGGGATGAGGACATCATCCTCCTGGTGGGTGTATGCTGGGAGGCGTGTACGGGGCATTATCTGTAAGACATAATGATGGTGACAGGTCACAGTTTCAGAGATGTACAGAGATACTGCTGCACATACATTTCTATGACATCTACTACATCTGCACAGTTATCTTTGCAAAGCATCATGACACTGACATGACTGACGTGTTTGTGTCACACGTCACACCCATTATGCATTGGATATCATCACCATATATGTGTGTCACCTCATTACAGTGTTCATACTCCATGTAAATGCTGTCTTGCTGAGGGCATGTCTATTTGCCTGCACTTGTGTTCTTACCTATCTGCACATGCCTGGATGTGTCCACAGTACTGCTGTTGACCTGGATGCTGTGTATATGTCACATATCAACACAGACACAGCCGTAATGGACTTGAGCAGTGGCAATGCACACATACGCATGGACACCTGTACATGCATGTGTTTTGCCATATACATCTACACAGCACTGTACAACTGTTCAACATCCTGCCACGGATCTCCTGTATTGCACATGTGATAGACATGGGACAATGGCTAGTCAGATGACATTCGCAGGGATGGTTATCAACCATAGCATGTGCGGGCATGGTTTTCAAGCTGTAACAGACAGCCATTGTGCCACCGCAAGGTGCATCAGTGCCACATTACTGATCCAGTCAGTTGATAGTACATGTACCATGCGGCCATAACACCATGTATGACTGGGATGACATGTGCAGCTTTGATGGACAGGGTTGCATGTTATGGTGGGAGTATGTCACATATATGGCACAGGGATCTGTCCAGCCTGTGGCGATCCTAGTATTAGGACGGTGGCTGTCAATGACATATGTTTTATAGATCAGGATATGGACATGTAGCATGTCCATCATCATGGTGTAGCAAATGTCTTTCTGCAAGGTAGACAGCATGCTGCATAGTGGAGGTGAGGATTGTGAAGGCTGGTATCGCACATCCATGCATAGCCATTACCCCTTAAAGGTGGTATGTGATCCAATATTGGTCACCACAGTGCTGTATATGCCTGTCCAGTGATCTCCGTGCTCATGGATGGCACCCTGACATGACATGGGTACCTCAAATGACTACCTAAGGGGCCTGGAGATGTCACCAAGTTGGGGGGGTGCACTGCACAGCACCATCCCTTACACAGTGTCCATAATGTTGACCACAGTCTAGGTAGTAGTTTATGGGCACAGGGATGTTCACCTAGTGGTGACATTGCTGGTATCATCCATCAGACTGTGCACATATGTCACACACCTCACCCACACAGCCCATTCTGTATGTTGTTCACAGAACTGACACAGCTATATGATAGGTCATGGCCATTCACAGCCTTACATACACAGATGCCTAACATTTGTCTGTGTGGTATGGGCTACAATGAGGGTGGGGTACAACACATTAACCCTGTTCTACTGTAGCTGGCACTGGTGTGCTGTGCACATGTCATTGTTGCACCTTTTGTAGTTGTGTGTCTGTCAACAGGCCACTGGTGGAACACTCCTGTGACATGCAAAGGTATTTGTAATCAAATATCCGTACTGTCTTGTACATCGGTACTGCTAACATCTACAGTGCTAATGGTTCATGGACATGCACACCATACTCAGCAGGGTTATAGTGCGGTGCCACCCTAAATGACTGTCATCACCACTTGTGTGTTGATATTATCCAACACCCTATCTGTATTGTATGGTCATGCTAGGCACTTGTTCAGAACTTGTGAGCATGTCATGAGCTACTGATTACTATAGCACCCATTCCACACCATTTCCCGCAGGTACACTGGCTGTCCTACACTTCCCAGCTTGCTTATGGTACAACAGCTTTTGTACACATGTAACGCACATATCCTGTGGGACATGGTTGTATATATAGGCATGTCCAACTGTCAAGTACCAGTGCTACTGCCTGTTTATATGAGGGATATGTTGTACATGTGGCAATAGAGCAATTGTCTCATGTACACATTCAATGCTCACCTCCCAACATACGGCACTACAGCCTGTGGGGGATGCACTTCTGCAGCCGTGCTGGGGGCATAGCTCTCAGGTGTACCTCATTACGAGGAACGTACCTCATTTGGGGTTCTAAAAGGTGCATGTTCCTCAAGGTTTCACATTGGAAGGGTCTGTCACACATTCATTGTTGGAAATTGTTTACCTGCTAGCCATGGCTAAATAGATGGGAATCATATTAATTCATTAGAATATCTTTTTATACGTAAAACCAGCCTATTTTAGCCATCATATGCCCTTCCTAGTTGAAGCTGTTAGTAAGCCAGTTGTAAGTGTTCCACGTTTTGCCCATTTGTCACACAGTATGAGGGCTAATGTTCCTCAGTTTGGGGACAGGAGGTTGACAGCTATGGCTGGGGGTAATGCTGTCACCAACCCTGACTGCACCTGACAGTCATTTGGGGATGTGTAACATTCGCAACACACCCCACCCATCACATAGTCTCACATGATCTACACCACTGGCCACACTTACGAGGACAACTTGTGCAGTACATCTCCATACTTACTGTAGGCACCAGAGGTAACCCCCATCATGGAAGACAACATCACCAGCTTATAGCCCACAGACTCATGTGTGCCCATCACATACAGCCAATAGTAAGTTATAACATTCACAACACACCAGTCATAGATGACTCTGTAGGGAGTCACACTGCAGTTCCACACAGCAGGCTACACAAGGCATTAGTCGCTTACATCTTGCTGCCGGGTAACTGCTTCTGCAACATAACCTATGCACCCATGCCACACCTCACCAGGTACGATATGACTGTCATTCTCCATGTTAGTGTGACTGCCCTGTGATGCCACTTCACAGACTACGTGTGCAGGGACATGCAATAGCTCACCAGTCTTATAGCCCTGAGGGTGTGGGCCAAGCCCTGGGGAGCATTTTGCATTCGTCCGGACACGATACCACTGTACAACGACCGACTGTGTCACTTCAACAGTTGCCTATGCTCCTATTGTCATTCCACAGGCATCTGGTATCTGTCCGCTTTGACTGACCTGGTCAAACACAATGCTGTGGCACAGATGACTTGCACCTGTCAGCCCTGGGAGTACAGCTCACATGTAAGGCTCTTGCTGCTTCTATACTGCCTGTCTTGCACAGTTTCCAATAACTGTCACTGGCAGGACGGGAACTGGCAGGCACGACATGGGGTCATGTGACACAATGCTTGCATCTTCCTCTGTGATGCACGCAGGCAAGGCACACCTTATAATGCACCACTCAAACATCTCTGCAGTGACTGGGACCTGCCTCTAGTCTCTGCAGAGCACACCTGCAATGACAGGTTATAGACAGACCATACCTTTCAGGCACATACCTGGACCGCACACCCACAGCTGAGGGGTTCCCATATCCCACTATGTTTTGCACACATCCTGGCAAGTTACTTAGCACAATGCATCAGAGGTGCTCCACGTGCAACTAACTGTGTCCGGGACTGCTATACACATTGTAACAAGCGACAGAGTCAACATCATACCCCACGGGTAACATACCTTCTATGTTGGTATATTGGACAGTGGGCCTCAGACAGCTACTACTGATGTGTGACTGACACTACCCCACACTTCACTGGGATAGCCACTCATGTACCGACACATCCATGAGTCATACCCTCCGCTCTGCTGGATCAACCCATACACACCACCTCCAAGACCTACATTACCCTTGGCATGAACACTACCACCATGTGACTGGTGTTACACACCTGGGGTTATCCCCTCATTGGTGGATTTCGAACATATGCTAAACAACCTTGTTAGCCACATCCCGCACCACACCCATCACAGCATACACAGTACATGAGTACTACAACACCTACTACAGACGCCTGCTGACAGCGGTTGTTAACATCATGACACCCGTGCAGATGGACAATGCACATACAAATGCTGACACATACCCCAGTGCACTTCATTAGCATGTACACAACTGCATGGATCATGCTATTCCACACAGAGCCATGATGGTACACACCAGATAACAGACGCCACTCTGGTGGTCATGTTCCATGGACATATGATGTACTACAACAGGTGTAGGCTGTTGCACAGTGGTGTAAATTCCCATGTGTGGGGTGGCTCACTGGTCAGCCGTGGTGGGGCCACAGGGTCCCTCATCACATACTCCAAGACTAGCTACGTAAACATGACTGCCCCACATTCCGGGGTGTACCACCAGGCATTATGGTGGTATGTCAGTAGTTGATGGCAACACCCACATCTGCTGTCACATACAACAGTCACTCAGGAACATTGCAGACCCAGGTGTTGTTGGCAACATGCTGGAGGATGGATTCAATGCTGACATTACACCCTCTCACTCACTACAGGGCCGCAATCCATACATGAACATTGTGGTGTCCCTGTGGTCACACCTACACAGTACTGACCTACACTCTATATGTCCTGGGACACTGGCCCCATGTCACCTTCCAACGTCCCAGGCTGTGATGTCCACCAACCTCTGAATTACATGTCTCCTCACTAGGCCACCATATTCAGTAATAGCCTTGTTTCAGACATTGTAGCCCCTGAATGGCACACAGCAGCATTTATCACACTACACACAGGTGGCACCACAATGCACGAGTGGGACTATAGTCCTACACACCTGACTGGACTGTTCTGCATGGCTATGGGGCACATCATCAAGGACGTCATTCACAGAGACATTGTTGGGCTCCCGTCCTTTGCTGCCACCCGGGTTGGGCTTTTTAGGGCCAGAGCATGGCCCCTACACATGGTGGACTCCTTTCATACAGTTACCAGGGCAGTTGCTGATGGTACGGGAGTCCACACATCCTACATTGTCCTCTCATTGCCTTTCAGCACCATTCCCCATTCTGGTATTGACAACATACACATCCACCTGCACATCGTACCCTGTGTCTCAGGATGTTATGCTATGTCGCTCATGGACAGGACACACAGTGAGGCCAGCATACCATAGTACCTACTACATGTCAGGTACATTTGGCATACCACGGTCCTCAGTCATAGGGCCCCTCATGTTCAGTATATGCTTCCCTGCAGAACAGGCTAGCACAGGGGACTTTCCCTGTCTAGCTTTCAAACCCCTGCATACCAAGTGCCATGATTGCTCCACCAGCTGATACTGACTCCAACCATACAGGTGTCACTGTGACAGATACATAATATGACTATCATGGCATCAAGCTGCATGACACAAGGTGCATGCACATCACCTTTGCATTACACCATTCACCCACTGACTATCACATGGATGGTAGTCCCCTACATACATATCACATTGTACATGTTTGCAGTACACACATATGTCGCACCCGCTCCTGTGGTTACCGTATTGCCACTGTGGCATGGATATCCTTCTATGTGGCCACACCTATCTGTACTGGGTGTGTAGCTGGTACATAGGCACCCATTGTACCTCTGAACTCAAGACATCTACACACATTCAAGGGTACACCATCCCATTTAGGGTGTACCTTACACAACAGCTACTGCTTTACATGCCACAACATTAACACACCATGACATTTACTGAGCTCCGACAGTTTAAATATGCGGCTGCACTACAGACACCACATCTGTACACACTTGCATGCTACATACTCAGGGGTGACCTCTGCTGATCAGACAGGGCCCATGTCCACAACATTATTAATGGATATACTCCTCATACGCGACATAAGCAGAGGCCACTGTGAGCAACATGCTCATGGATATGTGCACACACACCACAATGAGTGGGATGTGCTTGTGGGTTACATTCCCAAACCGGACACTCACCATGCTTTGGAACATAAGTCCTATGTACATCACGCAGGGACACTCAGTAGCACTGTTCATGTGATACCTCCCTTGGTGGTTGGGAGACACATGTAGGCCTGGGATCACTGCAGTGGCTGTACTGTGCAGAGGTGCAGGTGACACCTGGCTCTGCTGTTCACACGACACTACCCTAGAGAGGTGCCACTAGTGTCAACACTGTAGTTGTGCTTACACATGGACTTGCCAGACTGCATAGTACCCCACTATGCCCCTTGAAGCTATTACATGTCCTTTGTGCATGGTTACTTGGTAGCCCTTCCATTTAGATTAGCTATCATGCTATTACAATGTCCCATACCTACAAGCCATATGTATCCTGTTATTGTACATACCAATAGACGATACCTGTGGTATGCATGATATGCCTGTTATGCTGTGTAGAATATCTGTCATATCTACCTATCATACTATACATTACACATATTTCACATAGTATCCCATAATGCAAAGCATACTTGCACAGCGGGACCACCTTACATATGTCATTGACGTTATATGCCCATACACATGCGTGCTGTGACAGTATATCAACATATACTATCCCCTGCTATGGCACGTCCTTGTTGGACATACCCTACCACTGACGGCGGGTTGTATGGTATTGTTCTGTTTAACGCCCTCATGTAGCATCCCTTGTGGTGTCTGTGCTGTGTACCTTGTGTCCCACTGCTGGACGCACAGTTTCTACAAGCGTTAGTATGCTCAGCAAGAAATCACTACATAAATACATTTCCCCACTTTATGCATTGCGGACACGTTTAATTAATGCAAACCAGGCTATACATACAGTAAAACTAATTAATACAGATCATGCTATACATAACCTTACATATCGGGCATTCTACATACCTTGTTGTTGTTACGGCATTTCGTTTCTATCTCTCTCACAGTGTTTCAACTGGTATTTGGTATGAGCATACGGTTTGAATGTCTGGCAAGTCATCCTTATATACGTCGATACCTGTAACATGTGGATTCATCCCGCCAATTGGTGTTCCTGAGTGACTAATTACTTGCATATCAGCTGTGCAGCTACTCCATTCGCCAATTACGCGGCAACAGTGGGGTATAATTGGGTTCTCCACTTGGGCGTTGCCTATTTGCCCTACCTTCGGGGAGATGGTCTGTATTGTGTTTTGTTATGTGTAACTGCAACTGCTATGCATGGAGACAAGTATAGTTTGGATTCATGTCCCCCGAGGATTGTGTGTGACAGGTAGAGTAATTGGTTCAACATGTGGGTGTACCTGTCATCCCAACGTCTGATAACGGAGTATTGCAAACAAAACCTGTAACATGGCTGTTTGTTCCATTATACAACGCCTGCAATTTTGCATGACGCCTTTAATTGTGTCTCTCACACGGTATGTTGAGGGTTCTGCAGATGTAATTGACTGACTGGATATTTGTGCTGCTATTACAGTCTGTATTGCTTTAGTTTCTAGTGTGGGGGATGTCAGTGGGTGTACGTAGCATATACAGGTGTGTGGGCCTTGCATTTCTACATAATCCGTATATATGTGTGTGGGCTCCGTCCCTAATTAGAGAGCTAACAGTTAGTAGACTTATGTTACGGGATTGTATGTTGGGCCATTGTTAATTGGTTTCTATATCGTCTGCAGGTGAGCTTGCTACTTGTATACCTCCATAATTGCAGTGATATATCAAGAGATATGTGTAAGTGAAAGCTATCCCTTGTATTTCTGTCCCACATATTTGCAGTCATTGTGGTTGTGTTGTTAAAAGAGCCTGTTTGCCATGGGTTGCCACCTTTTCATATGGTCATTGTTGGACACTTGCGGGACACACAGCAGTGTTTACAGGCCAACACGTAGCCATGGTCAGTACACAGGTTAGCACATACTTTTATCCTCTCTACATACCTATTGTTGTGTAACTTTGGCTACTTATCATATTGCATGTAACATTTACGTTTCTTACATACAGGCATAACTATTAAATACGACTGTTACATTATATATGGGACATATTTATGTCCTACCATCTCGGACATTTGCCCTTTGTACTGTTTTATGTCAGGACACACATGCCCAGGGTGGGGCTGTCCCTCCTACTGTGGGACAGGTAGTAACCGTATGCCTACGGCTAGCTATACCCACACCTACCGTACTGATCTGCCTCTGACTTGGCACTAACAAACACATGTTGCGGACACACACACACATTACAGTCACACAGAGATGCACACGGCACCCTCAACGCACACTTACACAGACTACGGCACTCACAGACACAGTTGAACACAGTACCTACGTGGACCGCAACACCGGCAGCGGTGACTAACTGTCCCTTCATATCATCATACTATTACTCGCGGATGTACTGTTCCGGTACTGTGCTCTATCGGTCTTTCAGCTTCGTGGTTACGCATGTCGGTATGTTACACATTCCATGGTTGGCGGTATCCTATTTATTTGTACTTCCAAGGTGTTATGAATGTCATTGAACTATCTATTATATTTGTAGATATCGCTGAATCCATCTATATCACCATATATCCCTCTATTGCCCTTTCCATCTGTATTATATATATATGCATATGTGTACATATATATATATATATATATATATATATATATATATATATATATATATATATATATATATCTATATATATATATATATATATATATATATATATCTATATATCTATATATATATATATATATATATATATATATATATATATATATATCTGGCGGGGAACGTGACAGGCACACAGCACCACCATATGCTGTAAGGCTCATGTACTGTTCAGGTGTTGGCATTCCGTGTTCCACTGGCTGCTGTGTTTACAATGTTTGAGGGCTGCCTATGTAGGAGTCACACACTGGGCCACCTATACATTACAATTTACAGGTGGTCATGTTTGTGTGCCATCCATTTTACTGTGTGTGCAGGTGGAGAGGTGTCAGTCCGTAGGGGCCTACACTGTCAGAGTATGTGCTATACGTTCCCTCTTTGCCAAGGCGTAGGCATATTGGGCACACCTCCATCTGCCTACTGGGGCTGGCACAGTGTGTTCATGGTCTGAATCCCCCTGTGCTTGTAATGGCCTTGGCAATTGCGGTGGGCTATGAGGGCCTTCACCATTTTGTCCCTGCTGCAGCTGCTTCCGCAGGATCATATTATGTACCATGGCACATACTATGACGATGTGGGCACACGTGCCTGGAGAGTACTGCAAGGCTCCACCAGATGTATCCAAGCACCAGAACCGTGATGTCAGCATCCCGAACACATGCTCTATGATGATTCTGGTTTGTGCGTGTGTCTCATTATGGCGTTCTTGCATGGGTGTGTGTGCATTTCTGATGGGAGTCATCATCCACGGCTCCAGTGCATAGCCAGCATCCCCCACAAGATGGCCATGTGGGATGTCCCCCCTGACAAATACCTGATACAGCTGTAAGGCATGCCAGATATGGGAGTCATGGCAGCTTCCAGGGCTGCCAGCACACACATCCATGATAATGCCCTGGGCATTGCACATGACCTGGCAGTTGATGGAGTGGAATCCCTTGCGGTTTATGTAGCGCCTACCCTGCTCACCGGGTGGTGACTTGATTTGTATGTGCGTGCAGTCTATCACACCAAGTACCTCCGGGTAGTGTGCCACATGGTGGAAGTGGCGCATATTGCTGGCCAATTCCTCCTGAGTTCTGGGGATGTATATCTGCTCATTGGCATGTGGTAACATGGCATCCAGGAACTGGTGTAATACCCTGGATGCTGATGCCTGTGAGATACCCATTATATCTCCAGTTGGCCTTTGAAAGGTACCTGTGGCCAGTATTCGCAGGCTTACACATACCTTCCTGTCCACTGGGATGGGTTCCCCTCTGTTGTTTCTGGTTCTCAGGCGTGGCCAGCACAGCTCCACTATTTGCTGTAAGATGTCCCTGTCCACCATGTAACGCTCTACTATCTCCAGGTCATGTAGCCCTTGGTAGGTTACCCTTGGGCTGAACACTCTCCTTCTCCTCCGAGGCCTGCAGTGGTTGTCGGCATCATCCTCCCCAACACCGTCAGTCTCTAACACATGCTGATGAATCACAGCTATGGCAGCTCCCAACATGTACATTTTAAAAGTTCCCCTTGTGTTTACACCTCTGGTGCGGTGTTTGGGAATACACAGGTGTGTGTTGGGTGCTTTCACACTTTATACTATTGTGCTGTGAACACCGATGATGTCATAGGGTGTGTATGTACGATCTTAGCTACAGGGTATCTTATGTGTTTTACTGCCGGAACTACTATTGTGGTGCCTTTGGTGTTGAATTACATTTGCCTGCCGTGGATTACCTCTTGACCTTCCCTTTACATTTCTGCATGTTGCACCTACCATTTTCTGGCGTGCATCCTGCAGCCTACTTTCATTTGTACTTTCCTGGACCTGGCGTATCTTGCGTTATGTGTGCTACTGCCGGTCTGCTGTCAGTTTGCTTTGCTCTGCTGTGTCAGGTCTCCTATCTTTGCAATCCAATACCTCCCTCCTTTCTTTGCATTCCAATGCCTCCCCTATCCTGTTTTGCAGGTTTCTGCAAGCAGACTTGTCAGCTGCCGTCGATTGGCCTTCGTGGGTTGATTGGTGTTGATTGCTCATTAGTACTCCAATTACCCTACTTCTGCATTTCCTTCTTTTCTTCCCCTGACCTTCCTGTTTCTGCTATTGTTTGTGGCGCGTGCGTCCAATTACTGGGTTTCGGGCACGTTTTCATCCTCGTACACATGTGCTTTTGGGCACCATGTGTGCTCTCAGCTAAACGATTCTATACCTTTCTCCCCACCCCTGTCCTGCAGCTTTGCTTGGCAACAGACAGGCCAGATTTGCATTGCTCCAATGTGCTTACTGCTACGGTGGCACACCCCTCTGCTGATGTCATGTATCTCCTCTGAGCCACTCCTCGTTGTTATACCGCTGCACCGTATGGTACAACCTTCATCCGGCGGGACATTTGCGATTCAGTATTATCTGCCTCATTTGCATGGCATTGGCTACTAATTCATAGTTACCGTGCCAAACACTATTGCAGGCCCTTAGCAACCCTTGCACCTTGGTTGTGGTGTTCCATGCCTACCATTGTGTATTATGCTGTAAACCTGATTTCTATTACGTTGCGATTTTATGGCATTTCTATATAATTTCTTTATGTTACAGCTTCCGCACACATGCCCTGCAGTTGTGCTGTGCGTTACTGTGGACATGACATTAAATGTTGTTATTTACGTGTTGTGCATCTTTTCTTATGCCATCGGCTGTGTATTTCGCCATTGGCATATGTTAACGTTGTGATACCTGGGTCTGGCCCTCTTCCATAGCTCCAATGTTCTGTTTGGGAAAATGTAAACCGTGTTTTTTGGTTTACATTTCCGTGGGCTTACGCTACGCCTGCACCACTTCATGAATCGCTATATGCCTTCATTTGCATGGTGCGACACTGCACATGGGGTGATTAGCATACCTACGCCGGGGGCTGCGCAGTTCTGGCGTACGCCAGTAGTGCACGTGGAATTGGATCATACCTGAATCGCTCGACGGCCATATTTGGCGTTATACCGCCTACGCTATGCCTGCACCTGGCGCAAGCTTCATGAATCCCGGGGATTATTGTCAGCCCAGAAAGAACTTATTTTATTGTAATTTTTTTGACCATCACAACCATAAAAACAGCTACACAGACTACAGATGAGTAAGACGGTGAAACAATGAATAAAGCCAAAGACTGAATTTATGTGGCACCTGATTGTATAATAAAAAGTAGAATCATTTGTGATATAGAAAATGGGGGAAGCAAGAGACAGGCTTTTTATAGAAACAAACCTGCCCTTATCAGAAACATGTGGGCCGTGAAAGTGAATTACTAGTACACAGTATAAAATAAAATGCAAGACAAATAATATGGTAAAATGAAAAATAAAAGCAGGATATGTTGTAAAACTAATAAATTTGAAAAAGTGAGCCATATCATAACGAAAATTCAAAATGGAGATGTGAACTAATTACAATTGACCCAACAGGAGACATTGTCCAGCTTTTAATAAACACTGCAGAATTTTGTCAGGACAGTTTTCTATTATCAGCCTCAAAGAAAAACTATAAACAGTCGAAGATGAAAAAACACTAATAACAAGAGTGCAAACTGTGAGTTGGCAAAGATTCTGAAAAGGATTAAAGTAGTTAAACATTTTCTTCTTAGGTTTTATACAGACTTCTTCAGAACTAACCTCATGTTAGCAACAAACCCTTTATGAAGCCAGCAATTAATATCAAGTGACCAAAGGAACACATCACAAACATCAAGTAATTATAACTACTTATTACATGATATTCTATATTACAAATGAAATTAAAAGAAAAAATGTAAAACAATGAGACTGGAGTGCATATTAGATAAAAGCAAACTGTCAAGAAGCCTTCAATTTCAACAAGCTTTTAATAAAAACAGAATGATTTGTAATCAAGGCAGAGGTGAATTTAATTCTGCAACCGAGCTTTCCATTTCTCAATGAATGTTTTTGTAATACATGTAAAAAATGTGTATGTTGTGGAGAAGAAGCCTGCAAATGAACTGTTTATGTGTACTACTGAAGAGAATAGATTTGATACTATGAAATCAAAATGTACCTGAAACAGTCAAGCAGGACTGCAATGGCTTCCTAATGGAAGTAAATAGTGAGAATTAATAGACAGAATGTAGAGTTAAACCTAACACAGGTTCAGTATATAATATCATGAGTGGAAATACTTCTAACAATATGATGACAGATATTGTGCAGTGTTAACCTATGCTAAATGATTATATGGTAATTTATGGTCCCGTTAGGTAATATGTGTGGGCTTTTTCGCATGAGAACATATTTCAAGATAGTTGATGTTATAGGTATACAGATTTGTTCTAATTACCCAATGGACAGCATTTTTTGCAATTAGTGCATATCAAACCATATAAGAGGGGTGTGTTCAAATATATTCCTTTATATAGACGTCTATGTAGTTGCGGCTATTTGTGAATTTTCAGGCCTGCTGGTTCATGATATTCAAACTGATATTAATAAGTGACATGAGCTATTTATATTTGACTTATTTATGGTCATTCATGTATTATATTGAACTTATAAACACTGAAGATATTATACACACTTATACACACTGAAGATATTATACACTCTTATGCACACTGAAGATGATGTCACTTCTTTTTTTCTCTCCTCTGCTATTTACACTGACGTACCTCACATCTTATCACACTCCTCTGCAATCCTCCCCTTACCCTCCACTAGGAACCTACATCCCTCCCAAGTTCTGTTCAGCTCCTACCTTACTCTTCTATGCCCACCCTCAGTACATTCTACCACACTACTTATTTTTCAAAACAAAATTACTCCCCCTCACCCAAACAAATCCCAAAGTTAAAATCGAAATTTCTGTACCCTCTACCCCAACCTAACATTTTTATCTCTATCATGACATCACTATTCCTTCAGTTGATATACACCCCAACCCTGGTCCTAATAAGCAACTCTCATCTTCGAACTCCTCCACTCCATCTACTATCACCACTACTCCCCCCTCACACCTCTATCACTCCCTCTTTTACTACTACCTCCCCATCTATTTTCACTTCCCCACACAGAACCAAACGACTACATTTCCTCTCCCTTAACATTCAGAGCATCTCCAACACAGTGTCTGAACTTCACACACTCACACAACACTATAAACCCCACATCTTAACTCTCTGAAACTTGGCTAAAACCCTACATCCACAACTCAGAGATTTGCCCACCCCCCCCCCCCCCCCAGTTTCAACATCTACAGACTGGAATGATCTATGAAAAGGGGAGGTGATGTCGCTATTCTCTATTCTGACTCTCTCAATATCTTACCACTCACCATTACCCCTCCTTCCTTCCACCCTCCAGAGCTACTCATAGTAACCTGCCATCTCAACACCTACCAAAAACTAGCCATAGCCTCAGTCTATATCCCACCAGGGACTAACATTACCATCCTTGAAGACATATTATCTTGGTGTTTTCATCACATCCCCTTTAAAACTATAATTCTTGGGGATGTAAATATAGACTGGAACTCAGTTAATTCTACTACACCTTCTCACAGTCTCCATCTACATGGTTTTACTCAACCTGTCTCCAAAATGAACTGGTCCTGCCTAGACTCTCTACCTTTAAATGACACAGTCAGCTACTTCAACCAGACATTCCTAAACATACTCAACTCTCTTGCCCCAATCAGGAAAATAAAATTCAAAGCTAAACATGCCCCCTGGCTATCCAAAGAAACCTTCCACCTTATGCATAAAAGAGATGCCACTTGGAAACAATATCAGAAAAGCAAATCTCCTGCCCTCCTACAATCATACAGGGAACTTAGAAACCTTACAAAAAAGAGTCAACCAGGACTAAAGAAACGTTAGCTTCTCTGACCAATCTCTTCACACTTCTAACCCCCAGAAATTCTGGACAGCCATAAAAACTCTTCTTAAGTCTGGCTCACCCACAACTTCCAACCCTTTTCCCAATCAATCACCCTTGGATACAGCCATCCATTTAAATCACTACTTCATTGATACCATTTCTAAACTAGTACCTAACACCACCAACAACCCCGACCCTACCTCTAATTCCACTTCCAGTTCTACTGCTTCCACTACCAAGCCCACACCTTTTTCACATCCCCAGTCTGACTCCACTAAACTCTCAGACCCCTTCATGCTCAAACCTGTCTCTGTTAGTTAAATTAAAACTCTCCTCAATAAACCCAAACCTTGTTCTCCAGCCCCTGACACCTACCTCCCCAATTCCTTAAACTTGCTGCTAACTCTATTGCCCTTCCTATCACCATTCTAATCAACCACTCAATCCAAGAATCCACTGTCCCCTCTATTTGGAAGCAATACTACACTATCCCACTACATAAAGGAGGTAACTCCACAGAACCATCTAACTTCAATCTCATTGCTATTCTTTCTCCCCTCTCCAAAATTCTCGAAAAGTGTATCTATTCTCTACTACTTTCTCACCTTACTCAAAGCAATCTTTTAACCACCACCCAGCATGGGTTTAGACCCAAACACAGTACTAACACTGCACTCTTATCCTTCTCACATACAGTAGCTGAGGCCAGAAACAGTAACAAACTCATGTCCTGCATTTTCTTAGATCTCTCAAAGGCTTTTGATACTGTCTCTTATAACTTTCTACCTCCTAAACGTTCTCAGCTGAACATTTCTATCCCCACTCTTAATTGGTCTCAAGTTACCTGTCCAATCGCCTACAAGCAGTTAAATGGCTAAATTCCTTCTCTCCCCTTCTGGCAGCTCATACCGGTGTTCCTCAAGGCTCAATTCCTGGTCCCCTCCTTTTCAATCTCTTCACCAATGACCTACACACTGCCTGTAACCTCTCCTCTATCATACAGTACACGGATGATTCAACTCTGATCTCCATTTCTAACTCTATCAAACAATCAAACTGAAGACTCAGTAATGCTTTCATGATATTCGGCTGGGAACAGTTACAACTTGCAATTTTATGTAGTCCAAAGACCTGTGCAGTCATTATTAGGTCTCAACCTCCACCATTCCACCCAAACATCATTTCATTCTGTTGAGAAGTGGCTCACCAACAATCTACTCATCCTGAACCCCTCTGAAACTAAGCTCTTATTATTCCTGCCTAAAACTCTAGCCCACCACAAATCCAGCTTTCTCTTATCCTCTCTAAATGGCACCATCATAAGACCAGACTCACACACTAAACTCCTGGGTGTCATCATAGATGACCAGCTCAAGCTAGACCTCCACATAATTCATTCCATAAAGAAAACATACCAAAAACTGGGCCTGCTATACAGAAATAGCAAATTCCTGACCCCCAACTTAAAACTGCTGCTAGCCCAACCTTATCTCCTCCCTGCCCTCCTCTATGGCTCCTCTCTATTTTCTAATCTACAAAATAACCTGCTAGCAAAGCTTGACCAAACCTACAACAAAACTGCTACATTTATAACCAGCAGCTCCTATAAATCCCATCACTGCACAGCACTCACAAAACTACATTGGCTTGAACTCCCACACCTTCTGGCCAAAGGTCAGCTATTCCAAGCTTTTACAATTCTTAATTCAAACTCTGACTGTCCATCTCTGTCCAACCTGATCTCCTAGTACACCTCTCTCCATTCCCTGCGCAGCTCCAATAAACACTTACTACAAGTCTATAGACCCAACAAGAACATAGGTAAAATACTCTATAAACACTCCATTTCCTTATCTGGAACAATCTTCCACTCCAAATCAGAAGCCATACCTCCCTTTCTAACTTCAAACATGACCTGATACTGTATCTCTATAACAACTCTATATGTACCTGCGACCACCCTATTTAACCCCTCCCACTCCCTATACCCACTTTACCACTAAGTCTGATCTATAAGACCTTGCCTATTTTAATAACTTATTATATATATCTGCTCTCCCTTCTACACCCTCCCTCTAGATCACTACATCCCTCCTCTACTACTTTCTTCTTCTTCTGCGTAGGTTCATAGGAGGGTACTAGGCTATTGGCCAGAGGGCCTATATAAGCCTAACCAAAAATGTATCCTGGCTTTCGCCACCCAAGAAAATTATTTTCCTGTGCCCCTGTTGAGCAGAGCCACAGAAGTGATCCCCGGGGTGAACTTCCTATCTCCCATCCAATCAACAAGATTTTTCTGGAAGAGTGCTAATGAGGAGCTCTGTTTGACATAGATAGGTAGTCTGTTCCAGAGTATGGGAAGTCTCTGGGGCAGGAATCTATCCCTCCAGCATGTTCTGTTTATTGTGGTGACAAAGTTTAGGTCCCTAGAGCGTGTAGCTCGGAGGGATTGGGATTTCTTTAAGTGGAGCATGTCCAACAGCTCTGGGTTTGACATAGCTTTGTATGTTAGGCAGAGATTGCCTCTGAGTAGGCAATATGCGATGGAGTAAAGCTGGAGTTTTTTGAGACGGTCTGCGTAGGGCATCTGTTTGAGGCCAGTAATCCTCTTTGTGAGGTATTTCTGTGGCCTTTCCAGTTGTTGTAGATGTCTTGTGAGGTACATACCAAAAGGAGCGTTGCACTCTATAATGGGTCTACTGAATGATGAGTAGAGGGGAACAATGACCTCTTTTTTTTCTGGATGAGAAACCTTTTGTGATGAGGTGAGGCACGTAGAAGGATTTCTTGACCACTGTGGTGATGTGATTATTAAAGGAGAGACTACTGTCCACCTGTGTCCCAACGTCTCTTATCACATTTTTGGCATTAAGTAGACTACCAGCTATGTGGTAGTTCATGGGTACAGAGTTTTTACCAAAGGGGATGACAATACACTTTTCGGCATTGAGCTTCAGGCCATGGCTTTGACACCAGGCATCTGTCTCAGTGAGGCCCTTTTGCAGTATGTCCACATCATTAGGAGTTTCGATTATGGCTCCTAGTTTGCAGTCATCTGCAAACTTTGTTAGCCAAAGACCTTCTGTGTTAGCCTGTACTTCAGAGAAGTAGATACCAAACAGGAGAGGATCCAGGACTGAACCCTGTGTTACTCCACTTGTCACTGGTCTGAAGTCAGATTTGGAGTCTGCTACTTTCACAGTGTGGGTTCTGTCCGTGAGCCAGTTGACAACCCATCTTGTGACATAGGGATTTATACCTAGTTTAGTGAGCTTATCTATAATTCCAGAGTGGAGGATGGTATCGAAAGCCTTGGCGAGATCTAGATAAGCTGTGTGAACCACCTTACCCTCATCTATGGCTTTGGTGACTGCTTCAAAGAAGTCAATCAGGTTTAGGAGACATGATCTGCCTTTTACAAATCCGAACTGGGTAGTGTCCAGAATTTGGAGATTACCAATGTCTTTGTTTATGAGTTCCATGATGATACGTTCCATGGCCTTGCAGACCAGGCTCGTCAGGCTAATGGGGTGGTAGTTCCCGGGGTCTGTTGTGGCTCCCCCTTTGTGGAGTGGGATAACTGTCATGGTGCGCCATTCTGTGGGCACAAAGCCTGAGGTGAGGCTATGACTGAATCTGGTACTTAGGTGGGATACCAGTTCATTCTGTAGTTCATGTAGAACGCAGCCTGGGATATTGTCAGGTCCCATGGATGCTGTGTTCTTGGCTTTGGAGAGTGTGTTTTTTACCTGTGCAGCCGTGATTACAGGAACTTTGCATTCTTCCGGTATAGAGATGGGCCCTCTAGGGGGTGAGAGGGGGGTAAAGTTAGCACTGAACCTATCTGCCCGGATGTTGGCAATATCAGTTGGTTCTGTATATTTAGTGCCATTGTGCTGTAACTCAGAGCAGATCTGAGTGTTGCCCTTGAGATTCTTGACATAGCTATAGAATGCTTTGTGATTGTCTTTAGAGTCAGTGGCAATTTTGTTTTTGTAACTAGCTTCTGCACCATCTCTTCCTCTGATCTGAGGCCCCTTGTACATACACATTTTTTTTTACTCCTGCACTAGTTTCATCCTCAGATCTGAGGCCCTCTGCACATACACAATTTCTCCTTCTAGCCACTAATCTAATAATACCATACTATTTTCAAAAGATTACCTATAACCTTAATTCCCTTACTGCATACCTCATGGATTTATTATCATTGTTTTTCCTTTTACAACCTTATTATTATACTTTTGTATATAGCTATGTTTAATTCCATGGATTACATTACTTTTTTTCTTATCCAATGTATTCATGACATTGTTTTGCTCTGTATTATTGTAAACTTGTCTCTACGTGTATGTCTGTTTGGGGCTTTTCCTCTCGGGTCTCCACTGAAAAAGGGTAAATTCTTAACCAGCTGGACCAACCCTGTTAACAAATGCAAAATAATAATAATAATATTCTGCTCACTGTATTGAGTCTTTTGATCAAAAACCTCTGGTATGACAATGAAAATATTTTTTTTTTGCTCTAATAGTTGAAAATAAATAAATGAATTATGCTAGCATGAGTTATGTAGTATGTAATAAGCTAGAAATGGCAAAATGAACTTGCAGTTTTAAAACTAATTCTGCATGTTGAGATAATCAATCACTGTGTTATAAAGGTATTTCAGATACTGTGAGGAAATATAATGATATCCTGCAAGAATATATGAATAATTTTACAGGCATAGAATATTTACCAGGAGACTACTACATACATGATCCACGGAAATTACCTATAGTTCTTAAGAAAAAAGTTTGAACAAGAAGTTAGGAAAATAGATTGCTCAGGCAGCAAGAATTAGACTCAACAGAATGATGGAATACAATGGTCACGGTTGTAAAGAAAGACAAGTCATGCATTTGCACTGATCCATAACGACATTATCCATTGTGTTCATTTGAGGAAGTTGCCTTATGAATGCTACATCTAGAATTTTTCTCTGGAGTAGATGCAAACTGGTGTTTATGACATATAAAATAGACTAGGAAACTTCCAGATTGTGTACTTTTAATACACTTTTATGAAAATGCAGATTCCTTGCATTTTCAATTGGCATTTTATCATCAAGAGAGAGGTATTCCAAAAAGCCTTTGCCCAAGCAATTGAAAGCCTGAAAGGTGTTCTAAACATAACTGATCATCTCTTATTGTGGGATATGACACAAACAGACAACTGCAAGAGATTGTCACAGTTTCTGAGTAGATTATGATGACATAGTTGTAAAATAAATAAAACTAAATGCAAATAGCCACAAATCTGAAATATATGTGATGTGTGTATAATAGCATAAAGTGTCAAATCTGATAAAATATCTGAGCTCTTGTGCAAATGCCAAGGCCAGAGGACAAACAGCAATGACCAAGGTTTCCATTGTGCAAATGCCAAGGCCATAAATCAAGCAGTCATGACAGAGATTTTTAGGAATGATGCAGTATCTTTTAATGATTGTACTGAATATGTCTGAGATAATTATGCCTCCAAGAAACTGGTTTGGGTAAGATATAGCCTGAAATGAACCTATGAACAGAAGTGTTTTATAATGTTAAAGAAGCCAGTTAACAATTGTGCCACATTAAAATACCATGACGTGAGAAAGCATTGCAAATATGTGCAGACAGAAAGGCATAGAACTGCTATCCCACAAAAGACTAGAACAGTTGACTATGGGCCAATGGGATTTACATACTCACAGAAAAGATAAGTTCATATAAAAAAAAAAACTGTTAAGAGTAATACATGGATTTGAGAAATTCCATGATTATGTCTATGGTAAAGAAAATCAGGATGAAACAGATTACAGGCCACTACAAAATATATTCGAAACTCTCCACTTTTTGAGATAAAATAGTGTGTTACTTAGTTTATAGAAGTATGATCTAAAAATGGAATATAATGCAGACAAGGAACTTCAAACAGTGGATACGCTGAATAGAATACATTAATCAGAGGAGCATGCAGAGACGGTAGAAGAAAAAAAACAGGAGAGTCGTGCAGTTGTGTAATTATCAGTAACAGAAGAAAAAGTAAAATAAAGTTATATACTGAAAGATGCTACAGCAAAGTAAGAGCATAGCAAAAATCACCCTCAAAGAAAGACTTTCAGACCTGCTTTTCTTTCAAGGAAGAAATACATTGTATCTAGGATTTAATTTTCAAAACTGGCAAAGTAATAGTTTTCAATTCATTGAGAAAACGAATGCCTGACAAGATATACTACTCACATCTGGGAATGCTAAAATACAAAGAAATAGCAAGACGTGATGTTTTGGCCAGAAATGTGAACTCTAACTGAAAAAGTACTAAAGATGTTTGTCATGTAATGCAGGCCATAAAGACAACCCAGAGGAAGTGATAGAAACGTCTTTTTTTAAACCATCCCTAGAGCAGAGTTGGTACTTATTTTAGAGTGGGAATTACCAGAATAGAGTATAAAATACAGCCGAGAAAACTGCAGCCAACAAAAATAACTTTTGGTTTATTGGCTTTTCTGTGCTATGTAAGGGTGCTGAATCACTGAATTTCTCCAGAAGGAGCTCTTGAACCTGCTGAATTGCTCACTGCCCCCCAAAATCTAAAGAACGTACAAGATAACATGGAAGATTTGAAATAATACCTACCACAGGCTCTTTAATTTCTACTTGCTGGATTTTAATGACAGGTGGTTTTATGGAAGGTAGGAGCACTGACTTCTCTTTTGCATTTTTCAGAGACAGAGGTACGGATAGAGCCATAGTATAATATGTTGCTTAGCTGGTACTTGTAAATATAGTATGTAGATGCATAGGGCCAGTATAATCGATAGCCCTATTAATTACATAAAAGTCAGTTTACTATATAACATGAGTGCAGTTACAGCTGCATACCTGTAGTTCAGGTATGCTGTATGCATGCAAATGAAGACCCATAACGTATTTAATGATTCACAGGCATGTGACTCATGCAGTACATTGTGGAATAGTAACAAGATATTACAGGGTTATTAGTGCAAATATTTGACACTACCTGTAGCCTAGCGCTTTATGTCTCAGAAATGTAGATGTACTGCTTGTGGTGGACATCATAGCCAACGAAATGAAATGACTCTACACATAACATTTGTATTAATAAAACCTGCAACAGTACAAAATGACATGCAGTACAATTCGCAGAAGCACACTACTTCAACCAACCTGTCTCACCACCAACACAGTTATGAAAAAGACCTTCCACCAAAGAGAAGAAACTCTTCCCAGATCCCTTCATTGGAATATTATGCCAAGTGAGTCTACTCTGCAGCCATGATCATGTAGATGAACTGGTTTCTGTTCTGGTTCCGACAATGTCTGTGAAGAAGTGGCACACAGGGCAAACTCTTGCACTAGCAGAGATTCTGTTACAGACGTAACAATAGTGCATGTAGTACTATATTCACACGCATAAAAATATGATTTTAGTTTACTATGTCATGGACACCCTACATCGACATTCATTATATAAACCACACATGGTAAAAATTACCAAAATTGAAAACTGAAAAAAACTGCTTTAAGCAGGGGTCAAGCCCCTGTGCATCCATCACACTATCTGCTGTTTATATATACCAATTTTGAGATTGCATGGTAGTGGGAAAAGACCAAAACCCCAATTCCCATTACCCCCATTATTACCTTACTGGCTCTGTTCTGTGAACAACAATGCATTTGGATGCAGAAATCAACATAACAAAACTGTCAAAAAAAACCCCAACAGAACTCGCGCGCGCGTGTGTGTGTGTGTGTGTGTGTGTGTGTGTGTGTGTGTGTGTGTGTATATATATATATATATATATATATATATATATATATATATATATATATATATATATATACAGATATAGCTATAAATATGCAATGTAACCTAATATATATATATATATATATATATATATATATATATATATATATATATATATAGGTTTACATGTCCATGAAATGTCACAATATTGAATTCCGAGATTGTTGAATTACATCCCAAATTCGACCTTGGAACAAGCATAAACATGGGTCGAGATTGAGGTAAGATTTGTACGTTGACAATGTCGGAGTTCGACATTGTCCCCATCTGACCTCTGGACTTCATCAAACTGGATTCATCCGAATCCACTTCAACATTTTTATAATAAACCTTGAATCCACTTCAACATTTTGATAATAAACCTATATATATATATATATATATATATATATATATATATATATATATATACATATATATGTAGATAGAAAGGTATACTAATATATATGTATGTCTATGTAAATAGAGATGTATACTAACACCATACGTCCTAATAAATGCTGTCAGTGTCAGCATGCACACATATGTACAGATATACATGCTTCTTGATGACATCGGCATCACCATTTACTTTGCTTGGTTAATCTGCCCTCCCACTAAACATCGATATCTGTCAGTAGTACTAATCAAAGACTACATTACAGGTCATTTGGTTGCAGTTCATAATCAACAACAGAGTTATAAATCTGCAATGCATATAATTTTAAAGCAGCAGTGAGCATCATTTAATACTGTCTAATATCTAACACTTAGCTTAAGATGTTTTTATATACTTTTAATACCCTATCAATTACTATAGCTCTGTTCCAAGTAATAATATCAAATGTGATAGTGCTGTGCAGATAAGTATAGAGCTTTAACCTTTCTTTAATTTAAGTGCCTTTTTGTAAAAAAAAAAAAAAAAAACTCATAAGAATCTTAAGCTGATGATAGTTGTTTCACTGACCAACAAGAATCACGTACCAATCTTTAATTTTTTGGCCTTGGGGAAACATTCAATGTCTTGATCTGGATTAGTTTCCATTTGCTTATACTTCTCAGGTATACCTCATTATGGGGAATATTCCTAATTTTTTTAATTATTTTTATTAGTTTCAGTATATAAAAACAAACAATAGTATGTCAAACCCACTTCCACAGTATAAAAGCAGCAACAAACAAGCACAATTATGATCTAGAATGCATATAGAAATCCCAAGTTAACTATTGGTTATATCTGCCCTGCTAGTCCATACAATTGTCAAACATTATCCCATAAGTTAACATTCCTCATTTTGAATCTTAAAAAGTCTATGTTCCTCACTGTTCCACACTGAAAGAATCTGTTACATATTCATTGTTAAGACATTTTGTTAACTGATGTCCATGCTAGAAATGGTGGCCCAGTGGCAAAGTGGTTTGTGTTGTTGCCTCATAGCAAGAGGTTCCCCAGTTTGATTCTCAGCCGGGGTGTCCTCTGTGCAGAGTCTGCTTGTCCTTCTTGTGTTTCTGTGGGTTTCTTCTGGGTGCTCTGGTTTTCTCCCACATTCTGAAGACATGCAGTAGGTTGACTGGACACTCTAAACTGGCTTTAGAAGTACTACTGCAGCAGGGCTAGCTACCTGGCAATTAAAACCTTAGTACTAGATGATTGTCACTGAAGAAGTGATACTCTGAACCCATGTGCAAAAAGAGGTTATGGTTAGATCCATTGTAAATAATTGTAAAATCATATTAATTAATCAAAAATAAAGTACCATGCTTACATACTATGAGCTTCCTAGATGAAACTGTAACTAAGTTATTAATAAGTGTCCCACATTATGAGTAGTAGTGTTCCACATTTTGGAGATTGAGAGCTCTGCTTTTGCTGTATGATACAGCTTTCTTTGGTTAAATAATCCATTATTTGACCTGCTGACTGGAATATGCAGCCCTTAATACAAGGCTGAACCTTCAGTCTGTCTGGATATCAGAAATGCAGATTTTTTTTTACTCTTAATTTTTTTCCTGTCTATAGCTACTTTTGCCATTGATGAAACATTATCCAAATGTGTTTTTTTCTTTAATATACCATCTGTGGATATAGCCAGACAGCTTCAGAAACATTTTATCAGATGATCTTGGGTATTCACATTTTAATAATGATCTGATGCAGGTTCCTGTGTCTATAGTTCAAAAATGTTGACTGCCCTGTCAATCAATCTTGTGTCCTGTCAGTGAACTTCAGTCTTTTCATTGCATGTACAATCAAAACTCTACAAATGCAATATATGGGACTGCAAACTGCATATATGGATATGGTGATTTGTTTTTTACAATGAAAGTCGTCACTGAGTGCAATCGTCTGAAGGAATTGGGATTGCCAGCTCATGTGTAGTTCTCAGCTCAACTGTTGACAACATTGAAGGGTATGCTTGTTTTACCTGACTATGCTGAGTATGTTGAAGCTAATGCCAATCTAGATCGGCTTAACAGTAGATCCTGTCAATCTCAAAAACCTCCCAGATTATCATATTATTCTTCTGATGAAGTTAAACCCAAGGGACAGCTAATACCTGTTAAACATCCATGTCACAGAACCAGAACAGGATTAATAATTTTCCTAGCTGAAAACCAGCCACATTCTTGTCTCAAAGAAAAGACTGTCAAGGTCATGCTGCTACAGCCAGTGACACCTACCTCTAACCTAGTTGAACTTTTGCATGCTCTAAAGGAAGGCAGTGTAAATAACTGTGACACCTCTGCACTGCAACATTAATCAAGGAGCCTCAATCCTCACTACTGGCAACAGCTAGGGGACATATACACTGGGAAGATGACAAATACACACACAGTAAAGTACAATTTCCCTTAAATGTACATAAAGATCACAGTCAGTCTGGGGCTGGTTTCTCCCTCTTTCTCCAGATCCCCAATAAGAATCCCCATTGGCACACCTATAGGGTTAAGATCTCAGCTGAGGGGTCAAGCCAGGACCTCCAGCGCCCTCTCTGTCCAACCAGTGTTTCGTGTCTCTGCCCAAGTAGCTGACACACACACACACACACACACACACACACACACACACACACACACACACACACACATGGAGAAGTCTGGCTCAGGTTTACTAGCTATGCCCCCTTCTGCCCAGACTATAAGGTAGTTTCCATTGACACCAACCCCTACTTATCAGCTACTATAAAGGCCTTACAAAGGGTGTCCATTCTTACTGTGTAATGCTACTATTATCCAAATGGTATTCCGTCCAAGACTTGCAAGGCTATTTAGGAGTGGCGTGTACAGTGTCACCAATTACATATGCAAGTACTCTAAGGGCTTAAATATGTCTCACAAACATCAGCCACAAAGATAAGTTTAAATATATTTAATAATAAATAATAAGAGAAGAAGACAATACTCAGTCAATCGACATAGTAACTTCAGAGTTCAAAATCACAGGAAATATTTTAAAACAACATTGCATGACAGTCTCACATAAATACAGAAAACATCTAAACTAATCTTTACTATATTCCTAGCTATATCTAAAAGAGATGCTATGGCCCAAATCTTACTTGCAGCAAGACAAGTGCAGATGTTGATGATGAGTGGATGTTCTTGCTAGGTCCAAGACAAAATACAAAATACACAGTTTCTCTCTGAGAGAGTTCTTAAATTAATATCACATTTTACCGCTGGGTTAGCTTGGATGACATCACTTTTTGTCACCTGACTTCAGTTCCCAGGTTGAAATAGAAACCAACAGAATTTAACATCTCTGTTTAAAAATACATACCTCTCGGATGTTTGCAGCTGCTAGGAAGTCATAAATCAATAAGTATTACATTACATTTTAAACCCAGTAATTACTTTTGTTTCCAGACAACACAAAAACTTCTAGCTCTAGACATTGTGTCTGCTACTGAGCTGAAACCAAGAGGTAACATCTTTTGTTTATGGCCCAGCTATAAAGTAACTTAACCTAAATTATTCTTAAGTTTTATAGGTTAATCTTCTATGTTCCAGCAGGGTACACTGTGGATACATCTTAGTTCAGTACATAACATACAGTTCTGTATAAATCATATCAATATTCACACATGACATAGAATTATTTACAAAATTCCAGATAGCTGGGCTGGCAATATTTCCCTATATCAAAATTACATGTATGGCTTAGACTTTGATGCGCCAGCTTTGACAATCAAAAAAACAGAACAAGTAGACCTTGCTTCACAGTGGGAAAGGCTTGTTCTGTGGTAGTTGATAATGACTCACTATTGAAAATTTGGAACTCCTAATGCTGAATGCTGACAGGCTGAAAAAAAAAAGATTGAAAACTCAGGAGAAGACTGAATTTTGAACATCACTCTTCTTTAATCTTGTTTTTTTTTTTTTGCACTCTCTGATGTGGAGGGCAAGCCTCCCATATCCCCTGAACTTATATATGCCAACTCAGAGATCACCATACCACAGAAAAAAAGGAATATTCCAGGAAATGGCCATTTGTATATGATATTAAGCCCATTTTTCAGCCATTCAGTTTCTATTGTTTCAGAGCTCACTCTAGTGGGTCCTCACATTTCAAATAGTTATTACTGAGGGTTGAGAACACTAGTTCAAATATACATGATGATAATCTTAGCAGAAAAACTCCTAATCTCATGAAATAATGTCTCCTACTTCTCCCTGCATATGCTTTTGGTTAGCTCTGTGTGTGCTTCATAACCCTCTTCATGACCACCTTCAGCTGATTGGATGAAGCATCACGTGGAAGTCACTAGCAGTGCATGAGTGTGAGGCAGCTGGTTTCATGTTTGGTTAGACTTGTTCATGTCCCCATGGCAATCAATGCTTACTTTTTTACTCTGTTAGATTCCAGGGCCATTGTTTGTTTTTATATGCTACTTTAGGTGTTTGTACACTTTTACCATTCATTTGCCTCTGTGGTTGTATTTGCCTGCAACTGCATGGAAATGTAACTTTCGGAGTTAGTGCCACATTATTAGTTTGGAGAACATGGCTCTTGGGGATGGCACTGAGATTCAGATGTACTCTGATTGTTGTTGAGACTGTACCAGTAAGATCCTTTCACACAAGGGAGAGTATGTCGTGCACAAGTATACCAGAGAATATGGCATTTATGATGTCCAAATGATGCCACTTAAATCATCACTGGCCCAGAAGAATGATAACATATTATGTTACACAGCTATGCAATTTGCCATGGGAGATTTCTTACAAGCATGGGGTGTGGATGCATTTTGTGCAATAGCTTGTAACTCTTGTACTGTACATCCTGTTTGTATTTTATCTTATTTATGCTGCACAACATGGATGCCTATGTGTGGAGTATAGGAATGGACTATATATTGTGTGACTAGGCACCAGTCCAAAAGTTCCAAGATAGCACACACTAACTTCGATGGAGATCAGCAGATTTTGCTTATTAGAGCATCAACAACAAATCTTTATTGTAGTATGAAGGGTTGTGCGCTACACAGATAACCCTAAAGATGTGTCTCATAATGCAGATGTCAGTAATAATTATTACAGATGTTATGTACTCAGCTTTCTATGCGTATTACTGGTTATGCTTCATAGAGTTTTATGTTTAGCTGGAATTGTGAACCAGGCTGACAATAATTGTGCATTTTACCCCAGTAATATTTTGAGTTCAACACCATATTGAACTCTTGTCAGCTGGTAGTTGATTTTTCTGGGGAGAGAAAAATTTGGGAAGGACTTCTCCTTCATCACCACAGGGGCTAACAATCTCAGAGGCCTCTTGAACTGCCAGCATTTTAAGGATACTTGCAGTACACTTGCTCAGAACTGTCCTTACCAACCTATTGACTTGCAAGCCTCCTTTCTCATACTAGTATTGCATAACATAGGAGTGTGCCTATGTGGTATGACTGTACGGATTAAACTAATGACAATTTATTAGTGTTGCAACTCGTAGTTTGGCCATTTGTCTTTTTGTTTTGTATATGACTGGTCAGTGCAGACTGAAGTAACTGAATGTAGTCTGGCTCTGTTTGTCTTGTCCTGATCTGTCTGTCACTCAGTCTGGCCTCACCTGTGCTTACTCTTCCTTATATCCTCTCACCTTTATCTCCAATAGGTGTCTGTTATGATTGCAATCTATTGCTAGTCTTCAGGATGCAGGTCTGTTTGGATGAACATATGTTACATGCAGTGTTAAGCGGTAAAGAACAGCCTGTAAGAGAAGTATATTTTATATAAACAAACTGTTCAGTTAACATATCTATAGGAAATTAAGTTAACATTCACAATCATGTACTTAATACTGTACTACTGAAAGAGATGGGGTAAATTTAGTTGCGATCCATCAGCTAGGGGAAGAGTGTCACTCAAAATAAAGGGGGTATCACATGGATTCAACTGCAGGCATTCATAAACAAGCAGGAGAGGTGGGTCATTATAATGATTCACATGGCATCAGTAAACCTATTATTTGGCAACTTTTATGGTTCCAACTCAGATGAAGTCAAACCATAGCAACAAATGTTACCACCTTAGAAGACACATAAAAATGTTGTTGTCTAATCATGCTGGAGGACTTCAACATCGTCACTGATTGTGTGTCACATAGAATTTTCGAAGGGAGGAATATTTTGCTGCTAGGCGTGCAGTACAGGATATCACTGAGGACTGTAGACCAGTTTCATTGGCACACTGGTTAAGTGACTTGCTCAGAATCACACAGTAGTCAAATAGAGGCTGAAGGAAACAAAATCTTGACTATAGGAAGCAACTCATTACCAGCTGATAGATTTAATCTGCTTTGCTAACTGCTAAATGCTTCGGTACTAACTGCCAGACTTTCTCTTTGCTAACTTCTGGCTAAAATGCTATGCATCTCCATTATATAGTAAGGGAATATGTAGAGGTATAGAGTCTGTTAGGTCCCAGGGTTCAGGACTATACTTTCATGACCATGAAAGTTTCATCCACACCCCCACCAGGGACAATAATATCCTAGACCTAGTCATTACCAACATGAGTGACCGGTGTTCCATACCTCGTCAACTCCTCGTTGGTCCGATCTGACCATAAGCTAATCACCCTTGATATCGACATCCCGCCCCCACACCCCATTAAGGAAACCATGGTAAAAAAGTTCTCCAAAGCCAACTTCATGCTTCTTAAGACAGAAGTGGTGAACTTCATGACACTCATGCAGATGGACAATACAGTTGCAACTGCTGAATCCTACACAAATGCACTCTATAAGCACTTACACGAGTGCATGGATTGTGCTATCCAAAACAGAACCAAGATGGTATCCTCCAAAAAAGGAAGCTAATTTGGTGGTCCCCTGCCATAAACAAACTGTACAAAAGAAGGAAGAAACTGTCAGAAAAGAGAGTAAAATCCCATGAGTGGAGTAGCTCCCTGGTCAGCCTCAGTAAGAAGCTGAGATCCCTTATAAGATCCTCCAAAGCTAGCTATGAAAACAAAATCACCACTAATTCCAAGGACAACCACAAAGCATTCTATAGCTATGTCAAGAATCTTGATGGCTAAACCCAGATCTGCTCTGAGCTACAGTACAAAGGCATGAAAACTGAAGAAACAACTGATATTGCCAATACCCTGGCAGATAGGTTAAATGCTAACTGTACCCCCTCTAACCCCCTAAAAGGCCCATATCTATACAGGAAGAATGCAGAGTCCCTGTAATCACAACTACACAGGTAAAAGCTGCACTCTCTAAAGCCAAAAACACAGCATCCATGGGACCGGACAACATCCCAGGCTGTGTTTTACATGAACTTCAGAATGAACTGGCTCCCCACTTAAGCACCATGTTCAATAATACCATCACATCAGGCTTTGTGCCCACTGAATGGCACACAGCAATAATTATCCCACTCCACAAAGGGGGAGCCACCACTGATCCTGGGAACTATCGACCTATTAGCCTGACGAGCCTGGTCTGCAAGGCCATGGAACGTATCATCATGGAATTCATAAACAAAGACATTGGTAACTTACAAACTCTGGATCCCACCCAGTTCAGGCTTGTGAAAGGCAGATCATGCCTCCTGAACCTGATCAACTTCTTTGAGGCAGTCACCAAAGCCATAGATGAGGGTAGGGTGGTTCACACAGTCTACCTTGACCTCGCCAAGGCTTTCAACACCATCCCCCATTCTAGAATTATAGCTAAATTCACTAAACTAGGTATAAATCCCTATGTCACAAGATGGGTTGCCAACTGGCTCACTGACAGAACCCACACTGTAAAAGTTGCAGACTCCAAATCTGACCTCAAAGCAGTGACAAGTGGAGTACCGCAGGGTTCCATCCTGTGACCTCTCCTGTTTGGTATCTACTTCTCTGAAGCACAGGCTAACACAGAAGGCCTCTGGCTAACGAAGTTTGCAGATGACTGCAAACTAGGAGCCATCGTCAAGTCCCCAAATGATGTGGACATCCTACAGAAGGGCCTCGCTGAGACAGACGCCTGGTGTCAAAGCCATGGCCTCAAGCTCAATGTCATAATGTGCAGTGTCATTCCCTGTGGTAAAAACTCTGTACCCATGAATTACCACATAGGCAGCAATCTACTTAACACCAAATGCATGATAAGAGAACTTGGGACCCAGGTGGACAGTAGTCTCTCCTTTGATAGTCACATCACCACAGTAGTCAGGAAGTCCTTCTACGTGGCACACTTCATCATAAAAGGGTTCTCATCCAGGAAAAAAGAGGTCATTGTTCCCCTCTACTCGACACTCATTAGACCCATTATAGAGTACAACGCCCCTTTTGGAATGTATCTCACAAGTCATATGCAGCAGCTGGAAAGGCCACAGAAGTACCTCACAAAGAGGATTACTGGCCTCAAACAAATGCCCTGCAATGGCCACCTCAAAAAACTCCAGCTTTACTCTGTAGCATATTGCCTACTCTGAGGTGATCTCTGCCTAACATATAACGCTATGTCAAACCCAGAGCTGTTGGACATGCTACACCTAAAAAAATACCAATCCCTCCAAGCTACACGCTCTAGGGACCTAAACCTTGTCACTACAATAAACAGGACATGCTGAAGGAATAGAGTCCTGTCTCAGAGACTTCCCATACTCTGGAACAGGCTACCCATCTATGTCATGCAAGGTTCTTCATTAGAACTCTTCAAGAAAAATCTTGATGAGTGGATGGGAAATAGGAAATACACCCTGGAGATCACTTCTGTGTCTCTGCTCGACAGTGGCACAGGAAAATAACTCTCTTGGGTGGTGTAAGCCAGGGAACCTTGTTGGCTAGACTTACGTAGGCCCTTGGGCCGATAGCCTAGTACCTACCTATGAACCTACAATTTTCAAAATACTGAACACTCATTTCACTGAGTCTTATACTGAAAGCTTACAGTATTGACTTTCAAAATGCTCTCAAACTATTTTTACCTGCAAATATCTCATTACATGATTTATATTATACTGATCTTGCATATTACCTTTTGTCTCTGTATAATACCTTTCACAGATGCTGATTATTGTACACCACCTTTGCCTTTGTATAATCACATTGTATATACATATAATATGTAAATATGCATTCCTATTGTATGTCTGTACAAAACCTCTGTTCTTTACTTTAATATTACTGTATCTAACAATTTAAAAGAATTTTTTGTATATACTGATATATATGGGCCTCCACTTAAAATAGCCTCTTTTGGCCCAGTGGACTTTCCCAGCAAACAAATGCCAATAAATAAATAAATAATACATAAATGCTAGAAAAAGAAAGCTGACACAGAATAAATCAGTACAACCATAGATAAGGAGATGAACTACACATGCATGTGTCCACAACACAAGATTGACTTCAAGTCCTTGCAAAGTACATTAAACAAATGATCAATGTCTTACACATGCAGTCTGCAGTGTCTGAGAACACATGATATAAACAACAATTAAACAGCAAATAGCATATGTACATTACAAAAGGAGGTTGAAATATCACAGACCAATATATTCTACCATGCTAAGATAAGATTACAGGTGGCATACTCACAGAAAGTGATATGAATACAATTGATCAATCAAAGGACACTTGTAGATATGTAACCATGGCACACCATCTGTGGGAGAAAGACACATACATAATATAAATGTGCAATGGATGACTAATGTGTTTGTGATGTTAGAGACATTCAGCCATACAAAGGAAGGCTGCCATATTATTCATGATAACCATTGGACAGGTATGTTAACACATGTTTTATACAGGCAAAATGTTAGAATATAAGCTATATGTACACTGTATTGGTCTGTGCCAGAATAAGCAGCCACATGATTTGGGTACACAGCACTAATGCTGTTCATGCAGTAACAACATGGAATTCTGAAAGTCAATGGGGAATGTCAATCCATGTCAGTAATACTGGTAATGTGACAGGTTATAATATTTACAAAACAAAGGCATATGTTACATTAGTAAAATAAAACACTGTACTACATGGCACACAATTAATCATTAACCATCATACACAAGAGCATAGTGTCAATGGGACCTACTGACACAACAAGGTTACTAGTGAAGCATATACATAGATATGGCATCTATGAAAACAGGCATATAAAAAATAAAACGTAATTAACTTTGTGCAAAATATGCACATATATCAACCATTTGAAAATAGCCACTGAGTGGAAAGTCTTGAATGCATGCACAGGGAACAGTTTGGTCAGAGTGATAAAACCTAACAAAGGTGGTGGGGGGGCCTAGTCATCATGAACAGGATTGATAACATCAACAAAATGTTAGGTTTACTTTATGGTGAGACTTACGAAGAAGTTTCACTAAACCAGATGAGTATTGCCTATCATAAAATATTTTTGTTACTTGAAGATTTACTTCTTAACAACCAAATTGCACTTTCCACATGCTTTTCTTTGGGTCCCATCTCTCAAGATCCCCACTATATTTGGGATCCCAAAGATTCACAAGCAACTTGAGGATCCCCCTACTGCATCCCGTAGTAGATGCAAAAGCTTGGAAAACATTCCCATTAGCTAAATTCATCAATTTTGAAACTAAGGGGATACTTTGTAATAATATGCATAGGGTTTCTCAAAATGTATACTCTGGCAACATAATCTTTGTGACCATAGATATTCAAGCTTGTTTTCCGTCACCCCCCCATGACGTAGGTTTAGACTGGTTTTATGAATATCTTTGTTTCAACTCTGAACTTGACCACACAAAAATTCTTACATTAAGAACACTCATGGAGGCTGTCCATTATCATCTCTGAAAACTAGCTTTTCAGACAGACCAGTGGGGTTAGCGATGGGGGTGGCTTGCACCCCTACCATTGCAAACATGGTACTGGCCCACTGGGAGAATAATTACATTTTTACATCTGAATAATAGGAGCAGCTATCTCTATAGTAATTATTTGGGTTACATTATTTTATTTTGGACAGATACCTATAACAGGTTAGAGCAATTTTTGAATATATACAGACATCAACTGATGTTTTAAGGTTTACCATGGAAGTACAGGCAGAAGCGATTAATTATTTGGATGTATGCATCTCAAAAAAAAGAAATCTAAAGCAGTTTGAATCCACTATCTACAGGAAGCCCACTTATTCTAACTCATATTTGTATTTTGATAGTTGGCACCCAAAGTATCAAAAAAGTCCCTCGTCAAGGGTCAATGCGTAAGGTCAGCTTGCATGGTGTTGAATGATTTTACATTCACCACTGAGTGTGAAAAGTTTTAAAGTATGTTAATAAGTAGAGGGTATCCTGAACACTTTTTGACTAAAATTTTCATTGATGTTAAAAACAAAAGAACTTCAGGGCACTTCAGCCCACTGCTTGTAAGGATGAGTGGGATAGGACCCTTGATTAACAATGAGGCAAACCTAACAACCTAAGGGGTATACAACAAAGCACTACTGTTGCTCTTTAGCATAGATTTTTTTTTAACATTAAATCCGTCATAGAAAAGAACTGTAGCCTCTTTTGTATAGACTTGGAATACACTATAGTGGTAGGTGTCACCTCTAAAATTGTATACAAGAGGGACATTTGTTTTGAATCTTTACTAGAAAGTACTAATACCGTAAGGGGAAAAAGTAGAGTATCAAAGCATAGTTATTGTTCCCAGTGTTGCTTCATTGGAGAGGGTACCACTTTTATACTTGATAATCATGTAAAAATCTAATACCTAAACAGAAATTTGACTGTGGTAGTAAAGCTGTGGTTTATGTGGCAAAGTACCAATCATAATGGGTTCTATACAGAGAAAACAAAAAGGACCCTAAGGGCTAGGATATATCAGCATTAATATGATATAAAAAGAATGATGAAAGAAATGCCCTATATAAACACATCAAGGGGCACAGCTCCCACTATTTAAAATTCTTTGTTCTTGACCACGTGAACTTGCGGGAAAGGGGAGGACTTGCTTATGATTTCTTAGTATATAAAGAATTGCAGTGGTAGCTAAAAAGTAATGCCACTGTTTTTCCTGGGCTAAATGAAACAAGTTCAATCAGCAGTGTTTTAAAACTGAAGGCTGTTTTTGCCTTGTAAAACTGGATTTTTACACAACTTTTCTTTGAAGTTTTGTATTGCTGTGCTAGAATATTTATGTTTTAACAAGTGTATTTGTATAAGTATATTTTTTGGCTCAACTTTTTATTACTGATATTTAAAGATTAGTTCTTGTAAAAAGTTTTTTTTTTTTTTTTTTTGGTTATTGTGTACTGTCTTTTTAAGAATAGTTTTAATGGTAAGCATCTAATTAATGTTGTGGTCCGTGTGACTGCTACTTTAGTTTAAAACCATCCATTTTGAATTTAATGGCATTCTGATGAAGTCCAGCCTAACTCTGGATGAAAGAGCTAAATTGGTTTAATAAACTAGTGTGGAGACCTCCCTCTTGGTCTTCTTCCTTCTTATTTTTATCCACATTTCTTGTGCAAAGAGGTTGAGAGGTATGCAAACCTCTTAACTGCTGCTGCTGCCAGGGGATTGCTCAATTGTTCTGTCTTTAATGACTCTCTCTCTCTCTCTCTCTCTCTCTCTCTCGTTCACTCTCTCACTCACCCAAACACACACACGTGCAGTCTTCTCTGCTTTCATGCACATATTCACTCACACACGCAGACAGAAACATAAACATGCATACACACACACACACACACACACACACACACACACACACACACACACACACACACACACACACATTCACACTTTGTTTCTGTTTCACTTGATGGATCTCTCGCTCTTACTCTCATACATGCATATACTCACACACACATGCTTTATTTTGATTTTTTTCTTTCTTATTTACACTCACTAAACCGCAAAAGCACTGCTTAGCAAGCATAAAATAATGGCAGCTGTTAGGTTTTCTCAGTCTGAGCTCCACTACAGCTTAATATACTGCTGTGAAGTGACAGACTTGTTTTTCAGTGGGCATCACCTGTATATTAACACCCTGCTGGAGAATGTTCATTCGCCAATCATGGTACCATCTGCAGGTCACCCATTATCTAATGGGTAAAGTGTCCTGATGTCACAGAGTTTAGACCATCCCTGGGATTCATTAATGACTACACTGTGTACACCTTTCTGAGTGAACAGACAACGCAAGCATAACTCACACATCCATCCTCCTAAGTTTAGATTTCCTGATAATTTTATTGCAGCCTTAAAAACCAAAAAAGATTCATAAAGGTTATCACAAAGTGTAGACTACATGTAGACAGTGTAATCTTTCTGAGTAACTACAAAGCACAAAAAATATGGTAGGGATGTTCTTGAATGCAAATCAGGTACACTTAGTGGACATGTTTAAAGAATATGGCCCCACATCTGTTATTGTGTATTATTTAAGAGTCACTGGATGACAGAGTTTAGACCACATCCATTATTGTGTGTTATTTAAGTGTCCTGATGTCATAGATTTTAGACCAGACCTGTTACTATATAATATTTAAGTGTCCTGATGTCATAAAGTTTAGATGGCATCTGTTTTTGTATATTACTTAAGTGTTGTGATGTGACAGAGTTTAGATTTCATCTATTTTATATTATTTGTGTCCTAATATCATACTGTTTAGACCATATCTATTATTGTGTATTAAACATGTGCTGACATCACAGAGTTTAGACCACAACTGTTGTTATGTATTATTTAAGTGACCTGAAGTCATAGTGTTTAGACCACATCCGTTACTGTGTATTAAGTGTCCTAACATCACAGAGTTTAGATCACAACTGTTGCTGTGACCATATCTATTACTGTGCATTAATTGTCATGAATTCATAGACTTTAGACCACACCTGTTACTGTGTATTATTTAAGTGTGCTGAAATCATAGAGAATAGACCTCACCTCTTCCTGTGTATTATTTGTGTCCTGATGTCACAGAGTTTAGGCCATATTTGTTACTGTGTATTATTTAAGTGCCCTGATGTCATAGAGTTTAGTCCACACCTGTTAATGTGCACTATTTAAGCATCCTGATGTCACAGAGTTTAGGCCACTTCTGTTACTGTGTATTATTTAAGTGTCACAAGTGATAATTCAATAAAGGTGTTAAAAAAAAAAGAAAGAACACCTTTTGTATGTTAATAAATAACAATAATATTCCCTTATAAATCTGTGATCCTGATACTAGTATATATAATTATTGGGGGTATGGGGGGGCACAGCCCCTAACATTAGCAGTATCTGGTGTTTCCCGGATTGTCCCCCTGCTAATTATATATACCAACTCTGGGATCTGAGACTCTAGATCTGCTGAAGGAAGGAATCAAACTTTTCAATAAGACTAAACAGAAAATGTTTCATGCTTAGTATTTTTGCAATATTACTTGTGTCCATAGTCAACAAATATATCTCTGCAGCTTCAAGAGGTTTTCCTTCATTTGCCAGAAGAACAGCATTGGCAACCCTGGATCAGCAGTCTGAAATAATTGAGTTTCATGGATAACACGTCTGTACATCTAATAAAATTCTGCAGTCACCCACTCAAGCCTGATGCCCTTCCAGCTGAGATAATTTGTTTTGTTTTATGTTTATTAATAACATATGTAGGCTGGTCTGAGGCCTGTTTTAGCAATGAGCAGAGCCAAACAGGGAAATACAGTAGATCAATAAAGAACATAATGCACTGCTAATATAATAGATATATAACATAGTGCACCGCATATGATCTATACATATCCACAATACATATTGCATCAATCAGCACTACATATTGAAATGATAAGTACAACAATGTGTACAACATAAAATCATAGGAAGCATAGGTGGTCATATTGTCAACTGCATGGAGTACTTTATATACTGATATTGTTTTACCAAGTTCTTATATGGCCTTCACCAAAATCTGTAGAAATCTTAACAACATCAATAAACATGTGTTAGGTCATATACATATAGCAGTCCTTCATAATCCCCTTAATAATGTGAGAACTTGTTTGTAGTTGCCCTGAGAAATTTTTTTAGATCTGCTATATACTTCTGATCCTTCCTATTTCTAGCAGATAACAGTTTAGATGGGGTAATTCCCCTTGCCCAGTGCCCTAGCTGTACTCTGTAATGCAGTCAGTATAGCTGATCATATCAGCCTGCTATTTAAGACTTTTAAGGTCTCATATTAGTAACTTCCTGTTATAAGAGGTCTCCTTGAGCACTCTGACTTGCATAATGCCAGTCTGAAACTGCTTGTAGCTAATCTCTCTAAACTGCCTTTTTGGTTACTAAATTCTTTACCCATTGCCTAACAAGCAGTTGAAGGTCTCCCAGTTTCCAAGAGATCCATGTCAGCTCAGAAGTACAAGCCATCTAAATTCTACCAGTCATGCCTCTTTTTGAGAACAGCAGAGTCTAGAACCACATTTGGAGAGGGGTCTGCAGGTCTATGTTATAAAGCCAAAAGCTCTAAAGAGTGAATACAAGTACATTGACACATAAAGAGCGATGTACAAAAATAGCGAAACACGTATTGAGCGAAAATCAAAACACTGAACGTGCTTCTTGAAAGAACAGCACCATGCAGGTATACGTAAATTAACTAAATAAAACTAAAATAATATACTCTTGCAGGGGGGCAAGCCACCCTGCACCCCACACCCCTATACTTAAATATACCAACTCCAAGACCACACTACAGTGGGGAAAATTATATATTTCCTTATCCCTAGGATCGTGCTGCTGGCCAAAGAAATACGTTCAATGTTCTGATTTTCACTAAATATGTGTTTCACTATTTTTGTACATCACTCTTTATGTGTTGATGTACTTGTATTCACTCCTAAGAGCTTTCAGCATTATAATATAGATCAGGGTCTGCAGTCAAGCTTATCTTACACTTATGTGACCGTGCTGTAGCCTGACATCGACACCATAACAGTGCTAGGCTCCATTATTTTTGCTGATAAATCCAAGCTTATCAACCAGAAGTTCAAGTGAGTGGCTTTTCATGTTGAGAGTCTCATAGAGATCACCTCATAGTTTTTTGAGATGGTCAATGTAGGCCATTTGTTTGAGGCCAGTAATCCTCTTTGTGAGGTACTTCTGTGGCCCTTCCAGCTGATGCAGATGTCTTGTGAGGTACATTTCAAAAGGGACGTTGTACTCTATAATGGGTCTAATGAGTGTCAAGTAGAGGGGAACAATGACCTCTTTTTTCCTGGATAAGAACCTTTTATGATGAGGTGTGCCATGTAGAAGGACTTCCTGACTACTGTGGTGATGTGACTATCAAAGGACAGACTACTATTCACCTGGGTCCCAAGGTCTCTTATCACACTTTCGGTATTAAGTAGACTGCTGTCTATGTAGTAGTTCATGTGTACAGAGTTTTTACCAAAGGGGATGACAATGCACTTTTTGGCATTAAGCTTGAGGCCATGGCTCTGACACCAGGCATCTGTCTCAGCAAGGCCCTTCTGTAGGATTTCCACATCATTTGGGGACTCAACTATGGTTCTTAGTTTGCAGTCATCTGCGAACTTCGTTAGCCAGAGGCCTTCTGTGTTAGCCTGTACTTCAGAGAAGTAGATACCAAACAGGAGAGGGCTGAACCCTGTGGTACACCACTTGTCACTGCTTTGAGGTCAGATTTGGAGTGTGCAAGTTTTACAGTGTGGGTTCTGTCAGTAAGCCAGTTGGAAACCCATCTTGTGATGTGGGGATTTATACCTAGTTTAGTGAGTTTAGCTATAATTCCAGAATGGGGGATGGTGTTGAAAGCCTTGGCGAGGTCAAGATAGGCTGTGTGAACCACCTTACCCTCATCTACGGCTTTGGTGACTGCCTCAAAGAAGTCGATCAGATTCAGGAGGCATGATCTGCCTTTCAAAAACCTGAACTGGGTGGGATCCAGAGTTTGGAGGTTACCAATGTCTTTGTTTATGAGTTCCATGATGATACATTCCATGGCTTTGCAGACCAGGCTCGTCAGGCTAATAGGGCAATAGTTCCTGGGATCGGTGGTGGCTCCCCCTTTATGGAGTGGGATAACTGTTGCTGTACGCCATTCAGTGGGCACAAAGCCTGATGTGAGGCTATGATTGAACGTGCTGCTTAGGTGGGGAGCCAGTTTGTTCTGAAGTTCGTGTAAAATGCAGCCTGGGATGTTGTCTGGTCCCATGGATGCTGTGTTTTTGACTTTAGAGAGTGCAGCTTTTACCTGCTTAGTTGTGATTACAGGGACTCTGCATTCTTCCTGTATAGATATGGGCCTTTTAGGGGGTGAGGGGGGGGGGTAAAGTTAGTGCTGAACCTATCTGCCAGGATGTTAGCAATATCAGTTGGTTCTGTAATTTTCGTGCCGTTGTGCTGTAACTCAGAGCATATCTGGGTGTTGCCATTGAGATTCTTGACAAAGCTATAGAATGCTTTGTGGTTGTCCTTAGAATCAGTGTTGATCTTGTTTTCATAGCTAGCTTTGGAGGATCTTATAAGGGATCTCAGCTTCTTACTGAGGCTGACCAGTGAGCTCCTCCACTCATAGGATTTTACACTCTTTTGCAACAATTTCTTCCTTCTGTTGCACAGTTTGTTTATGGCAGGGGACCACCAGATTGGCTTCCTTTTTTTGGTGGATATTGTCTTGGTTCTGTTTGGTATAGCATGATCTATGCACTCGTGTAAGTGCTTATAGAGTGCATTTGTGTAGGATTCAGCAGTTGTAACTGTATTGTCCATCTGCATGGGTGTCATGAAGTTCACCACTTCTGTCTTAAGAAGCATGAAGTTGGCTTTGGAGAAAAGTTTTACTGTGGTTTCCTTAATGGGGGTGGGGGTGGGATGTGGATATCAAGAGTGATTAGCTTATGGTCGGATCAGACCAACAAGTAGTTGACTTCAGGTGTGGAACACCGGTCACTCATGTTGGTAATGACTAGGTCTAGGATATTGTTGCCCCTGGTGGGGGTGTGGATAAGTTGATCCAGAGCATTGGAGTTTATGAATTCCAGAAAGCATTTTGTGAAGGAGTTGGTACATGAGTAATTTTCCCAGTTAATGGTGGGGTAGGTGAAATCGCCCATTATTAGGGTGTTTGGTTGAACCCAAATATTTTCCAGTGCATCAAGAAAAGAGGAGTGGGAATCTTGGGGCATGGTGGGGGATCTGTAGCAAGCTACAATTTGGCTTGCAGTTTTGCCCAGAGTTAGTTGCACTTGGATAACCTCGGATGCATTATGCTGAGCAACTTACATGGAGGTGTGGATATCTTTAATGAATATGGACACACCTCCACCTTTAGTGTTCTGGTCCAGGTTACATGGCCGAAAAGTGTGGTATGAGTGATAGCCTGGTAGTGCAAGGGTGCTCTCTGGAGCTTTGAACCAGGTCTCAGTCACTACACAGATATCGATGTTCTCCATTTTAAGGAGTGCCTCGAGTGAGTGCATTTTGAGATTTAGACTTCTAGCATTGAGTAGCATTACCCTCAGTTTTAGTTTGCCTGTTCCTGTTATGGTGGTGAATTTGTCATTTGAACCTTGCCTAAAAAAGGCAATATAGGGTTGGCAAGAGCCTTAGCCAGTATCCAGAATCCCAGGGGTGACAGGTGCAGGCCATCTCTGGCAAAGCATCTTGGCTTGTTGACCATGTCATCCCAAGCAGACAGATACTGTATCCCCTAGAATGACACCAGAAGCTCAGCCAATTGTTGAAGTCAATCATTTTGTCCTTGTACTGCGGTATCATTCTGTGCGATGGCAGAATGCTACTCAGGGCTAGGGTCATACCTGCCTGGGCTACAAGATTAGAGAGCTCTTACATGTCTCTTTTCATGTAGTCCAGGGAGGTACGTATCAGGTCATTCACACCAACATGGACAATGACAAAGTCATATTTGTATCTGTTATGGAGTAACCTGAGTGCGTGGGTTATGTGGCGGATCCTGGCACCCAACAAGCAGCTGACAGTAACCTTTTCCTTGTTTAGCCTGGTGAGTGGGACATCAGTGTGCCTGACTCTAGAGTCACCTGTGACTAGTGTGTTGGATATGTTGTTTTGCCTTATTGACTGTGGTTGAGTGGCACACTGAGTCTGTGGGCTATGTGTCATTTGGGTTGTTTTGGGGGTGGAAGTTGCTTGAGTTTCTGCTTTGGTGGTCTCTGTTGCTTGGGCAGATTATTATTGAGAGCCTCCGCAAATGTTTTTGTGTTTCTATGTGTGGAGTTTGGTGGTGTAGATTTAGTGAGACTATGTGATACGTGTGGTGTGGTGCAAGTGTTTATCTTCTCCTCTTGAATGTCAAGTTCTGTCTTGGTTGGAGAGATCTTTACCTCCAGTTTGGCTAGATAAGTGCATCTCTGACAGTTTGTAGTGTTGGGTGGTAGGAGGAGAAGGTTGTCTGAGTACATGAGGCAATTTTTACATTGTCCCAAGATGCCCAGATTCATCAGATAGACAGGAGAGAACACTGGGAGCTGACCCTTGGACATGCCTGAATAAAAAACTATTTTCCTCTAGATAAGTGAAGAAAGTGAGTACAAGAGCTGTTTTTCTCTAAGCAAGTGAGAAAAGTAAGTGAAAAAACTGTTTTCCTCTAGGTAATGCTAATGAAGAAGGTTTAGTGCTATAGTAATTAGTGCTTACAACAAGCTCCAAACAAGTGCTGAGCACTGTATCTGCATTAGACTAGTTACAGGAAAGAAACAAGTGCAAATGTAGGCTTTCAAATCAGAAAGTTGAGAGAGATGGAAAAGTTTGCACAGATGGCCAATAACTACAATTTCTGGGCCAGAACTACTCCTTATGTGGTATACAGGTTACCTAGTGCTTACCACTCCCACTGACAAGCTAGAAGTCTTCCCTCCAACACAGAAAGGCTTGCAGGGGCTCAGAAGCTTACATACAGTCCTGGATACAGCAAATCTGTAACTGGACTACACTAGTTACAGGAAAGGTAGGAAACAGGCTTACAGTTTTTTTTTTTTTTTACAGAAAAGTAGCTAAAACAGCAGTAAAACCAATTCAAATTCAGTGCAAGCTAGCACACTTGAGTATGTAGCAATATTAGACCAAACACAGTTTAAAAAAATGCAATTAAATTAAAATTGACTAAAAACAAGTGCAGAAGGAGTGTATTAGGTTGAATGTGGTAAAAAGATGGGACTGGGGGATTGTCCCAGATCAAATCTACAGTGGGGCGAACAACTGCAAATGCCTCTAAATTTAAACAACAATCCAGAGATAGGGAGAGTGGGTGGGACAAAACACTTTTAGCAGAGATCTGAAAAACTATACAGTGAATCAAAAATAACAGTGCACAACTCTGAATAAAATTAGTCTACCAAAATTTACAGTACACAATCCTGAAGAACCAAAAAATATACTTAGCTCTGTATATTTCCAGATAGTTTGAAAATAGTTCTGTTAGACACAGGTTCCAGCAATGGTATACAGGTTTTTAACTAACAGGGTCTATTATTATGCAAGTAATTCTTCAGATAGTCAGATGACACAAGCTATAAAAAACATTATACCAACTTAAGACACAGCGGAAAATAGAGAGAGGTAGGACAAAACACTTTCAGCAGAGTTCTGAAAAACTATACAGTGAATCAAAAATAACAGTGCACAACTCTGAATAAAATTAGTCCAGCAACAATTTACAGTACACAATCCTGAAGAACCAAAAAAATATACTTAGCTCTGTATATTTCTAGACAGTTTGAAAAGGGTTCTGTTAGACACAGGTTCCAGCAATGATACGCAGCAGATAATGCATATAATGTAGCAGAATCAGAGTATATCAATTGACAACAACAACATGCCCTATACATGTTTTGCATATTGATTACTACCTATTGTTATGGTCATGGAAGGTCATAATGCAAGTGTAAAGAGCACATTAATAGATGGTAAGGACAATTTTCAAATGTAGACAAAACGCACTGAACATAGACCATAGAAATGTTTATGCATCACATGCAGAATTGATGGTGTAAAAAGTAAGGATATCATCACTTAAAATTAAATATTAATAATCTATAAATGCCTACCACTGTATGTGTGAGCCTAGAAACACATTAAAATGGACCTATGTTACATTAACTAGCTTTCAGAAATTCAAAATTTATATAGTTGGGACCATAGGTTTGAGTTTCCAAAAACTTGAAATAAAAAAAATTACATTTTTGTAGAAGTTCAAGCCCTCCTGTACCCCTGCTAATTATATATATTAACTCTGAGATCACACTACAGCATACCTCTGAACTGTACAGATTTTTGAAGAATGTCCAGATTTTTACTTCATATTCTTGGTCTGTTTCTCATAAAAATTGTGTTTTTTTAACAAATCACTGGGATGATCTGAGGATTAAAGTCACTTAATAATGACATGCATTTCAGTTTCAGTCTTCATATCCTTCCAGTAATGCATGCTGATACAAATCTTGTTATTCTAACAACTTTCTAAGTTTATAAGAGCAATATTTAAAATGTGTTCCTATTTTTAGACCTTTGCTCCCCCCATTATGTTGGTTTTGTCCAGATTTCTTGCACCAAGAGGTTGAGAGGTATGGGAAACAAATTGCCAGTCAACTTGATTCTAACTGCCCTCCCCTTCATTCCCACCATATTCCTTCATCCCCCACTAAATCAATTGGACCAAGCCTTTTTGTCACTTTTCAAAATTATAACTATTATTTCCATGGGTCCTGACAACATTCCTGGAAATCTGCTAAGAAAGTAAAGTGCCACCTAGCAAAACTTATCCATCAAATCTTTAACCCGGGTCTCTCAAATGGCTTTTCCCTAAGGTGTGGAGAATAGCAGTTATGGTACCCCTGCATAAAATGAATTACAGACCTATTATTCTCAACAGTATTATTTACAAGGATATGGAATACATTATAGCTGAACTAATAGACAATGGCATAGATGACTTTAAATCCATAGATATACAAAAATTAAGCTTTATAAAATGCAGATCATGCCTGGTCAAGCTGGTTTAGTTATTTGAAAGGGTTGCTGAGGCCAAGGATGAGGCATACTGTGTTTATCTGGACCTCAGCATGGCCTTTTACACTGTCTCCCATGCATGGATTACTGACAAACTCTTGCAACTCAGCCTTAGCTAATAACTTGTTCACTGGACATGACATTGGCTATCTGACTGGACCCATATTGTTAAGGTCAGTGAATTTGCTCTAGATGGGAAAATGACATCAATGGTGACCCACAAGGTACTAATCTACAGTGGTGGTGCTGCGGTAGTGTTGTTGCCTCACAATAAGACACTGTCCAGTTCGATTCTCAGCTAGAGCGTTTTCTGTGTAGAGACATGCGTGAATGGGCATACCTTCATTGAAGGTTGTGTGTCAGGGCTGGCAACTCGGCATGTATAAATCTACTGCCAATGATTAGCGGACTGAAGTTCCACTGTGGTGACCCCTGACCGGGTAAAGCTGAAAGACAGAAGAACAAGGTGACCAACAAGGTTCTGCCCCAGATCCCTTTCTCATTGGTATATATTCCTTTGACTTAAAAGTCGATATCAAGGAAATATACTTAGTCAATGAATGCTAACTGAGGGTGATTATCAAGTCTCACTTTGATAATCAAATTCTCCAGCAAACTGTAGACCAACTTAATACTTACCTTCAGTTCTAAGAATGAATCATGGCTTCCTTGGATAAATCTAACTTCTCTGCTACTTAACATACAGGTTACAATCCACTTAAATGTTATGCACTCATCAGGAACTTGGATATGTATCTCTGTGGTGGTTTGGAAATTCTTCTACATAGTACATATTATACTTAGTGGTATCTCCTTGAGCTGTAAATAACTTCTAGTAACACTTTATTCATCTGTCATTAGGCCCATTATTGAATATAGTGCACCCTTTGACATATATTTCACTAAGCAACTAAGCCAATTTGAGATATCTCGACATTTCCTTACTAAAAAGATCTCAGGTCTCAGTTTCCTGAGATTGTCTAAAAGACTAAAAGCCATGTTCCTCTACTCAGAGTCATGCAGACCCTGAGGAATGATGTCTGCTTGTCATTCTGTGCTATGAGTGGTGCTAGCAGCAGAGAAATGAAAAGAGTGACTGCTTTCAAGATATAAGTATATTTTTTTCTGTTACTACCTGTGTGAGTGTCCTTTCTCGCCGAAAAGCGAGTTTACACTGATGATTTAACTATTATAAGCTTGTTTTGTGTTTTTTTATTACCTGCACTTAGTTTAAAAGTTTGTTTGTTATATTTAACTGTTGAGGCTGCCCACTCAAGTGCACTAGCCTGTACATTGAATATACTGTAATTCTCCTGTTGTTTTCCTGAAAAAAAAATCCTTGTTTCCCGCCTTTCCTAAACTAGAATAGTCCCTTATACAAGCTTTGCTGTATTCTGGACTTTTAGATAGTTCCTGTGTTGCCCATTTCTTTACTTGGATCAAAGGAAGTTTCTTTTCTCACCAGTGGGAGTGGGGAGCCTCGAGCAGCCTATCTGTCCCTGAAGGAGTGACCTCAGCACAAGAATCTTGTAGTAATTGGCTGTTTTGGGCCATTTCTAGCTCTTTGAAGTTCCCTACATAAAAAACAGCTTTAGCGCAGCTTTGCGCGATTGTGCGCATAGCGCAGCATCGGGCAGTGACGCTTAATCGGATTTAAACTATTCACACCTCCACAAAGTCTGCTCTTCACTTTTTCCCTTAGAACTGCTCTAACTCTCAAATTAAACACCCTATTCTCAATCTAAGGCCCTGCACTTGCCCAAATAAGCAATCTTACAATCTAGCACTAATAAACTAAAAGCACTACATCCTCATATACTCTCCAAAATTACCTTGTCCCCTATTGGTCCTTTTTAATTAAGTGATAAAAGAGTTCCCTTTACTACTCTAGCATGTCCAAAGGTCAGTTAATGGTTTCCTATCCAGTCCAGCTGGTAAATCTGGGAATCTTGAGGCAATGTTACAACTGCCTCATGTACACAGACAACCCTCTCCTCCTCCAAACAGGTTCAAACATATGTGAGAGATGCAACCATATAGCCAAATTGGAGGCTGAGCTCTCTCACCTCAGAACTGGTGTAACCAGTCAGGAGGAGAAGGTAAACTCACACAACACTAATCCAGTCTCACATAGTCCTACCACAACAGCAAACCAAACACATAAACACACAAAAACATATTTGGAGGCTCTAAATAAAAATCTACTTAAGCAGCAGATACCTCCAAAGCAGACACCCAAGCAAACACTACCCCACAACAAAACACATGCAACACATAGCTCACAAAGTCAGTGTGCCAAACAGTCACAACCCTTAAGGCTGAATAACACACCTGATACACTTGTAATAGGTGATTCTTTAGTCAGACACACTGATGTCCCGCTCACCAGGCTGAACAAGGAGAAGGTTACAGTGAGCTGCCTGTCGGGTGCTAGGATCCGCCACATAACGCAAGCACTCAGGTCACTCCAAAGCAAGTACAAATATGATTCTTTCATAGTACATGCTGGTGTGAATGACCTGAGACGTACCTCCCTCGACTACATGAAAAGAGACATAGAGGAGCTCTCCGATCATGTAGCCCAGGCCGGTATGAATCTGACCTTGAGCAGCATCTTACCCTCACCTAGAATGATGCCACAGTACAAAGACAAGATGATCGATTTTTAACAATTGGCTAAAATTTTGGTGTCATTCAAAGGGGATCCAGTGCCTTTCAGCCTGGGATGACATGCTCGACAAGCCACGTTGCTTCGCTAGGGATGGCTTGCACCTGTCACCCCTGGGCTTTTGGATACTGGCAAAGGCTCTTGCCACCCCCATAGTGCCTTTTTTAGGCAAGGCTCAAAAGACAAACCCACTTCCATAGAAAACACAAAGAACAAGAAACTAAGGGTAATGCTGCTAAATGCCAGAAGTCTGAACCTCAAAATGCACACACTCGAAGCTCTCCTCAGTATGGAGAACATTGATATCTGTGCAGTGACAGAAACCTGGTTCAAGGCTCCAGACAGCACCCCAGCACTACCAGGTTATACCTCATATCATGATTTTCGACCCCAAAACTTGGACCGAACCACAAAAGGAGGGGGAGTATCCATATTTATCAAGGATACCCACACCTCCAGGTTAGTGGCATTGCATGAAGCATCAGAAACCATCCATGTGCAACTAACAGTGGGCAAAACTGCCTTTCAGTTTATAGCATGCTACAGATCACCATCTCAAAATCAGGAATCCCACTTGGCTTTCTTGAAAACATTGGAGAACATGAAGATCTCTCCAAACACCATTATATTGGGTGACTTCAACTACCCAAACATAGACTGGGAGCATTACTCAAGCCCCAACACCCTAGCCCTGGAATTTTTAAACTCAAATGCCATGGAACAACTAGTCACAACTCCCACAAGAGGGGAAAACATACTTGACTTGATCATCACCAACATGGGGACCCTATGCTCCACACCAGAAGTATACCCCTCATTGGTAAGATAAGACCATAAATTAATTTCACTGGATATCCAAAACCCGACCCCCAGCCCAGAAAACCACAGTGAAAAACTTCTCAAAAGCGAACTTCACACTTCTCAAAACCAAGGTGGAATTCTTCAAGGCCCCTGGACTAGTGGAAACTACGACCCAAACCACAGAATCCTATATAAATGCATTCTATGGACACCTCCAGGAATGCATAGATCATGCTATCCCAAACAAATCCAAGACCCAATCGTCCAAAGACAGGCGTCCAGTCTGGTGGACCCCAGCCATAAATAAGTTGTACAACAGAAAGAGGAAGCTACTACATGATAGAGCAAAATCCCTAAAAGGGAAGGCATCTCTGATCAGTACTAGCAAAAAATTACGATCCTTCATAAAATCCTCCAAGGCCAGCTTTGAGAGAAAAATTGCACAGGACACTAAAGATAATCACAAGGCTTTCTTCAGCTATGTTAGGAACCTGAGATGCAACTCCCAGATATGCTCAGAGTTGATTCTAAATGACAAAAAAAAATACACTGAACCCACAGATATTGCCAACATCCTGGCAGACAGGTTCAGTGCAAATTCCCCCCCCCCCAAAAGAGCAAATATCTATCCCAGCAGAGTGCAGCCTCCCTAACATCTCAGATGCTCTGGTGAAAGCCACCCTCTCCAAAGCAAAAAACACTGCTTCAATGGGACCAGATGGAGTCCTGGGTTGCATCCTACATGAACTCCAAGAAGAACTAAACCCTCATGTAAAACTGCTGTACAATCTTAGCCTCACTACAGGATATGTACCCATAGAATGGCGTACAGCAACAGTGGTCCCACTCTACAAAGATAGTGCCTCAATGGACCCTGGTAACTATCGCTCCATAAGCCTGACTAGCCATATCTGCAAGGCCATGGAGAGGATCATCATTGAACTCATAAACAAAGACATTGGGGACCTACAGACACTAGATCCTACCCAATTCGGCATTGTCAAGGGCAGATCCTGCCTCTTGAACCTGGTCGACTTTTTCAAAACAGTCACCAAGGCCATAGATGAAGGGAAGGTAGCCCACACCGCCTATCTGGACCTCGCAAAGGCATTTGACACAATACCCCACTCGAGAATCATAGATAATCTATCCAGCTTAAATATAAACCCCTATGTCACAAGATGGGTTGCTAACTGGCTCAAAGACAGAACCCACAGAGTCAGAATTGCCAGAGCCATGTCAGACTCAAAACTGGTTACAAGTGGTGTCCCAGAAGGCTCTGTTCTGGGACCTCTGTTGTTCAGCATATACTTTTCCGAGGTACAGGTCAACACAGGAGGACTATGGCTGACCAGGTTCACAGATGACTGCAAACTCTGCACCATAATTGACTCTCCAGCTGACACGAACATCCTCCAAAAAGGTATCACAGAGATGGATAACTGGTGCAAGAGCCATGGCCTAAAGCTAAATGCCAAAAAGTGTATAGTCATACCCTTTGGCAAAAACAAAGTGCCCACAAAGTACCACATAGTGGTAACCCATTAAGTATGGAAGAAGTAATTAGGGACATGGGGACCCAAGTTGATAGCAATCTCTCCTTCGACAACCACATTGCCAAAGTGGTTAGAAAGACCTTCTACATAGCCCACCTTATCACGAAAGGATTCACATCTAGATCAAGTGAGGTAATAGTGCCCCTTTATTCATCCCTCATCAGGCCCATCATAGAATTCAATGCCCCTTTTGGGATGTACCTTACCCGACACCTGCAGCAACTAGAAAGACCCCAAAAGTACCTCACAAAGAGGATCAAGGGACTCCAAAAGATCTCATATGCTGCCCAGTTAAAAAAACTCCAGCTCTACTCAGTTGCATACTGTCTACTTCGTGGTGATCTATGCCTGACATACAAAGCTATGTCCAACCCAGAATTAATGGACATGCTCCACCTCAGAAAATCTAAATCCCTCAAAACCACGCACTCGAGGAACTTGAACCTCAGCACAGAAATAAATAGAACATGCTGGAGGGACAGATTCATAACCCAGAGGCTCCCTTCGCTCTGGAATAGTATCCCAGTCCATGTTAGGCAGAGCACCTCACTGACTCTCTTCAAGAGGAATCTTGATGAGTGGATGGGAGATCGTAGGTTTACCCTGGGGATTACTTCTGTGTCACTACTAGACAGAGGCACAGTAAACTAACCTTAAAAAGGGCACAGCAAACTCAAATCAAAGGGTGGTGAAAGCCAAACACACTCGAGCTAGGCTTATAAATGCCCCAGGGCAGATAGCCTAGTATGAACCTATGAACATATGAACCTATGAATGGTAATGGTCAGGGGTATTTATCTAGACAGAAACATATTGCCAGTTATTTAATTATCTGGCCTTAGGTTTTGCTCTGAATTAACAAAGTCTGAGAGATTCCTTTTACTGATTCTGTAAAGTCCATTTCATTGTATATTGTAAAACGCAGAGTGAAGTGAAACTGAGAAGGTGGATTTTGACATTTCAGTAAATATTGCACTCTTTCAACTATACTGATGCAGTGGTAATGTAAACACCCACTCTACAGATCTAATCATTTACTACCACATCAACATCGCCAGACGGGGTGACAGATACTGAAGCCAAAGTATCCTTCATTTCTAGAATAGGTTGCCCTTATCTATCAAGCAGAGTATTTCCCCAAAAAACTTTAAAATCAGTCTGGATAACTGGATGGGTGATCAGAAACTTTTGCTGGGGATATGTGGAGAAAGTCAGCTTTAAAGCTGTGACAAGCTTTTCAATGGTCTCCTTGGTCATATGCTTAATGAGTACATATGAACTTATGAATCCTTTTTCACGTCACAGCACTTAAACTGTAATGTGTCATTTCCTTGTAACTGTTACATTTTTTAAAGTCTGCTTTGTGCTTGTCATTGCTGAATATGTTTTTTACGCAATCCATCCACAGAGTTATCAAACATGAATCAATAAATACTTTAAAAAATCTCCTGTCGTAATAGAGAGGGTTATAATTGAGTCTCTTATCCTATCCAAATTGCTATATATTTGAGAAATAGATGTCAATAAATTCATCTTGAAAGCAAGTGAATTGAAATCCAAGAACTGAATCATGACATCCATTTTGAGAAAAGCAAAGTAAAGCTTGAGAGGTGACTCCTGACATCCATTTCAAGAACATATAACTGTTTATGATCAGAGAAATCCACTTGTAAATTGCAATTCTTTCTAGTGTGTAGTGCTTTTACTGCTTCACATACCAGAAGTTACAGATAGAAAAAGAGAAGAAGAAAGTATTAGAATGCTTAATGTTTTACAGCCTTGAAAGCTATAACACACTTACTGTTGCCGTATTAGAATGCTTAATGTTTTACAGCTTTGAAAGCTATAACACACTTACTGTTGCCGTATTAGAATGCTTAATGTTTTACAGCTTTGAAAGCTATAAGACACGTAATGTTGCCATATTAGAATGCTTAATGTTTTACAGCTTTGACACCTATAACATACTAACTGTTGCCATATTAGAATGCTTAATGTTTAACAACTTTGAAAGCTATAACACACTTACTTTTGCCATATTAGAATGCTTAATGTTTTACAGCTTTGAAAGCTATAACACAATTACTGTTGCCATATTAGAATGCTTAAAGTTTTACAGCTTTGAAAGCTATAACACACTTAATGTTGCCGTATTAGAATGCTTAATGTTTTACAGTTTTGAAAGCTATAACACACTTAATGTTGCCGTATTAGAATGCTTAATGTTTTACAGCTTTGAAGGCTATAACACACTTAATGTTGCTGTATTAGAATGCTTAATGTTTTACAGTTTTGAAAGCTATAACACACTTAATGTTGCCGTATTAGAATGCTTAATGTTTTATAGCTTTGAAAGCTATAACACACTTAATGTTGCCATGCAATTCTTTGTAGCACATGGAATTTTGCCTCATCTAATAAACTACAAACTGCAAATGGAAAAAAGAAAAAAGAGACTGTATAGAGATAGAGTGTGTTACAGCCCTGAAAGCTATAATACACAATTCTGCTTGTCAAACATTTTGTTGCAGAGATATTCAGTATTATAATTCATAGATTTATGAATTTCCAAGGCAAATGAAACTGATGACCATTCTCGACTTGCCAGTACCCTCCTACAGGTCATACCTCTCTTTCTCCAAAACTTGTTGTTATTTCTGTTTACATTGCTAGTAAACAAGAAGCTAGTAATAATCTGCTTCATCTCTCAACTTTTATGTTTAAATGAAATTTAATTAGCATATTTGTTTTTCTTCAGAGTCATTTATATCATACACTGTTTAACTCGGGTATGGCTTCAAGAAAGCTTAGAATTAAAATTATGCATTTATAAATATCTTTACGAAAACATCTGCTAATTTATCAATCTCTGTTAGATTGTTATGCATCCAATGTCAGCACATCCCAAATCCATTGGAGAAAAAAAATGAATGGCATTGCTGAAGAGTTGTTTTAATTAATATTAGTGGTGATATCCAATCAGCAGGACTTTGTGTTTCTTCTCCAGTATTACATTTGATATGGAAAAACAACTTATTTGGGCAAAGTATTAAGATGAATCCATGCCTCATTCTGAACTGAGTGTGATGGGTGGAACATTTGTTTGTATATACAATGGCTGCAATTTACCACTGGTTCCAGTATCGGACAGCCAGAGGTTCTCTGGTTTGGTTTTTGGTGGAGGTGCCATCTTTCCATTGTCTGCATATCTTTCCCTGAGTTTGTCTGTTTTTTTTTTTCATGTACTACAATTTCCAACAACACCTCAAAGACATACAGTAGATAGACCGGCAGCTCTAAATATTCTGTGTGTGTGTGTGTGTGTGTGTGTGTGTGTGTGTGTGTGTGTGTGTGTGTGTGTGTGTGTGTGTGTGTGTGTGTGTGTGTATGTGTGTAAAGCCTAGCAGTTTATTTCTGTTCCCTACTTGCATCGTAATCTTGGTGGATAATGACTATAGGAGTCAGTGCAACTTGATAGCACTAGATGGAAGGATGACTGTAAGTTGTTAAATCTTTCCAAAAGCTCCTGGATAATTCTTTAAGATTAGCAGTTGTGGCTAAAATGTCTTTTTTCTTTCATAATCACATAATAATAAACAGAAAAAACTGCCAGTCTTTTTCTATCTTTCTCCCTGTCTCTCTCTCTCTCCCTTTCTTAGTAGTATATACGTGAGAGCTCTCTCTGCAAGACTGTCAAACCCGTAATCAGAAAATTTTCAAAAGAGCTTTGTGCAAAAGTAATACTACTAAAGGATGTAGAGGTCAAGTCCTTAACCACTAAATGTGTGGCTGCTGTATGCTTGCTTACCTTGCTGCTTAATTTAATCACCTCCTGGGTCAGCACTATTAAGGTCCTTGCATACAGTTGCCTAATTTGCAGATATGTTTTAGTAACTACTACCATGGAGGTTATTCTTTATGTTGCCATAAATAATTTTCTGCTTCTCTCATTTGTTATTACTTTATTCTCTGTTATAATTGCATTTATTCCATTTTATCTAGTAAAACAAAAATAATATAGAAATATGTATTGATATTTCAGGCACTGTAAGCTGCAATCCATAGTCCTAAACTATCTTAAATTACTTGTTTTAATTTTTATCACCCAACCTGTGATGATACTCTGAATCAACACTGTTTGAAAGAAACATTTTCTGCCTGATTGTGCAATGCATTCTTAAGTGAATTTCTTTGTACACCATAAATATGTCAACATTAAATAACACATTTTTCAGTATGCTTTCTGTGATACTTTGACTTTGTGTAAGTCACCTGACAGCAGATAGTTGATATTAAAATGTACTATTTTATTCTGTCATTTATTTGTAATAGCAGTAGGTACTGTGGCCTGACCTTTGAACTATGCCTTACCTTCTAAACAGAAATAAGGTACACAATTAAGAAGAGCTGAAATGCAAATTACAGCAGTGCTACAATCAATATAACTTACTGAATATATATAATTATGTTTATTTTAATGTTCTCTTTGTAGCTTGATGTAATTGCATTGAATACATGCTATTGTAATATATGTTTTGATGCATACCTTTCAATGGTTATCATATTTTTTGCCACATTAGCATACTGGCTGCAATTCATGAGTTTTGTAATAACATGCCTTTAAATGCTATATCTAATTGTAGTGCCTAACAGCTCAACAGCTAAACTACATGGATTCTACTCTCGATAATAAAGAACAATAACTGATAAGCCAAGTGTCCTGGTTCAAAAACTAGTTTAGTCAGAAAAAAAAAAAACTTGGCCATTTTACCCATTGCTAATGACCAGTAGAGAGAATAAATGCATTTTGAGATGTTGATCATGTCTCTGCACATGTGTAGGCTTTAGTTGAACAGTGTTTATCAGTCTTAACACAGCTTTAAGTCCATTATCTCTTGCAGCCAGGTGATTTCTGATAGTATTAGGCATGGAACTTCTGAACAAGAGTTATGATGCATAGTGACTTAAGCTGTGCAGAATTTGTTATCAACGATGTGGAACACAACTAAAGAAACAAGATGTACTGCCTAAGGAATGCTCCATTTGAGGCCACTTAGTCAAACATATATTTAAAAAAAAAAGAATGAAGTTATATCATGTCTTATAGCTATTCAGAGTTTGAGACAATCTTCCGTATTCGGTGTGTGTGAAGTATGTGTGTTCTTTCGGCACATTCTGTCTGTGTATTAAAGTTTCCTCCAGTGACCAGCTTTTAAGTTATTGGCTGCGCTGCCCACACAAGTACCTGCCAGGGTTAAAATACATTTGACTGTTGGAAAAATACATTGATAATTCCATTTTTTAAATGTATTGGCAATAACTACAAATATTCTATTTTCTTCCTGTCTGTCAAAACTTGAACAAATGTAAACACAACCAGTCTCCTAAAATTACTCACATTAAAAAGAATAAAAGATTCTGCAGAAATCCATGTGAAAATAAAAATGCAAAACTGTTTCTAATCCATTTTGAATCATTCCTCTTCTGGATTAACTTTGGAAAGCCCAGCAGGGAGGTTCCAATTTCAGTGAAATCTTAGAGTGAGAACTATATAAAACAAACAGAGGCTAAAGCAGAGTCCAAGTACAAAAAACAAATCAAAACCACTATTTCAAGTTCACCGCAAGTACCAGTCACAGCTCCAAGAATGGAAGGCTTAAAGTGAAAACTACAAGATAATACACACCAACAGAAAACTACAAGTTAAAGTATTCATTATACATTTAAATAATGCCCAGTGTATAATTCAAGTAATGTATATAGCATACTTCCAATATATAGTAACATAACAAAATATATACTTACGGTTACAAACTCTAAGGGTGAACACTGGTAATAAGCAATCACTTTTTATTGATCTAAAAAAACAGCGAACACTCATATGAGTGAACATTCTTTTATTGGTGGTGTTACTGGCAGCTTTTTGTATGCAATCGCATTTCAACAGGGCAAGGAATTTGCCTTTACACTGTTATTGTACGATCTCAGAGCTGGCTTGCCTCCTACAAAAACATTTGTGTTAGTTTGCCAGATTTTTGTAAATTCTCTCCAAAATGATTGCTCTTTTTTTCATTTGTTCTTCTGAGTGTTTGATATTTCATGAAACAATCATACTTGTAGTAGTGGAAAGAACTTTGTGTTAAGGTTCATAGGTTCATAGGTGTGTACAAGGCTAATGGCCCTTGAGCCTTTACAAGCCTAGCCCATAGGATTACCCTGGCATCGTGCCACCTGACTTTAGTTACCAGTGCCTCTGTCGAGTAGATCCACTCGAGTGATCCCCGAGGTGAATTTTCTATTTCCCATCCACTCATCAAGATTTCTCTTGAAGAGGGCCAGTGAGGTGTTCAGTTTGAAATGTATAGGAAGTCTGTTCCATAGCATGGGCAGTATCTGGCTTATGAACCTGCCCCTCCAGCATGTTCTGTTGATTGTGGTAATGAAATTGAGGTCTCCAGAGCATGTGGTGTGGAGGGATTGGGATTTCTTTAGATGTAGCATTTCTAACAGAGCTGGGTCAGACATAGCTTTGTAAGTCAAACAGAGATCGCCTCTAAGTATGTGATATGAGACAGAGAATAGTTGGAGTTTTTTGAGTCTGTTCATATAGGACAAGTGTTTAAAGCCTAGGATCCTCTTTGTGAGGCACTTTTGCTGCCTCTCCAGTTGTTACAGGTGTTTAGTGAGCTACATGGGGCATTGTACTTGATGACTGACCTAATAAGGGAGGAGTACAGGGAGACAATGACCTTTTTCTTCCTGGATGTAAACCCCTTAGTAATGGGATGTGCCACATAGAAGGACTTTTTGACCACAGTCCCAATGTGGTGGTCAAAAGAGAGGTCGCTGTTAACCTGTGTTCCCAGATCTCTTATAAAGCCTTCTGTGTTCAGTGGGCTACCATCGATGTGGTAATTCATGGGAACCAGGTTTTTCCCAAAAGGGATGATGACACATTTTTTGGCATTGAGCTTAAGGCCATGGTTCTGGCACCAGTTGTTGGTCTCAGTGAGGCCTTTCTGTAGGATGTCAACATCACTTGGGGAGTTAATAATAGCACCCCTTCGTGTTGGCTTGGACTTCAGAGAAGTAGATACCAAACAGGAGAGGACCCAGGACTGAACCCTGTGGTACTCCACTCATGACTGGTCGGCAGTCTGATTTGGAGTCAGCTACTTTCACACTATGGGTTCTCTCTGTGAGTTGGTTTGCAACCCACCTAGTGATATAAGGGTTGATGCCTAGCTTAGTGAGTTTTTTTTTATGATTCCTGAGTGGGAAATGATATCAAAGACCTTGGCCAGATCAGGGTAGGCTGTATGAACCACCTTGCCTTCATCCACAGCTCTTGTGACTGACTCAAAGAAGTCGACCAGGTTGACCAGACATGATCTACCCTTCACAAAACCAAAGTGTGTGGGATCCAGAGTTTGGAGATTCCCTATATCCTTGTTTATTAGGTCCATGATGATGTGTTCCATAGCTTTGTATATCAGACTCGTCAGGCTAATGGAATGATAGTTTCCAGGGTCTGTAGTCGCTACTCCTTTGTGAAGAGGGATGACTGTAGCAGTGCGCCATTTGGTAGGGACAAAACCTGAGCTGAGGCTGTGATTGAACAGGGCACACAGGTGAGGTGCCAGTTCACTCTGTAGTTCATGCAGAACACAGCCAGGGTTATTGTCAAGTCCCATCAAAGCTGTACTCTTGGCCTTGGACAGTGCTGTTTTAACCTGTGCAGCAGTAATACTGGATGTCTGGCAATCTACCGGTATTGTAATTGGTCCTTTGGAAGGGGGGAGAGGGGTAAAGCTGGCACCGAATCTGTTGGCCACTATACTGGCAATATCTGTTGGCTCGGTATAGGAGGTACCATTGTACAATAGCTCAGAGCAAATCTGGATATTGCCGTGAAGATTCTTTACATAACTATAGAAGGCCTTGTGGTTGTCTTTACTATCTGCTGCAATTCTGTTTTCATATATAGCTTTAGAGGATTTGATGAGGGATCTCAACTTTTTGTTGTGGCTAATAAGGGAGTTTTGCCAGTCTTGGGACTTCACCTTATTCTGCATCAGTTTCCTCCTTCTGTTGTAGAGTTTGTTTATGGCAGGGGACCACCAGATTGGCTTCCTTCTTTTGGAGGAGAGCATCTTGGTTCTATTGGGTATGGCGAGATCCATGTATTTGTCTATGTGTTCATACAGTGCACTGATATATGATTCGGCAGTCATGCAACTATTCTCCATTTGCACGAGTGCCATGAAGTTAGAAGGTTGCTGCCTTTTCCATATCCTAACCTTGTCTTGCAAATCTTCAGATATTTGTAGAATGTCCTGATTTTTACCTCATACTTTTGAACTGTTCCTCATAAAATGTGTGGTTTTGTGGCAGATCATTGAGGACTGAAGTCACTAGTTAATGACAGATATTAGTTTCAGACTTCATGTCCTTTATATAGTGCATGAAAAAGCAAAACCTGTCATTCAAGCACCTTTCCACTGAATCTACTGATGTAATGGGATTTTATGTATTCTGATCCCCAGAATACATAAAATCCCATTACATCAGTAGATACAGTGGCGCAAGACTCCTGTTTTAATTTAATTATTTTTGACAGCATTATTAAAGTACTATTGGCTGCACTCACTGTGATATATGTTTGGCCACTCTTTCTATGCCATACTTAGCTCCATACCTCTTGACCTCTTCCAGCAAGAATTCTGGACAAAGCCAAACATAATAATGGGACAATGGTTAAAAATCAGCATCAGAATTAAATCTGGAAAGGTGCTTAATGTTTTTCCCAAACCTTTTGATCCCATAAACAAAAATCATAATTAAGAAAAGAAATTCAGTCTTGTTTTTGTTAAGTAAGAAATATATAGGGTGCAAAATTTACTATTCCATGCTGATATAGAAGTTTCCAAAAAACTAAGAACTAAAATACTCGAGAGTTTACATGTCTCTTATCTAGGAACAGTAAATTGAAAAGAAAGAGCAAGCTATATCATGTATTAGACATGGATGTCACCTCAAAGTGAGCATGTTGGTACAATGTTGCCATCTGCAATGCATACCATTAATAAAACAAAGGAAAAGATGATAATATACCCAGTATTAGAAAGTTAGCACTTGCCTGCTAAATGCAAGTCATGATGCCCAGACATGATGAAATAAAAAATAAAATAAAAATGAAGGTGTAAAGAGAATATGTAATTTTAAAATTAATATTCAATAACTTTGTATCATAGCATGAATTACATATAAGTGAGTATGGCATATAAATCAATGACCCTTCCACTCTTACTGTACCTGTAATCGTACATTAGGAAAATTATTAAATTAACTTGATCTTAAGCTATCTTAAATTGAAATGATACACAGCATATACTAGTACAGGATTAGCAACTTTTAAGATAAAAATTCTAGTAGTTCTAATAGTTTAAATAAAGCAAGATGAAATTATCACTTGGTATGTATGCACTATCAAAGATACATGCACATGCATACACACACACACACACACACACACACACACACACACACACACACACACACACAAACATCTAGCCATACCAGAGACATCTGATTATAAAAAAGTTAAAATAGATGGAGCCTATCTGGCCAACTGAGAGCAGTGAGTTTTGAGAGCTCCATAAACTAATATAATAATATAGGGACATTTTATTATTTTCAAGTTTAAAACATCAGAAATCTATAGATAAACTACTAAACTACATAAATATCAATTTTGGTGGAGATATAGAAACATTTTCCTGTCTAGTAACTTGGAGATATATTGAGTCACTGAATATGAAAGTTTTCCTGTCAAGTAACTTGGAGATATATTGAGTCACTGAATATGAACAACTCAAGGAATTCTCATCCAGATGCTGCTTTGAAAAAAGAACTGCAATTGATGACATCTACCTTACAGGAACTATCTTTGAAGATGGATGACTTTAAAAATGACTTAGAAAACCTCAAATTAAATTCTCAAAAACAGACATATACTCTTAAGGAACTATTACAGCAACACCATACAAAAATAACAAATATAGAGACTTCACTAAATGACATTGAAGGGAGACTCAAAGTGGAAGAATTCCAAAAAGAATTTCTGCTTAAACAGAACACATGGTTGTTTAACAAAATAGATGACTTAGAAAACAGGGAAAGGAGAAACAACATAAGGACCTTTGGTCAGCCTGAAAACACTGAAGGAGAAGACATTATTTCATTCTTAACAACCTGGATTCTTGAATTTTTAGACTTGAAAGAGGGACTTTCATTTGGAATTGAAAGAGTGGCTAGAGCATTGAAGAAACCTGCTACTAACTCAACAAATACTCCACCTAGATCCATAGTTATAAAATTTCTTTCATTTCTGGACAATGAACTAATATTAATATCTGTTTGGAGAAAATCACCCTTAAAATACAATCAAAGCCTGGTATGGTCTGACAATGATTATTCTTGCAGAATACTAGAACAAGAAAAAAAAGTCTGGCCAATAATAAAACTGTCGAAACAAAACAACATTAAAGCACAGATGGCCTTTCCAGCCAAGATAAAAATACTTTTTGCCAATGAGATGAGAACCTTTAATGACTTAGAAGAAGCTACTATATTCATCAAAAACAACATCATAGTCTATCCCAGAAGAAATGAGATGGATGGCCCCTACTCTTAAAAGAATAAAAGAATAAAAAGAATAAACGGAACAAATCCTTGAAGAAACAAAAAACTGATTCCAAGATATCTGTCCCAAAAAATAACTCTTACAACTACATCTCTCAAATTATCAACTGATATGGTACATCACTTGTCATCTGTTTTTATTTAAAAAAAAGGAGGGTTTCTTAAACAGCTGAGAAACAGTAATGATTTATTCAGAATGTTCAACGAGTCCAGTAATTCTTCACAAACAAAGGTAGGTCAAGAGGGTCTATATTATATAATCGAAGAGACACTTCTTCGAATATGTAATCATTGACCCCTAAACACCAAAATGCGAAAACTGCGAATGGCCAAAACCGAGAAATTTTTCCTAGGGAAAACATTTGCAGGGCCATAGAAACAAGACAAACACTTCAAATGTAATTTAAGTGAGGGGGCTTTGCCCCTACACCCACCGACATGGGGGGTTGTGCCCCCCACCCCCCCTAACTAAATATACCAACTCTGAGATTGCTCTACGTTGGGGTAAAGGGTAAACTCTGGGAACGGCCAACTGAATTTTTTCCCTAGGAATAAATGTGCGGTTTTGGCCATTTGCGGTTTTCACATTTCAGTGTTTAGGGGTCGATGGTTACATATTCGAAGAAGTGTCTCTTCGATTATATAATATAGACCCGGTCAAGATGGGTCACTATTTACATTATATATAAGCCAAACAAAGCAACATATAATATAAACATAGAAGTTTCTATTCCCCTACTTGAACTCAATAAATACTTTTCTTGCTAATTTTTCTTTGTTTTTACTTATAATAGTTTAAGTAATTAATTAACTAATTCAACAAGGTACCATTCATCAGAGGTCAGACTCAAATGTAACAAATTAACATCATATATAATAGCAGTAACAGTAGAATGTTTTGAACCAATGCTGTCATGACGACTAATGCCTTCTTCAGTTAAAGTATGATTTAGAAATGTCATGTATATCCTGGTTGAATAACAGTAGCAAGCTCTTAGTACAAATGTCATCATTATTCTGTCTAAATATAGTTAATATCAATTATGGCAGGTATCATAGCTTCGAGTGCTGTTTGATCAATCCTGATATGGTGTGCGTGGAAGCAGCCATGTCTGGCAGCTAGTAAAAATGTCATTATTATTCTGTCTGAAAATAGTTAATATCAATTATGGCAGGTATCACAGCTACAAGTGCTGTTTGATCAATCCTGATATGGCGTGCATGGATGCAGCTGTGTCTGGCAACTAGTGCAAACATCATTATTATTCTGTCTAAACATAGTTAATATCAGTCATGGCAGGTATCATAGCTTCGAGTGCTGTTTGATCAATCCTGATATGGTGTGTGTGGATGCAGCCGTGTCTGGCAGCTAGTACAAATGTCATTATTAATCTGTCTAAACATAGTTAATATCAATTATTGCAGATATCATATCTTTGAGTACTGTTTGATTAAGCCTGACATGGTGTGTGTGGATACAGCTGTGTCTGGCAGCTGTTGTATGTTGCCATTTTCGTCTCTGGGAAGCTGTGGGTTGCGGTTTGTGACTGAGGTTTACTGATATTTGCGTATTATGAAGAGAAATTTGGTGTTTTAGCCTGGATCCATGAGAAGGGGTGAATAAAACTATGATTTGGGATATTTTGGCAGAGAATAGTTTGTTTATACATCTGATGAGTGAGAGGTGGGAAGTCTGGAAGAATGTGTTATCTCTTGTTGTGACGGCTTGTTGGGAGGTTTCTTTCTTTTTTTTTTTTTTTTTTGGTTTGCTCTTTGCTCTCTGTTCTTTTCCTGGCTGCTGCCTCACTGAAAGGGAGAGAATTTAGGCTTGAAATTGCAGTGAAGTGAAGCTTTGCTTCAGGTGCATCACGAGTCAATGGTATGCAGTAGACAAACACACTAACAGAAACAGATGCTCCCAGGTTGCTATGGTAATGGAGACAGAGTGACAATAATGCTTAATTGCTCTGAGGAGCCTCCGAGATGATTCTCAGCAATGTTTTTGATTTAAAAAAAATATATATATATATATATATATATATATATATATATATATATATATATATAAATAATAAAATGACTGTTTTAAAACTACATATACACATATTGATGGTCTCCCAACACTTCATTTAGCTCATTAAGTTGATTCTTGATAAAAATAAATAAATAAATAAGTGCAACTTTATATTTAAAATGTATTTCGGTCCAAACACATTAAGGACTTAAATAAGAGTGGATGTCTGCATTATTGTGAAAGACTAAGAGCACTTGGTCTTGTGCCGAACCCTTTGGAGGGGTCTGGGAGGTGAGCTTGCTGTGATGTGTTGGGCACATGAGGGTAGCTGATTCTAGGGGTGTTTGGGGTTGCCAGGAAGTGCTAGAGAGTCATATGATTTCCTTCATGGAAATATCTGTAGGAATGGAAGGTGTGTTGAGTGGTTCACTGGCAGAGTGGCCACTGCATGGAACAGGCTGGTAAAATGGAACAGGAAAAATATTGGTTTGGATATTTTAAGAACAGCCTGGAAACACACCACAATGAACTAGTGAATGGAACTCTGACAAAACTGGATGGGTAGTGTTGCTCATGCTTGAAGTACTTATATGTGTGTATGTAAGGATCGGAATATACTTGTAACAAATAGGAAACTAGAAGGATCTCATAATTTAAAGTCTATGGACTGTATAACCATGCCTGGAAGGAGCTAATAATAAGAATAAGCATCACAGCTTGTGGTCTCTCAAATAACTAAGCAACAGGCAAAAAAAAAAAAAACATACACAATAGTTATGTAATATATGAGTTTAGTAAATCTAGACATAACATATATAATCCTCATGTAAGATGAGGCAGTCTGCTGAATTTAGATATTAAAGACTTGATTTAATAACATGGCGTGCGTATAATAACACTACTGTCTTAACTTGTCATAAATGACATACACTACAATGAACATCAACAGGATGCATGATGATTTTCTTATATAAGTAAATATGGATAACAAGTCATGTAATTGCTTTAACTTGAATTGTAGTTTTTGTAACCCATCTTGAGCATATATATATATATATATATATATATATATATATATATATATATATATATATATATATAATATTTAAGCAGTTACCAAGGTAACTAATGTTTATACATGACATCAAACTAACAAAGTTGTTCAAGAGAAACAATAGAAGTCTGAACTTGAAATGTCACAGAATGTAACAATCATATTCTGAACAAATAGTATTAAATTGGCAATAGACACACAGTCTAATAAGATGGGCTTGTGTATAATAACAGACTACTGTTTTAACTTATCATAAATGACATACACTATATTGAACATCAAGGGGAAGCATGATGATTTTCTTATATAAGTAAATGTGCATAACAAGTCATATAATTGCTTTAACTTGAATTGTGGTTGTGTGACCCATTTTGACCATACATAATACTTAAGCTGTTACCAAGGTAACTAATGTTTTATACATGACATCAGACTGACAAAGTTGTTCAAGGGAAACAATAGAAGCCAAACTAGGGTGTCACAGAATGTAACAATCACATTCTGAACAAATAGTATTAAATTGACAATAATCACTCAGTTTAACCTTTGTTGATTATACAAAATAGAATGTTGCCATTTATATCTAAAAACTTTCAGTATATGCCATAAAATGGCAATTTATGAATATGGAAAGGGAACTTGTAATCATTAATCACAATACATGAAGTTGCTGTTTTTAACCTATAATTTCACTCATTTTATAATAAGAAATGACAGATATGACCAAATAAAACCAAATAAAAGAGGATAGACACTCAAAATAATACTGTAATCCACACGTAGAAGTCAGAAATGACAGATATGAATATCCTTATGTGTAGGAAATGGGGGGAAGAGGGATACACTGATAATTAAAATGCACTTTTATCAATGTTCACAAAAAACAAACTTGATGCTTTAAGTAAGTTAGCAACAAACAAAGTGATTACTTAAATGCTGACAAACAATGAAATATAACTTCTGATATATCCAGTAAAATACACTATATTATAAACATTAGGTATAAATATTATTACCGTCTATTTATATTAAGTAATAAGTTTTAAAAGACTTCATCAATAAGAGTGAATATGTTAAATAACTGTGTGCTATAATCTTTTACTGAGGTTTCATATATGATACATCCTACATTACTATGATTGAATTGCTTGTCATCTATCTTTCATGTAAATATTAATTGCTTATACAATAAGTAGACATTTATATTGTATTAAAAGTCTGTCTAATCTACAATAGTACTATATATGTTCAAAATAATATAAATATTGCTTATTCCTATTACAAATCTTCTCCATATGATAATTCAATTTATGGAGCTCAGATGTTCTGGATTGTCACGGTATGAGTGACAATCCGATGGACTTAGGTTTATCCATCAGATTAGGAATGCTTTTCAGTCCATAGCTAGTGTGGATCTTAGTTTTGTAACATTTATTAATTTAAATTTGATATTTCACAAAAATATTTTAGTATGCTTGACCAAAACACAACTTTACTGGTAAAGACTCAAAGTATAAAACTGATAATTTCCTTTAAAAGCTCAAACATATACTTTATATTTATCAGAGGAAATGCTTAATAGTCACAATAAAACAAAAAATACATAGTCTAAATAACCTAAGATGGATTTAACTTTATTATCTTTAAATACCAGTGGCTTAAACAATCCTAGCAAGAGATCAAATCTAATGAAATATTTAAAACTGAACAAAGCACAAATTGTCTTCCTTCAAGAAACTCATTTCAAAACAAATGACAATTACAAATGGAACCTTAAGAAATATATGATATTGGTGCAATCCATTTATAAGACAAAGACAAAAGGGGTAACAATTTTATGGAAAACAAATGTGATTAACCCAGAAATCATTTTTAAGTATAAAGATAAAGAAGGCCTTATGGCATTAATAATAGTTAAATATAATAACAGAATATGGACCCTAGCTAATCTATACTGGTTCCCAGTCATTGGAACAGGAACTGTTAAAAAACACTTGGATTTCATTTCCAATAATTATAAAGGCAACTTAATATTAGGAGTAGATTTTAATGATATATTTGATATTTCTGAAACTACAAATAAAAGACCACTGTGTACATCTGCTGTATCAAAACCTTTAAACAAGTGGGTAGAATCATTTCATATTGCAGATACATTCAAATTTACGGAAGATAAATCTTTGTTTTTTTTTTTCCCCATCAAGATCACAGATTTGGTACCAAAATTAGAATAGATAAAATATTTGCTGCCCATGACTTATACTCTAAAATCATTAATTTCTCAATCACTCCCTGCCCCTTTTCAGACCACAATTCATTGATACTAAAACTTCAAAATGGGTACAAACCATTAATCTTTAACTCCAGAATTCTAGCATATATAACTAAAATTAGAGTTCAAACCCTGGTTATTATCTGAATTACAGTTCTTCTTAGATATTAATTACACCACATAGATAAATATAAAAATGGTATGGGACTCATTAAAAACTTACATATATGGTAAAACCCTAACTTGGTATAAAAAAATCAGAGAAATGGATTCTGAATTATTAGATATACATTCCAAACTTTTGTCAGCAAAAGCTGAAAAAAATCCAAATAATTTGGAGATGAAAAAGAAAGAAGTATTAAACAATAAATACAATGAAATTCTAACACATAAAACTAGTTTAGCTTTAGAAAAACTAAAAATGAATACATTGGCCATTTCTCCAAAATATCTACATAATTTATCCACAAGAGTCAAAATACAATCAAATCTAATAACATTAAAAGTATCTTCCATGAAAAGAAAGGGAAAAATGTCTCAGATATAGGTGACATTCTTGATGCCTATAGAAATCACTATATGGAACATTTCCAAAAAGAAAATATACATATCACTCAATTAAATCTCGATGAAAAAAATGTTCTAATATAAACAAACAGAAAAATTAAAACTAGATCTGCAAGCACCCATATCCTATAACGAAATTACAGATACAATAAAAGAGGGTAAAATACTAAAACTACAGGTATAGATGGCATAATTATGGAAATATATAAACTTTTTTCTTCAAGGATACTATCCGTCTTCCATAAAACTCTATTAGAAATTCAGTCACAAGCTTTAATACCACCCTCTTGGAGATATTCCTTAATCACACCAATCCTAAAGGGAAACAAATCCCCAAACTTCTGTACCTCACATAGACCTATATCATTATTAAATAATGACTGTAAGATATTTATGACAATATTAACTAACAGAATGAAAATACCATTATCCAAATAAATAAATAATGATCAAACTGGATTTATATATCATAGACACACACATGACAATATTAAAAGGATAATTTGTCTTACAGATTATGTTAATAAAGAAAATAAAGAAACACTCATAATTGGCTTAGATATAGAGAAAGCCTTTGATTCCCTAAGCTGGGAATATGTATTCAAAATCCTAATGCTATTTGAATTTCCTGCATCCTTTGTTCTTCTCCTAAAGAATCTATATATATATATATATACAAATAATTTAGTGTATGTAAAGTTAGATCCTTTTACCTCTGAATCTATACATATAACAAAAGGCACTAAACAAGGATGTCCTATGTCACCAGTTCTATTTGCTCTGGCTATTGAAACATTGGCAGATTCAATTCGTGACAATATAAAAATCAAAGGAATAGGTGTTTATGAACAATACAATTCTAATGTAATGTTATTTGGTGATGACATATTACTAACTTTATCTAATACAAAAGAGACATTAGAAGAATTAGATATATTAATTTTCAAATTTCACATGACGCCTGGACTCTGTTTCAATAAATCAAAATCAAAATTTTTATTTTTAAATTAATAAAATAACTGCAGACTTAGGGGAATCACATCATAGGGAAACAAGATTCTACCTTAAAATATCTAGGGATTGAGTTATGTAAGGATAATAATGAAGTAGTCTCAAAATCTACAATAATATCATCAATGCAATTAAAATCTCTTTGGAAAAATGGAACAAATAATATTAACATTTGAAGATAGACTACAGTTAATAAAAATTGTTTTACTGCCCAAGATCCTATATATAGCCATGGCAATACAACTGTTACCAGAAAGGAATATACTTAAATAAATAAATTCATGCCTAATAAAATTTTTATGGTTTCCCAAAAGAAACAGAATAGCTTTAATACATCATATCAGACCATGGAAACAGGGAGGATTAAACTTTCCTGATATAGAAACATATAAAAGCATCAATATCTAAAACAATCTCAAATTGGATAAGTCCAAATTACTCTGCAAATTGGAAAGAATTACGAACTGTAATATCAATAGATTAATTTGATTTACAAAAACAAAATTCAAATAACAGATAAAAACAATTTGCCATGACACATATTATGTATTAATATGCAATATAACATAACTAAACCCACTAAAACTCATATGGTTAATAATTACATTGACTTCTTCTTCTTCTTCTGGCTTTTTCCAGTTAGGGGTTGCCACAGCAGATCACCTGTCTGCTCTTGATTGGCAGTGGAGTTTTACAGTGTTGAGTTGCCAGCCCAGCATCCAACCTTCCACAGAAGGCACACACATGCACACACTCATGCCTAGGGCCAATTTAGAGTGTCCAATCCATCTACAGCATGTCTTTGGGATGTGGGAGGAAACCAGAGCACCCGGAGGAAACCCACACAACCACAGGGAGGACATGCAGACTCTGCACAGAAGGCACCCCAGCTGAGAATTGAACCGGAGAACCTATTGCTGTGAAACAGCAAAGCTAACCACTGCACCACCGTGGCCACCCTTAATTATTACATTGACTCATTTAGGAAAATTATTAATGCAAATATAGATTTAAAAATCTGGTGTGATCTTTTAACACCATTTATAGTCACAAAGAACTTTCGGCATAAAATATAGAAAGAAATGCTTAATTCCTGGGAACAGAAAAAAGTTGTTTCTTGGCTCCAATGTAGCAAAGAACTAAAAGTTTTAGATATACAAGCAATAAAAACAACATACAAAATTCTACAACAGGACTGGCTAACTTTACATCGTATTCTGTCAAATTCACAAGATTTAAGTATAATAATTAATAATTCATCATTTAAAGAAATACCTAAATTTATGAAATACATATATGAAATCATATATAATGACTTTGACATGGGAAACAGTATTTCAAAATTTTACAAAATATTGATAAACTATAAAACAACACCCAAAACCTCATATTGGAAATATATAACAAAAGGACACTCAATACAGTTAACTGAAGATATTAAAACAAATATCTTATTATGGATAAAATATACATCCTTTACACAATACTGGAAAGTTTTTAATTGGAAATGCTTGCACAGGGCATTCTTAACACCAGATAGAATCAGTAAAATTAGTTCATCTATAAAAGGAATATGTTGGAGATGTGAGCAAGTACACAATGCAGATTGGAACTACATTTTCTTTGATTTGTTAAAATTAAGCCATTTTGGAATGGTATTAATAACTTCCTACAAGCTTTATTTAATGAATCATTTTATTTAACTAAAGCTCTTGTATTATTAAATGTGAACGAAGGTCCTCATTTGAATAGGTCAAACATGTATATAGTATGGACTACACTTGCAATTTCAAGGAAGTGTATAACAAGAAGATGGAATACAAACACAATACCAATTTTGGAAGACTTCTACAGCCTACTGAAGACCACAACATTATTGGAAATTAAAGAACTACGAATTTATCCAAAGCCATTTATCAACAACCCTTGGGGAAAACTCTTATCATTGCTTGAAACTATACAATAATTGATCAGACACTCTGATGATGGACTGGACACACTTATAAAGTAACTGTATACATTAAGATCTGTTATAGTGTCAGGCTAATGTAAATAGTGTACATAGTTATTTAAGAGGTCATGTATAAATACTATGGAATTCATTCAAATGTATTTGAAAAATAAAAAAAAAAACATTTTGAGAAAAAAACTTAAAATAAATAACTTCTAAAGTTAAAATAAATGATTCCTATCTGTACTGACAGAGTTTGTGCCAGATGATAAGCTGCAGTTATATAAACCTATTGCTGACCACTTTGAACAAATTAAATTCAGTTGCATATCTGACATCAAATCAGCTGAGATTCTTCATTATCTCACTTACTACACCAGTAGCTAGAAGCTCAACTTAGTCATGATGTCACAGAAGATATGGCTATCACATCAATGCCACAGCAGACAAAATCTCTGCAGTCCCAGTTATTGAAGCTTTGAAGTTAACATGTCCTCTCTTAGTGAAAACTATTTCATCCTTACTGTGTCTTTCGGCTTTTCCCGGTTAGGGGTCACCACAGCGAAACTCCGGTCTGCTAATGATTGGCAGTTGATTTTTACGTACCGGCTTGCCAGGCCTGACGCACAACCTTCAACGAAGGTACGCCCATTCACGCATGTCTCCATGCAGAAGACGCTCTAACTGAGAATCGAACCAGACAGCATCTTACTGTAAGGCAACAACGCTACCGCAGCACCACCACTGCGAGTAAAAACAATTTCATCCTTACAAAACTTCAAAATGCTGCAAAACTAACCACAGATGGATTTATCTGAGGAGCAGTTAGGAGAACTTCTACCCAGTTAACTGTGTAAACATTTAAAAAGTACACAGCAAATCTGGAAATGTTTACACTAGGCTGAGGAATCCACCTATCACTAACTCTCAGCATTATTTGATAGTTTTCTGGGATCTCCCCAAATGTGTTTTAAGTAGTTTAACTTTGTCAAGTTTTGTCTGCAATAATGTGAATGACTTTTATTCTTCTGTGGCATTACTGCTCAATATTTAAAATATGCAGACATGAAAGTGTTTCACTGTAGATTTTGTTTCTACAAAGAAGTTATATGATTTCTGAGAAATAAAAAAACTTGAAAAATGTATCATTGTGAGATATTGCACCACTGAATGTAGTGTTAACTTTGTAAAAAAGACTTTGCTGAATACATTGCTGTTCGCATCTTGTTTATAGCATTTATATTTCACAAGATATTTGCGTTTCTTTAACATTTCCTTTTTAATGTAATTTTCTTGGTGGAAATACTCAGGACATTAAATATATATGCATAACCCAAATTAAGTATTTTCTCCAATGGCTAGTTTAAATTATAGTCTGGCCACAGGGAATCATTTTGTTCTTTGAGTGATAGTTTTCTTAGGGGTAGGTAGTAACCCATATTTAGTACTTTGAAAATTATTGTGGCTCTGATTGTAATATGGAGCCAGTGGACTTTTTGAAGTACATCATTGATAAGAATTAAGATCTGCCAGTAGAGCAGATTTACAGCATATCTTTGACTCAATGCTCTGGAACTTTTTGCCGTTTTGGAGAGACTGAAGTCCAGTCAGTGATAAGGCAAATTCAACTTTAAGAAATCAAACATTTTTGGCTTTAGCTTTTCTTGCAGAAGGAGGAATGAGCTGAGAGATCCAATAACATAGTTTTAGGTGTGAGAGTGTCTTAAAGGTGATATTCTCTGTATGAGTTGTAAAGTTGAGGAGGGGATCAAGTGTTAGATTTGGTCATTTTTGTGTTTTAACATTTGCTATAAAAGTTCCATTTTAATATTTAACTAGAAGTAATGGTATAGAAGAGAACTTCTTTGGGGTTGCAAAAATTGTGACATTCTTTTTATGGGTTTAATTAGAAGTCTATTAGATGTCTATTTAGCTGTACTCAGTTACACAGGGATGAAATTTTGTGCTGTGCATTTGTTTGAAGAGATTTGTGTGTTTTGCTACTGCCAATGAGAAGATTGTCATTTGCATACATTATAATATTGAGATTATTGAGATTATCAAGGTCAAGGGTAATGTCACTGATAAATAAGGAGAACAGTAGGGGGCCCAGTACTGAGCCTTGTGTGACCCCACTGTTTAGTGTACCTGTATCTGAGAAGGTATTATTACTATAAACTTGAAAAGATCCCTCTTTCAGGTAGTTTTAAAACCATGAAATTGTATTGGCATCAAAGTTCATTTTTTAAACTTTGTATAGAACAAACCAGTCTCAAATGCTGTTGTCATATCTACAAATATCTCAGTTGGGATGAGGGTGTCTTTCATGTTACTATAGATAAAATCAGGGCTGTAATTAACACTGTCATGGTGCTAATTGAACCTATCATAAAGAAGGCTGTAACTGATTCACCAAATTAAAAAGATAGAGCCTTGGTTTAACATCTCATTTGGAGGTCAACACACAGCACCCCATTACGTTATATTGTGGTGTTAGCAATCCACCTAACTAGTGTGAGACTAGACCGCATAGCATTTTGCATCAAAGGTGAGTGCACTACCTGTTATGCCACTGACACCACATGATATGTGAAAAGTTATATAAAATTTTCTCAAACATTTTTGTTAATGGATCAAGATTGGAACTAGGTCTATATTCTTTCATTTGCGTGGACGAGTAAACCTGTGATAATGGGATGATGACAGAATGTTAAAAGGAGTTGAAACAGAAGCAGTGGTAAGGCCCAAGTTAAAAATGTGTGTAATAAGTACTCAATTTTTTTTTCAGCCGTTAACTTGAGGTATTTTGGATGAAGCCTGCTAAATTTGCAGCCAAAGTTTTTTAGTGGTTCATAGTGGAGCATGTACTTGGCTGCTAAAGACATACATTTTTTGCCTGGCTGTATCTAGTTGTGCCCCACAGTATGACCCATACACATGTGCAGTATTAAACAACATGATATTGAGGAACATTAAGAAAAATGTTGCATTTACCTTATAGAGTTTGTGTCCCTGTCAAGTCAGCATACACAGGTGTAGATGGTTCAGTAATCACTGTTCGATATCTGCTTCCATAGTGTGATGAGCCTCTCAACAACTCCCAGGGTTTATATATTGTGTGGATTTGGGCCTCTAGGCATGATGATTATGTAAATGAGGGAGCATATCATGAATGTTCCTGAATCACTCAATCGACAAGTTATGCCTAGAGGCGGAATCTTGCAGACAAACTTAGATGGCTTTGTGCACTTACCTAAACTCCTCAGAGACACTCATGGGCATCTTCATGATGAAAAATGGTTCCCTGCATTTCATAGTTTAAGTCTGTGAACTGTACACCCACTACAAAGCACTATCTATATAGTAATTACAATATGTGGTTCAGAGCCCAACAGTGTCTGCCATATTTCACACCTTCAAATTCCTTTTTCAATAAAGTAAAAATGGCAAGGTTCCTTTCACACATTGTTACGGAACAAGCTATTAAATTGCACTATAGTGCATGGCAAATCCCAGAATGGGTATGACATAAGACACCAGCCATGTTTCTTTGGCATGAGAAATAGAGTATGGCCATGCTTCTAATGACACCGGGTCATGCAGGATGTCCCAGTGGTGTTCACAAGCTTAAAACCTACTGAGACCATTTGCTGGCAGGCTCCTATGAGGGTAGACAGAATACTGTGGATGCCTAACACTGTCTCACCACGGCAGATACTGATGCCAAAGGCATTCCCCATAAGTGACAAACAATACCAGCACCACTACAGTGATGTGTGGAGGTACTATCTGACCTTCTTAGCCAATGAGAGGAAGAGGTCAAAGCAAGGGTGCCTGAGATATATTATAAGTATGTTGTAAAGATTTTGTTTGCTCTTTTCCTCTGCTACCAGTATGTAGTGTACAGTAATTGTCTCTCTGTTTTGTCCATTGCCAATAAGTTTTCACAGTGAATAACCTGGAATACTGGAGAATGTTGTCCCACCTTTCCAGGCAGAGGAATGAGTACAATTGTCTAATATCATATACTTAATCATGCCTTCCTCAGCATTAGTTTGCAGGTACATTATTCTCATACCTGTACATGCATTAGATAGGTTACCTATGGACAAAGTTGACAACTTTTTTCATTGTTCAGTTGCCAGCTATTGATGTCATTTCTGTCTATGTAGGATGCAGTTATTATTTGTCATGTTTATAGATAGGTTTGTGTTTCTAAGTGTTATACACAAGGTACATTTTATTGTGCACAGGCCAAAGCATTGCAGGATATTCTCATGCAGTCACATTAGTGCACTTGTTCAAATTATAACTAGTGCACTTCACAAGACAAGCAGAGGCAATGCAGTTAGTATACAGTTCTTCAAATCACCTGTCCAGTATGCATAGGTAACACATATCAACATATATCCCTGTACTGGCAGTAGTTGGCCTTGAACCTCAGTTCTGTATCTCCATATTAATAATGTTGCTTTTGTACTTGTACTACTACATTGTCATGATTATGCAGTAAAAGTGCTGCATTTCATTTTATTTCTTTTCCCTCCCTCCCTCTTTGTCCCTCCTCTTTCTTTTCAATACATTTATTTTGGTTGTTCTATTCTTTATCCTCATTTATTTTGCATTTCTTTACAGCAGCTGCCATGGCAGTGTGGACTATCAATCCCCACAGACAAACACTTCCTTGGACATCTGCAGGTGAGCCTGCTGAAGCTGCTTCCTCAGTACCATCCTCAGCTGAGGCTGATAAGCCCTAGAGCCCTACCCCTGATGAGGTTTCACTGGCCATAACAACTGTTGTTCCTGATGACGGCAATGCCAAGGATGAGTAATATGTTACCCAGAGGCAGTTTGCTGAGGTGATAGGGGAACCAGTGGGCCAGCGTACTGAAGTTCATATCAGCCACCTGGAAACACTCCTCTTACAACTTACAAAATTGTGTCCCTTCTTGCCACTGGCAACCCCCTCAAAGCCAGGACCTAGTAATGACAGAACACGAGGTGGTGTTCATACTCCCACTGGGTCTGAGACAGGCAGGATGATACTGGTGGCCATTAACATCATATGTCCATTCCAGTGTTCCCCTAAATTTTGTGTAATTGTCCTCTCTTATTTGTTGTCCAGTCCTTCCACTCAACATTGTCTTCCTTTTGTTTGCCTGTTGTCTTTAAATCCATTATAATCTTCCTCTATCAGTATATTAGAACCTCCCATCAGCTTTTTTGCCCTTGTTAACTACCCTCATTTTCTTCCCATACCTTCACCATCCATTCTGTTTTTCATTATCTTTCCCTCTTGGAAAAAATATAAGCATCTATCCTACAGAAAAAAATATATTACCCTTTCTTTCATTGCCACATCACATTAATTGCTACCTTTACTTGCTTTGCTTTACTTGCGTTTCCCTTTTCCTACTCTCCTGTACTCACATCCCATTCCTTTTTCCTTTTCCTATTGTCCTGTACTAACATTCCTACTATCCTATACTCCCATTGCCACCCTTAAAAATTTTTAGATTGAAAATATGCAGCGATCCCTTTAAGGTTTATAGTTCCCTTTATCTTTATGCCTGCCATGTACGTACATGAGCGCAATGAGCTGCATCAATGTGCTCACATAGGCCATGCTTATGAGCCATCCTTGTAGCATTCATCTGCTGCCACTGGGGAAGATGTTCCCTCATTGCAGGTCCTTCTCTTGCTGTGAGTGGGTTTCTTAATTAGCTGCTGTTTCTTCTCAGCAGTTTCCCTTTGTTAATGAGCTCAGAACCACGTCTTGCCCAGAGGGTAAACAGGCTCTGTCTCAATGCAATCACAGTGAGCACCATCTGAATCCCAGGGAGATTGTAATTAATATATTGCAAAAATGAATAAAGAAAGTTAAGTAAAAAGAAATAGAGAGTTACTTTATATCCTCACTGAAGTGACAGGTCCAGATGTCAAGAAACCAACTTTTTGAAAGGCTTTTGATATACAGTTGTTTGTATAAAGATCTCATAATGACAGGGGAAAAGTTCCAGACATGAGCAAAGTAAATGCTGAAAAACATCACCAAACAGTTGTTTGCATCTGCCCACCAAAATAAAGGAAATAGTGGAAGGATGTAAATCTTGAGCAGAATTTTGCATTTTGGAGATGTACTTAAAGTAACACCTACTTTTTTATTTAAAATTTTATAGGAGAAATAGCGTGAATTGTTTTTTGTTATCAGCTTAATTCTGGATACCTAAGAGTTCTTTTTAAACACTATAAAACAGAGTTATAGTGTCTGTGTCTAAATGCTTATAACTGTAAAATAAGGACAAAATGATGAATATTTTGTTAACATCCCAAATAGCAAGTTTAAGCCTATGAAGTGTAAAGATTTTAGGCAGCATATGTGCTACATTAATATTATTTGACTATGAACACATTATCTAAACAGGTTTACTGCCCTGCAGAGCTTCTTATCAGCTCTCCATGAACCTGCAGTAAACAGTGACTTTTTCATGGGACAAAGAAATGACAGTATCTCAGTCAATGTTTTTATCTTCATGCACAATAATTGCTGATTTAATCTTGAAACTGAACTAGAAAAGAATAACCTCCCCAAGGTTTTGGAGGAAATATAGACAATAGCCACCTTAAAAAATATGTAGCCATTATGTATGCAAATGCTAAGGATAACTACATTTTAGCATAGCAGCAAGGGAAGCTGGGAATTACTTAGAGATCAGTGTATGCCTTCTCTAGGTAGAATGGTAAATGCATCTGCCCTGTCATGAATGCAGTCTTGTTCAAAGATGAAATGGTCAATTAAGAAAACCTCTGCATCTGAAAATGAGAATTGAACTAGACCACATGGATGTCAGGGTTATTATAGGTTAGTGAAAGCATTTAGTTATTCAGCTGTGTATCTGATACTAGAATAAAGTATTTAAGGACCATGGATGAGCGTCAACAGCGTCAGGAAGTGAAGGAAGTATAATATTTGGTGAATGAAGAGGAGGGGCAGGGTGAAGCTGGACATTTCCTTTTTATATCATGTTCCTCCTCTCATCTGCTTGACCTTCTGACATTTCCCTGTCACCCTTCTAAACCAGTTTTCAACAATCAGCATGATTACAGCACCCTATATCACCCCGTGGGGATCTTGTGAATACCTTTAGGTGACTACATTTATGATCAGGTATTTGCTGAGGCAAGAGCCAAGTACTGGAGGAAGCATCATCTGGTACAGGTTTCAGATTTTCAGTTTTTGGCTTCCCTTTCCTTTGGTGACACTCACACAACTTCCTAAGGGTGTGAAGTCCTGCAGTGCCCTCCATTCAGAACTGCATTTCTGCACATTTAATCTAAGGGTTATCATTTAATTACAACTTTGCAGAACCAAGTGTATATCCATGGTCCACCTGTTTCATGCTGCATACTATATTCTCCACTAGGTGTCAGCACTGCAGACTGGACAACGTCTCTCACACTAGGATGGTTGAGCTGATATCAATGCTTCATCATCTCACTCCCATGCTTCTTCACTTACTCCTCCAGCAGCTATATAACCTAGTTTTTCCTGGATCATTGAAATCAAAGTTAGGACTTTACCTATCAGTGCTGTGCAACAGGCATGTTAAAGGGACATTCCTAACAGCAGTGATCTTAGACTGCAGAAAAGTATAGCGTTTTTACTCCTAAGAGATAAGGAGTGGTATGTCAAGCAGATTGTGCATAGGGATCATGCTTCTTGTTTGTTTGGATGGAATATTTTGCAATTTGTAATTAAGGAAATGAGGGAATGTAATAGGTAGTACAGATTCCATTAGAGTTATGATAGGTCTGGTATTGGAGGAGACAAGGGCTATAGAAAGAAACGTTGCTAAATATGATAAAGAATATAAAATGAGAAGGGGGTAGTGCCAATTCTATAGCAAAGAGACATTTCACCAGGATAATGTAGGAGATCTGAAGACTGTGCATCATAAGATATTATTAACAGTGAAAAGATTTAGGACTCAGATGAGACAGAGGAGAAAGAGAAAACAGTCATGAACTGCATGGAACTTATTAACAGACATGGCCTGAAGAATACCTTGGAGGTAAATACGCAATGCAGTATGATGGAGACTAGGCCTGGGATTCATTAATAGTTGTGCAGACATGCCTACAAGATGAAAGCATATTATCATGATGAGCAGCAGCTCCAATCAGATATGCATGCTGCTCATTGCACCTACATATGTGCAGCAGCTCCGATCAGATATGCATGCTGCTCATTGCACCTACATATTTGCAAGCACCTTTATGTGGCCAGCAATGGTATCCGTGGCTATGGAAAGGTGCTTGCAAGTATGAGCATAGAATGTAAACAAACCAGATCACTTATAGGCAATGCTCAGATATGAGCACACGCTGTAGCCTAGACATATTAAGGACAAGTACAGGAAAACAGTACAGAGTGAGAGGAAGTGAAATGGGAGGAATGGTACACTAACTGTATTGTAATGAATTTGAAGTGAACTCATATCCCCCAGGCAAGTGTGCCTAAAGTACATAAGTAACATTCCTGACATAAATCCTGCAATACTGATATAATGATAATTAAATCAATGACAATCCTGCAGTTATGCACATAAATAATAATGGACATGCTAATAAAGGATGTCGTAGAGACATAAAGCTGCAGTGTAACAAATTGGAGTAAAAATGTGATATACACGTTCATTAAATGCTGACTTGTGATAAATGCTTGCAAGGGCAGAAGATACTTTATGGGATTAATGCACAGAATATAGTTGATGCATATATGTGGAATTTATGTATGCATGTGAACAACAATGCCATATTATCACCTCAACATGTATACACAAGAGCAAAGGGAGACTACATCTGAAATGTCAGATAAATCAGAAATGGACATGCTTTTAGAAAGAAATGACAGTGGTTTCTGTAAAGGGGTTAATCAACTATGAACATATAATAGACAAGCAAGTGTTGTTTAGTTATGTAAATGATAAATGCTAATTAATAAACAACATACACATAAATGGCAAAGGAAAATACAGAGCAGATAACATGTCAGGAGTCAGTTTTGCCATTGCTGATCTGCAGACATGTCTGACATAGTAATATACTGCATGCTCACCTGGAATTACAGGGAACAGCAATATAACAGCAATTCAACAGCTGCAGCACAGTGGATAGTGTTGTAACTGAGGGCCAGTCACAGTTTCTGAATGGTCAGACAACATGCCATTTAGTAAGAAATGTTAATGGAATCACTTGTCTGCAATTGAGCTGTATAGTATGATGAAAACAATTGCAGTATTGATGACATGTCCGTAGGAGCACATGCAATACAGAAAATAATTATCCTGCGAGCGGGTAATGCATATGAACACTGAATGATGTAAGAAAAATTTGCATCAAGTCATTTTGAAACACATGCCAGAACAGATGTCAGACAGATGCATAACAGTTGTGGTCACCATATAAATATGCATATCAGTCATATAATGACCAATACCCTTGAAGGAGTTACAGCATTTTCCTACCATATAAGGCATATGGATGACCTACCCAGTAGGAAAATGCCTGAAAAAGGTAGCCCTTTGAGTGTTCAGTAAATATTATAAGTGTGTAGGCCATTGTTGTCTGGCCCTTTTTTCTGACAGACAGATGCTACCATATTCAAACCCCTGTCTGTTATACAAGGATCTCTCCAGACCCTTGTATTAACTACACATGCTGCATCAGATAGCAATGGACAATGATGCAAATAAGAGAACTGAATGTGTGTGTGAGTGCACGTGTGTGTGTGTGTGTGTGTGTGTGTGTGTGTGTGTGTGTGTGTGTGTGTGTGTGTGTTAAGACAGGAGGCATGGATATAATATGAACAATCAGATTTATTCACAATGCTGGAAAGGAGCTAAATGTTACTGCCCACATGAAAGTGAGTATTACAATATGACTGCTTCTTTGACAAGGAAGCTGTTTCCATCATGTAGGACACACACTGTCCTGGAATTGAACCACAGTCTATCTATGTAGGTATGCTTTGTAAGACAGTAGGCAATGCACATGCAGCAGTAGCACTCACACCACTATATGCTCCAAATAAACATTTCAGTGCACTGCATTCATAACCTGCGATGATATATCATTGTCCAACATAAAATTTAATATGAATAACTAGATATAATGCTGTTTATGTAGCATCAGAATATTTATGTAATGTTTCCCCTGTCAGGAATTAAACAGCAAGTCATGTGACTCTACTGACTAATGACATCTGGATAAACAACAAAAAACACAGTGAAAGTCTTAACACTAATATGATAATCCACCTATGTTAACTTATTACATCAGATGTATGTGTGGTCAACAATCTCTGAAATGAAAAGGCTGGTGGAGGACTCTCGCATTTTAAATGGACACATTATAACTGTGTCAGATGCCATTTATGCATTACAGTATAAGGCACAACAATGGTAGCAGGCACTGAAAGTGGATGTTGGGACACATGAGCATTTGACAACATACAATAGATGATATTTTACAGAATGAATGCACCACCATAGAAATGTCACTACAATTTTGAGATATGTCATTATGTCAAGGCATTACATCAAGTTATTGCTGCAAGGGATATGTGTGCCTGTAACTGCAACAACATACAGCATGTCATCTCATTCCCTCAAGCCAGATGATTACACTCTCTACATATATTATGTAACATAAATGTAATCACATCATCATTACTTTGAATAAAATGTCTGCTATATAACAGACTGTCTTAGCTTTTAGTAAGAGGGATCAACATCTGCATGTATACAAAGCAAGCATGCTTGATAACAGTGTTAGTGATAAGTACAGTTACAATAACACTGACACAATGTGGTCTGAACAGTAATGAATAGATCTGAAATAACTACTCCAAGATCACAAGCTAAACATCAGTGCCTGAATCTTAAGCACCACATGACCATGTTTAGGTACAACTGAGACAATGCACAGTTAAATGGATGGCATCACCACTGTTTATTACATGAAAAATTATGCTAAAAAGAGTTTGAAGTGCACAATAACACTTTATAACTACAAATCAAATATGTCTTTGAAGAATAGTATACACTTTATGAGGGTGAAAGACACACTCACAGCTGGCCTCAAACATCATACATACGAAGTTAACAATTTACAAACCACACCATCAAAGTCACTGAACACAGGAGAATTTACTCTCCAAATGTGACGTACTGCAGGTAGTGCCACTGTATACATAAATGTGATTGTGAGGTGGCCAATTGTATATGACAACAATCACTGTCACATTGTTGAAGCAGTGATAAAATCAAATCAGCTACCTATCCACTTACACCAACTCTACAGCAACCAGTACCACAGAACAATAATGAGTATAATTGAGACAGAGCATCTATGAAGGGATGATATCAGCAGTGTATTGCCAAGGAGGTGTATTTAGTAACATTATTTTTTCAACCATTAGGAGATGTATATAGCAAGATTTGCAGCAGGAACACCATATAGGACCCATCACTGTATCAACCTAAAAAACCTAAAATGGATTGAACTCCCCAACCTAGTTAGAATTACCCAACTCACTGAGGTATTTAAAATACTCAAATTCCCTGACAAATGTCCCTCACTTGAGAACTTAATCTTACCATATACTAACCTAAATAGTCTACGCTCTGCGAGCAAACCACTCCTGAAAATGGTCAAAGCTAATAACGTAGGAGGCGATGCACTCTTTACAAACGCTGTAGGAAAAGTCTGGAACTCTCTTCCCACTAGTATTCTTACCACTACCTCTCTACCCCAATTCAAAAAACAACTGTTTCACCACTTTCAGAAGCACTGGCTATGCCAATGCTCATTCCCTGACTAACAATTCCTAGGCTCTGATGTGGATTCCTTTCCTTTTTACATATCTAAATCCTCTTAAACTCTCTCCTGAATAAACTCTACTACAATAGGCCTTATCCATCAGTTTCTCTCTTAGGAATAGCTGACTTCATACCCCTTGATAAAGAATTTTCTCATGTTTCTTTTTATTCTGTCTAAATCTTGAAATGAAATTTTTAATAGTAACAGTATAAATATTTACTATGTCATTACCTTATTCATATTCTATCACATCCTTAAAATGTATTTATTTAATACCTCATTAGATCTAGTATGGAAACATTAGAATCTTCACTTGATTGTTTGTTTGACTTATTTTTAATGTTTTTTAATGTTTTTTATCTGTATTGTCTGGAGCTTTTCTCCCCGGGCCTCCGCTGAAAATGGACATGTATCCAGTCGGATTTCTCCCGGTTAACAAATGTTAAATAAAATAAAATAAAAAATGTAAAATTTGCCACTACAAATGTGTGTAAAACAATCATGAATTCACTGGCAGTCACACCTGTAGGTTAAACACTGCTGTATTAGAACATCCTACCTATCTAGAATGGTGTGAGACATGCAAACACCAGAGCAGAAGTCTGACATTTAAATAGTGACATTTTACTTGCAAAAGAATTACCTTCTCAGTGCGTTGAAGCCTAAGATGGGAAAGGTGGGTTAGGGAGTGGTGGAGTCATCTATCATTTTAAAACCTTTGTCCAGAGTAGAGGGTGATTGAGCACATGCTCACCTAAGCTGTAACCACCCTCACAAGTCTTCCATGATGGGGCATTGAACATGCTACCTAGCTAGGTTGCACAATCCAGAGAACACTGTATTAGTCTCAAGTGCCACAGAAGAAGTTTGATTTTTAATGATAGAGAGTGCACTTTTGTCAGGATGTTTGATAGAGGATGTATATGTAAAAATTGATATAAAAGAGCTGTGTGTGCACACACAAAGGAAATCTCTGTTACATATCAAACCTCCTACCTATCTACTTATACAATCTAGAGAACATTGCATTAGTCCCAAGTGCCACACGGAAAGTCTGACTGCTAAGTGTAGAGAGTGCACTGTTGTCTGGATGACCTCAGTGTGTCTCATAGAAGATGTTTCTATAAAAACTGGGATAAGGGAGCTGTGAGGACACGTAAATGCATTATTTTCAGGAGAAGTGGATGCAGATCCAAGTTTTACACACACACACCCACATCTTCCATGTGGAGTATCGACTCACCTGCCTATCTAGTTACACAATCTAAAGAACACAGCGTTAGTCACAAGTGCCACAGGACAAGACTGACCCTACCCCCTCTTAAAATGGACATTTGAATATTTGTAGAGTGGTACTTTACATCACAGGCTGTGGAACAAATGAATATGTGCGCAAAGTAAAATGTAACATCACTATAATTTTAACATGTAATGACATACTTCTCTACCGAAATATAGATACTGTCCTTTCTGTACATTGTGTTACTTAGAGGTACCTTAACACGTCACACATAATGGGATGACCTACACATTGAGAGCTGTACACCAGTGAATTATCATTTAAACATCCATATGACTTCATGTTGAGATGACTGCACAATTGTATTGTCTCATACTTGCATTATGTGCATTGGCAAGACAAACATGCAAGTCATACATATAACAGTGCACTGCATAATTACAGTTCTGGATTCTGTGAGAATAGGTTAACCATGCTGGTAACACAGTGGAAGTATAAACACTGTAGAGCAGACATATACTTTAAACAAATTACTTAAGTTAAGCTGAATTCTGCTGTTGATGGCAACGTGTAAGCACATGTGCTATCATACCTTGGATTGCTGAACTTACAGTGGTAATTAGTGGTACTCTGTGTTGCTCTGTGCTGACTTCCATGAACATCTGTACAAGACATGCTTCACAATAGGTATCAGGCAAATGAATATAACAGCAAGACAGTGATGTGTTAATTAAGGCTGTAGCCAGTATTTACACCCGCAAGAATCAAACAACACATCCTGAAATATATTTTCATCTTTCTGTATTCGAGCATTTACGGCATTCCAAGAAAAACATTTGTATATGAATATTATCTTACCACACTGAATAGAAAGTCATAATTGTGACAGCAGATTTCAGCAATGTGAATGTATGTGTTCATCTTCATTACCCTATTGAACACTGCAATCTACACATCCAACTCTTCATCTTGTTGAAAATTAAATTAAACTAATTAAACATAGCTTAGCACAGTGGCACAAAGTGAGACAGATTAATGTGGACAAAGGCCATTGAATCTCAAGATATTGCCATAAGCTGTGGACATCCATTTAGCCCTAGTTATATTTGTTGCCCAATGCCAGACAGTGTGCAAATACAGACTTGGAATAATAATGATACAGAAGAAGGAAGATACATTGGCAGGATCAAAGTAGATAATGGTTTCTCACAACAATATGTAGTCAACAGGTACATATAACAAAAACACTCAGTAACACTTAGCTAATGGCGGGAATAGAACCCTTGAAGTTATTCAGCACTCTCTCAGAGCACATGCACATTAGCTCATCATGCCACAAAGGAATCAGCACTTTGCCACATTAAAATAACACTACATACTGACAACTTAATGAAGCAGAAGGGGTGAACTAAGAGAAACAGTGACAGATGCAGAGAGGAATATGAACAGCATGTTTTGGGACATGTATGAACATCTGTTTTAGTCATACTTATTAAATCATCATAAATCTGCCCTGCTCTGTACAATAAAGTGCTTGCTATAGGTACAAATAAGGGGTAGGGGAGTGCAATATACATGAATACCTAAACAGGATAAAGTAGATCTAATAAGTCTCCCTGTTGGGGCTGCAATCGTTTTGAAAATTATGGCTTATATGTTCATAGGTTCATAGGACGATACTAAGCTATTAGCCGAGAGGCCCTTATAAGCCTAGCCAAGAATTTTGCCCATGTTCCCACAAAGTTAGCACCTCTTTCTCTTGTCCAGCAGGGACACAGGTGGGATCCCAGGGGTATATTTTCTGTTTCCTATCCAGTCGACCAGGTTCCGCTTAAAGAGGGCTAGTGAGGTACTCTGCTTGACATGGAGATGGAGCCTATTCCACAGATGGGGGAGTTTTTGGACACAAATCTATCCTGCCAGCAATTCTATTCATATCACAGACCAGGTTGAGGCCTTGCATGCAGGTTGCATGAGTGGAGTTTGACTTACAGATATGCAGCAACTCCATCAAGGCTGGGTCTGAGACAACCTTCTATACCAGACACAGGTCACCTCTGAGCAATCTGTACGAGACTGAGTAGAGAGACAGGGCTTTTAGCCTATCTGTATAGTACAGGTGTTTGAGACCCTGGATTTTCCTGGTCAGGAACCTCTGTAGTCTCTCCAGCTGCTACATGTGCTTGGCAAGGTACACATCAAAGGGGGCATTGTACTCAATAATGTGTCTGATAAATGAAGTACAGGAATGTTATGACCTCCTTGTTCCTGGATGAAATATTCTTCTTATGAGGTGAGACATATAGAAAGCCTTCCATACCACAGAGGCAAAATGATGTTCAAAAGTCAGGTTGCTATCAACCGGGGTGCCCAAGTCCCTCATGATGGATTGTGTGCTTAGTATGTTGCTATTAATGGATAATTATTTGGGACACCATTTTCCCCAAAGGGATAATGATGCATTTCTTGGCATTCAGATTGAAGCCATGCTTCTGGTATCAGTCATTAGTTTGGGCAAGGCCATCTTGGAAGATGTTCACATAACTAGCGGAATTTAAGACAGCACCCAGCTTGCAGTCATCTGCAAACTTGGTCAGCCACAGACCACTGGTTTTGTCTTGTACTGCAGAAAAGTATGTCCCAAACAGTATAGGCCCCAAGACTGATCCTTGGGGTATGCCACTCATTACGGGTCTACTACTAGAGGTGGCTTCCCCTACTTTGACTGAGACGGTTTTATCAGTGAGACAGTTAGCTACCCATCTGGTAACATACTGGTTGATGCCTAGCTGGGAGAGTTATCTATTATGCCTGAGTGAGGAATAATTTTGAAGGCTTTGACTAGGTCAAGGTAGGTGGTGTGCATTGTCTTCCCCTTGTCCATGGCTTTGGTGACTGTTTCGAAGAAGTTGACCGAGTTTAACAGGCACGATCTCCCTTTGACAAAACCAGAGTGTGTGGGGTCAAGTGTTTGGAGCTTGCCAATGTCCTTGTTTATAAGGTCCATGATAATGCATTCCATGGCCTTGCAGATCAGGCTAGTTAGGCTGATGGGCCTATAATTGCCTGGGTCGGTGAACGTTCCACTTTGAGTAGAAGGATGACAGTGGCTGTCCTCCATTCGACTGGGACAAAGCTGATGCTCAGGCTTTGGTTGAATAGGGTGCCTAATGTTGCTGAGAGGTCTTAATTGAGCTCATGTAGAATGCAGCCAGGGATGTTGTTGGGTCCCATGGAGGCTGTATGTTTTGCCTTTGGGAAGGCATTAAAGACCTGCTCCTTGGTGATGAGGGGAAGGAGCAGGTGCTGGAAATGTCCTTGTTTTCTGATGAGGGGATAGGGGGGGTGAAGTTTTCACTGAACCTGTCTGCAGCAGGTTTGCTATATCAACTGCATTTATGTATGTCGTGTTCTTGACCACCAGTTCAGAGCAGATTTGGGTGGTACCTTTGAGATTATGGAAGTATGTGAAGAAGGCCTTGTAATTGTCTTTAGTGGATGTGGTCAATTTGGACACGAAGATAGCCTTAGAAGATTTCACCAGTGACCTTATTAGCTTGTTCAGACAAAGGAGAGATTGCTTCCAACTTGGCACCTGCTCCTTCTTGGTATGGGACAGCATTTATTTCCTTTTATTACAGAGTTTGTTTACTGCTGCTGCCCATCAGAGAGGTTTACTCTTCCTTGATGAAGATGATTTGGTTCTGTCAGGTATTGCTGAGTCCATGCAGCTATTTAGGTGCTCATATAGTTTTATGGTGTAGGCTCGAACATTAGAGATAGTTCCAACTGAAGGGACTGTGGCTGTGAAGCTGCTTATACCTGCAGGTTTGGAAAAGTTTTTTTGTTTGACCCTGGTGGTGAGGTGGCTGAGGGTGTCAGGGGAGATGGTGACTTTGAAAGTGATCACTTTATGGTTGGATCTTACCAAGGAGGATGACACTGTAGGGGTGCAACAGTGGCTACTCATGTTGGTTAGTATCAGGTCCAATATATTTTCACCTTTCATGGGGGTGTCAACCAGCTGATCCAATGCACTGGCATTGACAAAGTCAAAGAGTCTTTGGGTGTTCATATTTGGGCTAGAATAGGTCTTTCACTCTATGGTTTGGTAGTTAAAGCCACCCAGCATCATGGTAGAGGGTTGTATCTTGATGGATTCAAGTAAGTCCAGATAGGTGGAGTGGGTGTCCTGAGTCATGGTTGGGAGACTTTAACTAGCCATGATTTGAATAGGTGTTTTGTCAACAGTTAACTGCACCTGGAGTGCCTCTTGTGTGTCAGACTGGTTGACCAGCTTGGAGGTGTGTATATCTTTGATAAATATTGAAACTCCACCTCCTTTGGCTTTGTAGCCCTCCATTTGGCATCTGAAGGTATGTAGAATAAGTAACCTGGGAAGACTGTAGTGCTCTCTACAGCTTTGAATCAGGTTTCAGTGCCTGCACAAATGTCAGCATTTTCCAGGGCAAGGAATGCTTGCAATGAGTACAGTTTCATGTTAAGACTCCTAGCATTTAGCAGCATTACCTTTAAATTTCATTTAGAAGAAATTTTCATATTGGTAATTTTGCCCTCGTGACTTTGCCTAAAAAAGACAATATGGAGGAGGCCAGAGCCTTTGCCAGAAGTCTGAATCCCAGGGGGGAGACAGATGATTGCCATCTCTGTCAAAGCATTGTGGTCTGTCAATCATGTCCCACCAGGCTGTCAGGTACTAGATCCCCTTTGAATGACACCAGAAACTAAGCCAAGTGTTAAAAACAATCATTTTCTGTTTGTACTGGGCCATCATTCTGGGTGATGGTAGGATGCTGCTTAAGGTTAGGGACATACCTGCTTGGGACACATATTCAGTAAGCTCAATCATGTCTCTCTTTATATAGTCCAGAGAGGTAAGTCTCAAGTCATTCACATCAACATTGACTATGACAGAGTCATAACAGTACCTGTTGTTAAGAGACTTGAGTGCGTGAGTGACATGGCAGATTCTAGCAACTGACAAGCAACTTATCATAACTTTCTCCTTGCATAGTCTGGTGAGGGGCACATCTGTGTGTCTCACAACAGTCTCCTATGACTAGTATGTTGGGTTTGTGCCTGGGCTGTGAGACACAGGTGTGTGTACTATGTCTGGTGTTTGGTGCTGAGGGTTGTGATGTGCATGTATGTTTTTGCCTTGGGAGTCTCTAGTTTAAGTATGTTTTTGTTGAGAACCAAAGAGTGTGTTGTACAGGTGTGGGTGGTGTTAGAGGTGTGGTGTTTGTGGTGTTTGAGCAGACAATCTTCTCAGTGCTAGATGTTCTGGCTTGTGATTAAGACTGCAAGGATTCTAAGTTCTTAATGTAATTGCATTATTCACATATTGTGTTCATAGGTGGTAATAGCAGAGGGTTGTCAGTGTACATGAGGCAGTTGCTACACTGTCTCAGGATGCCCATATCAACCAGACTAGCAGGACAAACCATAGGAAATTGTTCGTCTATGGTTGTCAGAATCTGTGGAAGAGAGGTCAGTGACAGTAGAGTTGGTACTATCTGAGGAGAGTACCTATAGGTGTGAGTAGGTCTGGATAAAATCAATACAGTAGCTGCAAGTGAGGGCCTTACTTACACAGGAGTGCTAGTAAGAGAAAAAAATGCAGCTGAGATACCTCAAAAAGGGTTAAAACAGTGCAGCAGCAGTGTGCAATACACAAACAAGCTCAAACTTGTGCAAACACTGTTTAGCTACCACAAAAACGAAAGTAAAATAGAAACACTGGAATTGACCAATCAACGCTTGTCCCTGAGCTCTTGCTGCACTATTCCAATGATATGTCAAGGAAATGTTTTATATGGAAAGAAATACAGACATTTGCAGTTAAAGCTATGACAAGAATATGAAATGTCATAAATTAATAAACTGACATACAGCTGTAATGGAAGACATGACACTATGCCTAAACATCAGGTTATAAACAGGGTAGTTCTGTCAACATGCCATGAAGGAACTCTTACTATAATGCATGCAGCAGTTTAAGAACTTTTATATTGTACAGTGGATGGTCACTAGCATTCAAAAGGTAGCACGCTGAGTGGTCAGCCCAATCAGAGTGCCCGTTGTAAATCTGAACATATACCAGTGTAAAAAGGTCCGGTCCCCCAGACTTTCTACCATTAATATCTGCAATAAAAAATGTACTTTTCTTTCATTTAAAAAAATATTAAAAAAAAAACAAAAAAAAACTGGAGATCCAAGTGAACAAGAGAGATGGCACAGAGAAAAATAAAAGGAAAATCTGGTACGTTATGCAAAATTAAAGAAACTTACCAGATTATCCTTTCATTTTTCTCTGTTCTGAAAAGCATCCCAGTTTCTTTATTTTTTATTTATTTATTTTCATAATTGAAAAAAAAAAAAGCAATGGAGATCTTCCTTTCTCCATTGCTTCCTTTACACAGCTCTGGTGTACTGCCTAAGCGTGGAAAAGCAAGTCCCATGCATATGTGCAGTACATCAGCAACACCCCAGGTTACCAAGGAAAAAGCAGAAGAGTACCATGGCACCATTATACAAAGACATTATTTAAGAAAAGTAAGTATTTTTTTTTTAATTATGTCATTGTATAATAGCAAAAACCAATTCAGTGGTGTGTGGTATATTATAGATTTACCCATGATTGGCTTTATTTAATCATTCGGGCTTCACCCTCATGATTAAACCACACCAACCATGGGCAAATCTTAAATATACCACACCCACATTGTCGGTTATTGCTATACTAACTAATTCACTCCAATGGAGTTGAGGAAGTTTACACTCTAACTTACAATGGGCGGAGCATAAGAGTTTTGACATAATCAAATTATGTCCTCACATAGGTTCATAGGTAGGTACTAGGCTATCGGCCCTAGGGCCTATAGAAGCCTAGCCAAAAGGTACCATGGCTTTCACCACCCAAGAAAATTATTTTCCTGTGCTCCTGGCGAGCAAAGCCACAGAGGTGATCCCCGGGGTGAATTTCCTATTTCCCTTCCACTCATCAAGATTTTTCTTGAAGAGTGCTAATGAGGAGCTTTGTTTGATTTTGAAAGGTAGTTTGTTCCAGAGTATGGGAAGTCTCTGGGACAGGAATCTATCCCTCCAGCATGTTCTGTTTATTGTGGTGACAAGGTTTAGGTCTCTAGAGCATGTAGCTCAGACGGATTGGGATTTCTTTAAGTGGAGCATGTCCAACAGCTCTGGGTTTGACATAGCTTTGTATGTTAGGCAGAGATCGCCTCTGAGTAGGCTATATGCAACGGAGTAAAGCTGGAGTTTTTTGAGACGGTCTGCTTAGGGCATCTGTTTGAGGCCGGTAATCCTCTTTATGAGGTATTTCTGCAGCCTTTCCAGTTGTTGTAGATGTGTTGTGAGGTACGTACCAAAAGGGGCGTTGTACTCTATAATGGGTCTAATGAGTGACGAGTAGAGGGGAACAATGACCTCTTTTTTCTTGGATGAGAAACCTTTTGTGATGAGGTGTGCCACGTAGAAGGATTTCCTGACTACTGTGACAATGTGATTATCAAAGGAGAGACTACTGTCCACCTGTGTCCCAAGGTCTCTTATCACACTTTCAGTGTTAAGTAGACTACCATCTATGTGGTAGCTCATGGGTACAGATTTTTTACCAAAGGGGATGACAATGCACTTTTTGGCATTGAGCTTGATGCCATGGCTTTGACACCAGGCATCTGTCTCAGTGAGGCCCTTTTGTAGGACGTCCACATCGTTAGGAGTTTGAATTATGGCTCCTAGTATGTAGTCATTTGCAAACTTCATTAGCCAAAGACCTTCTGTGTTAGCCTGTACTTCAGAAAAGTAGATACCAAACAGTAGAGGACTCAAGACTGAACCCTGTGGTACTCCACTTGTCACTGGTCTGAAGTCAGATTTGGAGTCTGATACTTTCACAGTGTGGGTTCTGTCAGTGAGTCAGTTGGCAACCCATCTTGTGACATAGGGATTTATACCTAGTTTAGTGAGTTTATCTATAATTCCAGAGTGGGGGATGGTGTCAAAAGCCTTGGCGAGATCTAGATAGGCTGTGTGAACCACCTTACCCTCATCTACGGCTTTGGTGACTGCTTCAAAGAAGTCAGTCAGGTTTAGGAGACATGATCTGCCTTTTACAAACCTGAACTGGGTAGGGTCCAGAGTTTAGAGATTACCAATGACTTTGTTTATAAGTTCCATGATGATACGTTCCATGGCCTTGCAGACCAGGCTTGTTAGGCTAATGGGGCGGTAATTCCCGGGGTCCATGGTGGCTCCCCTTTTGTAGAGTGGGATAACCATCACTGTGCACCATTCAGTGGGCACAAAGCCTGAGGTGAGGCTATGATTGAACATGGTGCTTAGGTGGAGTGCCAGTTCATTCTGTACTTCATGTAGAACGCAGCCTGAGATGTTGTCAGGTCCCATAAATGCTATGTTCTTGGCTTTGGAAAGTGTGGGTTTTATCTCTGCAGCTGTGATTACAGGAACTTTGCATTCTTCCGGTATAGAGATGGGCACTTTAGGGGGTGGGGGGGTTAAAGTTAGCACTGAACCTATCTGCCAGGATGTTGGCGATATCAGTTGGTTCTTTATATTTAGTGCCATTGTGCTGTAACTCAGAGCAGATCTGAGTGTTGCCATTGAGATTCTTGATATAGCTATAGAATGCTTTGTGATTGACTTTAGAATCAGTGGCAATTTTGTTTTCATAACTAGCTTTGGAGGATTTTATGAGGGATCTCAGCTTCTTACTGAGGCTGAACAGGGAGTTCTTCCAGTCATGGGATTTTACTCTTTTTTGTAAGTTTCTTTCTTCTGCTGTAGAGTTTGTTTATGGCAGAAGACCACCAGATTGGCTTCTTTTTTTTGGAGGATAGCATCTTGGTTCTGTTAGGGATAGCACAGTTCATGCACTCATGTAAGTGCTTGTAAAGTGCATTTGTGTAGGATTCGGCAGTTGCACCTCTATTGTCCATCTGCATGGGTGTTGTGAAGTTTGCCACTTCTGTCTTAAGAAGCGTGAAGTTGGCTTTGGAGAAATGTTTTACGGCGGTTTCCCTAATTTGGGGTGGGGGTGGGATGTGGATGTCCAGGCTGATTAGCTTGTGGTCAGATCTGACCAATGAGGAATTGACCTCGGGTGTGGAACACCGGTCACCCATGTTGGTAATGACCAGGTCTAGGATATTACTGCCCTTGGTAGGGGTGTGGATAAGTTGACATTTCAAACAAATGTTAATATCACTGGAACCATAGCGGTTACATATAAATGGCAAACACTTCAGCACAAACTATTTTTATATGGTAGTATCCTTTAGGTTATAGGTCTTAAACCAAATTTTATAAGTCACAGTATTTTGTAAACAACTTACAATATCTCAGCAACCACTCAAGTTACTCACATACTATCAGAAGCATTTTATTTATCCAGCTGAGGGCTTTCATGTGAGACTAAGGAGTTCTGCTTCTGTTACTTGGTTGTTCAGAGATTTAGAAAAATGTGAAAATTATATCTATATAAATTAATATCATAAAAGCAACAGTTAATATCTATTTACCTGCACTAGACAGTGGTCAAATATTAATGGAGTTGAGTTTGCCATTTTATGAGCTTTAAGATGAAATCTTTTAGAACCTTGTACATAGCATGGTTTGGGAATTATTGATGCAAATATGAACAAGCATATTTGATGCCTAGATTCATCAGTTTGCGTTAACTGCAGATGCACCTGGAGGTGTCACTCGGATGTAATGGGTTAACTGTTCCACAGTACTGCCTTTAGTCTGCCTTTGCTCTGTATTCCCATAGTGCAACAGATTTAAGAGATTTGTGTGAAAGTAACTGGACCACTGCAGATTAAACTGAAATCTTCAGCTTTTTCAATAAGAACTTAAATAGGGTTCATGGTCACTCAGCATTGCTGTGCTATGCTAAACTCCATGTAAATGACAAGGACATAAAGTAAAGGCTTTTCCATCAACCATTTCTGGCCATGTGTGTTGCGTCTCAATCTTTTTTTTTTTCAAAAAAACACACACCATGGAGCTATATAGTTGGTTGTGGACATAAACCCACAAAATGGTATGGGGCATTTTGGAACATCTTGGGGATATCAGGAACATGAATTTGCACAGCCCCATGGCAGAGCATTTTTACCAAGTACACAGAGGCTTGGATGATAGTTTTTTTTTTCAATGTATTAGCTAAATCACATTCAGTTAGAAAGGGGGACTTCATCTGCAAGCTTTTACAGCTTGAAAGTAAGTTGTTTCTAAATTATAGGACTGTGCAACCTATGGGCATGAATTTGGAAGTTAATTTGAACTTTTAGGGTCTCTTTTGTTTGCATATTTCAACAATTAAAATGTTTGACAAAATAAAATTCATTAGTCTTTTTAAATAAGACTATATGCAATGAAGTAATTCTGTATTTGTTACATCGGATAATATTTGTGGGTCATGTTATGCATTTAACAAAGGGATTTTGATAATGATGGTTTAACTAGCTATGTTCACTTATTATTTAATTGTTTAATTAAATTGAATAGTGGTACTTGTATAAAAAAGATCTGCTTGGTATAAGAAGTTATTCCATGACGGAGAAAAGCTGAGGTACCAGAAACACCAGCTATTAAATATTTTATAGCAGAGCGAACAGCTTTTCTCCATAGTATGTGTGTTTTGAATTTTATCTGGCTGGGAGATTTTACAGTGTTTGTCATGTTTTTGGAAGGGGCTGAAGCTGTTCTGAGTGTTTTCCTCACTGCAGCTGAGCAAGATCAGTTTTTGCTCTTGGATTTGCTAAGATAAAGAAAAATCAAGTTGGCTTCCAATGATCCCTGGTTGTTGGTTAATGGGGATGACGAACATTTGAGATTTGAACTGTTGGAAAGTTTAATGTTAAAAGAGGTAACACTTTTCTACGATACTAACGTATTGGAAAAGTACCTTAGTGTAATATTACTCCGAGGGGAATAAGGGTAGATCATTTGTCAGCTTGGGAGTTCACTGATGAAGAATATATCCTATTAGATGAATGGAAGGAAGTTTCATTGCAGTGCACATTGGGTTGGTTCCGGGTGCTCATTAAGTGTAACTTGAGGTCATATGAGAAAATTTAACATAATATTTTGCAATTTCAAGAGTCCTTGCTCAGTGAAGCTTCCAACATAACATTTGACAACAAAATGAAAGAAATCAAAGTGAAAACTGAGAAGGAAGAAACTGAAATCTTCACTCATAAAAGAAGAAGCTGAATAGAGATGTGAGGAGATGTTAAGAATGACCTTATTTATTGCTAGCAGAGGAAACCACATTAGAGAAGGTCAAAGTTTAGACCTTCCAAAGATGATCCACTGTTTCATGTGACCATTCAGGTTCCTCAGCAGAAACATCCTCCAGCAGAAAAAGTGTGTCATTTGAGAATATCCAAGTGGAGGAGAATATCCAGGCTGCTGGGTAATTAGAATAGCATGATAGCAGGGTGATTTTTCAGCAGAATTGCCAGGGAGAGGTCGAAATAACAGAGGACGAGGCAGAAGGAATTGGGATTTTTTTCCAGTACTGCAGCACAGACTGTGGAGTATTTCACTTTTTTGGACTTTCACGTTCATAATTCTCAAAGTAATTGTTTAAATGAATTTGATATGTTAAATATTATTAATTTATATGACATGGTTATTATCAGATGTTAGGTATTTGTTGCTTAAAGGTGCAAATTTTGTGCCTAAGAATTTGTCAACTTTGTTTGATGTTTTAATAGAATTTAAATATTTTTGCAGGAAGTTACATTTAATAACATTCTTTCAGTAATTGTTCAGAGATTGTGGATTTAGATGATTCATTACTGAATGTTTCACTGCATGAAAACAATTTGTGCGAAATATCATTCAAAGTGGTACAAGAATGTGATTCAGATGCACTTGTAGAAGATGTAAATGAAGGTGAAGGTTTTTGCACGGGGTATGGGAAACTGTTCCTGAATTCCCTAATGTTAAGAAATTTACACCTCCTAAAACTTCTATTACTTTAAGTAGTTTTGAAAGAATATTGTGTAAGAAAGTATAACCTGAGTATCTGAAATTTGTTAAGTCAGCAAGAAGTTTCAACTTACAGAAGGGGGAGTGGCTAGCTGTTAAATATCAGTATAACATAACTAATGATTACATTTTTAGGCAGGCAGACAAAGAGTGTAACTAGGTTACAATGTCCAAAATCTGCAAAAAATGGTTCTTGATTTACTTTTGAATGAGGAAGATTATGAAAAGTTGCCTAGGAACCCGGTGAATGAGTACGACTCATCTTTATTGGAAATATTAGAAAGAAGTGAAAGATTCAGTTTTCTGTCAGACTTAGATGTTAAGAAATTACATGTTAAAAAACTCAAGGATCTTATCTTTTATGTGATTCCTAAAATAGATAAAAACTTAATTACCCCCCCCCAGTAGATCAATAGTGTTGGGGGGGTTGTACTTGCAAAAGATAGGTAATTGTTTTGTATGCTCATTAGAAATCACATTTACAGAAAAGTCCATCTCACATTAAAAACACTGCAGATTTTTGTGACAGTGTAAAAGAAATTGAGTGGCAAGATGATTATTATTGGGCTACTGTATATATGTTAGTTCCTTGTATATCAGCATTAAAAAAATGGGGTTTGGAAGCTATGAATAACATGCTAGGGGATGGACCGCGTACCTCCTTCCTTAGTAAAATTTTAGAGTTGTGCCTCACACATAATTATTTTTGTTTCGGCAAGGAGATTTTTTTGCAAAAAGAGGGAACTGCTATGAGAGCACCATTTGCTCCCCCTTATGCTATCATTTTTATGGGTGAATTTCAGAAGAAGTTCATATATCCCACAGAATTTTTTCCAAGCATGTCATCATATACAAACATTTGATAGATGACTTAATTTTTATCTGCAAAGGGAATGAGTTATTTTTGGGGATTTTTAAATCGGTTAAACAAGAATCAGTTTGGTTTGAAATTTACCCATGTATAGAATAAACGTTCAATTAAATTTTTGGATGTGGTGTTATATGTAGGTAAGGATAGGTCTGTGAAATACAAACCATGTAAAAAAGTTGCAGCAGTGAATATTTTTTTACACACTACTGGCATGCACCCCTCCCCCCACATAATCAGTTCTTTACCTTATGGTGAACTTAAACATAGTTTACTAATACATCAGAAGCAAGCTTATTAGAAAGAATCCCATCAGAAGTAAGAGAGAGATTGCAAGCTAGAAGATATTCTCTGGACATGTTAGATAGAGCTAGGAATAAGTTGGATATAAATATGGGGAAGAAAACACAAGGAGGGATAATGAACAGCATTAACATTTAGTTATGTACTTACCATAACTTTGGATGTATGGGATCCATCTCGCCTACATTCATAACTGATGGGTTCGGAGACGATCCGTCGGCTCCGACTCGGCCACTATACACTAGAACGAAGTCTCTCATTGGCTGGGCTACCCCTTATCCCATAATGCACCACGCCTGCTTCCCCAGATCTTGTTTGTTCGCTTTCATACATACATACAGGTGCAGAACATATACCAATAACTGTAACCAACCAGAGCCCTTCCAGAGGAGAGCTTAGCAAGATCAATATTTCCTCCAAATCCAAAAGGTAGGGGGAAGGAGGGTGGGTATGTATGAATGCAGGCGAGATGGATCCCATACATCCAAAGTTATGGTAAGTACATAACTAAAAGATGTAATGGGATCCTATTTCGCCTACATTCATAACTGATGGGACAGAGAACCTAGCACCTAAAACCCCGGGTGGCTCACTGGAACACACTCCTGAGAACTGCGGAACCAAATGAAGCTCTGCCTCGGGAAGCCACATTAACCTTGTAATGAGAAATGAAGGTGTGCGGAGAAGGCCAAGTAGCAGCCGCACAAATATCATCTATTGAAATTTTGGAGTGAAAAGCTACAGAGGTTGCCATAGCCCTGGTAGAATGAGCTTTAAGTGGGAAAGGCAGCTCTCTGCCTGACTGGGAATAAATGAAAGAGATGCAATCCTTAATCCATTTGGCAATGGTGGTTTTGGCAACTGGTAGACCTAACCTATTCGCCGCAAAGGACACAAACAGTTGGTCAGATTTTCGTGTCTGAGTGGTCCTTTCTAAGTAAAAACGCAGTTGCCTGTGAACATCCAACTGGTGGAAGGTATATTCTGCTCTATTAGAGAAATTTGGAAAGAAAACTTGGAGCTCCAATGATTGCTGAATGCATAAAGGGGACGCTACCTTAGGCAAAAAGGATGGATTCAATCTAAGGGAAACTCTGTCTTTGTGAAAAATCAAATAAGGAGGAGAAGAACAGAGAGCCTGAAGCTCTGAAACACGCTTAGCAGAAGTTATTGCCACAAGAAAAGCAGTTTTCCACGACAGGAATTTTATATCACAAGTGGCTGCCGGCTCAAAGGGACGGGCAGTTAAAGAGGCCAGAACCAAATTCAAGTCCCAAGGGGGCACGGGATGAGCCATAGGAGGCCTGAGGAGCCAGGTTCCCTTAAGAAAGGACTTGCAAAGTCTGTTAGCCATTAAAGAAGGCTCTATAGCAACATGAAAATTAGATATAGCCGCCAGTTGAACTTTAAGTGTGGAAACTGAAGAGCCTGAATGAAACAATGAAGCTAGAAATTCCAAGACCTGCAGAACTGGGGCCGTAAGAGGATCAATGCCTCACTGCTGGGCCCAACAAACAAACCTTTTCCATTTGCTGGAATACAGCTTAATGGTAGATGGCTTGTGGGAAGAAGACAAGATGTGCATCACTTCCGAAGAAAGAGAAAGATCTCTAACTAAGGATGGAAGTGGAGTAACTAAGCAGCCAGTCGCAATGACCGGAGGGACAGATGGGAATGTCCCAACTGATTGGACAACAGATCCGGCATTGGGTCCAGAATCCAGGGGCCCTGTACCGCATACTTCTGAAGGAAAGGGAACCAAACCTGACGAGGCCAATGTGGGGCGACCAAAATCATGTGGCACCCGACATGAAGAGCCTTCTGAATCACCCTCGGGAGAAGGGGAATCGGGGGGAAGGCATAAAGCAGACCTGGGGGCCAATTGTGGGCTAAAGTGTCCCTGGGAGACTGGCCCTGAGAGGGTATCAGAGTGAAGAACTCTCTGCACTTCGCATTGTTGGGGCTGGTGAACAAGTCGCAACAAGGGAGATCCCATTTGGCGAAGATCTGCGCAGCCACTCTGTTGTTGAGGGACCACTCGTGGGGGCAACAGGAGAGTCCTGCTGAGCCTGTCTGCAATCACATTGGCTTTTCCCAGAATGTGCGTGGCTACTAAGAAATGTCGAGAGGCTATGGCCCAGCACCAAACTCTCATGGCCTCCCTGCAAAGGGGGTAGGACCTGGTTCCACCCTGCTTGTTTATGTGCCAAACTACTGACATGTTGTCGGATAGAATCGCAATAGTACCTTGGGGGAGAGCATGATGAAGTGCCTGTAAAACCAGAAGCACCGCTCTCATTTCCAGGATATTGATGTGAAGGTGCGCCTCGCAATCCTGCCAAGTGCCTTGGACAGACCTGTCCAGATAATTACCCCCCCACCCTATCTGGGAGGCGTCCGTGGTCACTGTGGCAACAGGGGGCTGAAGGGCGAAAGGACGCCCCCAGTCCAGGTTGGACCGACATAGCCACCAACGGAGGTCCTGACGGCAACTGTCCGTAATCAGAACTAGGTGGTTCAGAGGAAGTTCTTGGTATGACCATTGAACCGATAATAGCCATTGCAGCACCCACATGTGCAGCCTGGCTAATGGTACTAGGAGGATAGTTGCAGCCATCGTGCCCAATAACTGAAGAATCTGTCTGGCAGGAACTCGAGATTTGGGTAACAAATTTAGAACTTGTGATTGTAGAACCTGAATTCTCTCTGATGGCAAAAATGCCCGCATCCCTTTTGTGTCTAACTCTGCGCCTATAAAGGTGATACACTGAGATGGCCGCAGCACAGATTTTTTCCAATTGAAAGTGATTCCTAGCGAGAGTCCCAAGGTTACTGTGGCCCTCAGCGCTCAAATCAGTAGATGCTTGGAGGTGGCAGTGAGGAGCCAGTCATCGAGATAGGGAAACACTTGGAATCCTAGACTTCTCAAATGAGCTGTCACCACTGCCAGACACTTGGTAAACACCCTGGGGGCTGTGGTGAGACCAAAGGGCAGTGCATGAAACTGGAAATGACTGGTTCCTAGGTGGAAGCGTAAATGACTCCTGGACTCTTGACATATCAAAAGGTGATAGTAAGTGTCCTTGAGGTCTATGGAGCACATCCAGACATCCTTCTCCAATAACGGGAGAATGGACTGAAGGGTGACCATCCGGAACTTGGACTTCTTCACAAAATGATTTAAAGAGCTTAGGTCCAAAATGGGCCTTACGTCCCCTGTCTTTTTTGGCACCAAAAATAATCTTGAGTAAGTTCCTGATCCGACCTGGTCAGCGGGGACGGGCTGGATGACCCCTTTGCTTAGCAGCTTTGAAACTTCTACGGCTGCCAGATCCTATTGACTGGGTGGCACGTCCGGGATCCTCCTTGTAGGAGGAGGGGGCTTGAAAAAGGGGATGAGGTAGCCTCCGGTTATAATGCGAAGCACCCACTGATCCTTGGTTATCGATTCCCAAGCCTGTGGGTGTTTCGCAAAACGACCCCCGACCGGCTCCGGAGAAGCACAGCCGGGCAACATCCTAGGGATGTTGAGGGTAGGAGGAACCACGAAAGGAGTCGCGGTCTCCAGAGTTACGGGGGCCTCTGCCACCTCTAGGGCGGTGTCTTCCTGAATTCCCCCCCCCTGCCTCTGGAGGGGGTTCACTCGGTGGAGTAGAGAAGAACTTTTGGGATTTCCTGAACCACATTTTCCCTCCTCTTTGGGCCTTGGGATAAGGTCTAGAGGGAGCGGAAAAACGGGCCCCAACGGCAGTCAAGGTCTTGCCCTCCTGCTCACACCGAGTAAGTGTGTCCTTCACCTTGGGTCCAAACAAAGAAGACCCATCAAAGGGGGCATCAGCGAAGGAAGACTTAAAGGCCTCCACGAGTGGACACAAGCGTAACCAGGCTTGTCTCCTAAGAGCCACTCCTGTGCCTGCTGCTCTACTCGCCCCTTCGGCTGCATAGGAAATGAGCCTCATGGACGAGTTGACAATAGAAGATAGGGTAGTCATCTGGGTGGCTACGGTCTGTGCTAATGCCTCAGGAAGGTTACCCGCAAGGGACTCTCCTAACTCCTTGAGGAGGTCCCTTTGGAGCCTTGTAAAATGACAGAGATAGTTCAGCGACCGCAGGGTAAAGGTCGCTGAAGAAAGGGTATGCTTCCCGTACCTATCTATGCTCCTAGAATCCTTATTAGGAGGATGAATAGATGTTGAAGCCTCTGCCACGTCCTGCTGAGTGGCAGATGCCACCACCATAGCATCAACTGCAACACCCTTAGTGAGGAATTCCTTCTGGGGAGGGGCTGAAAGAAACTTATTGGGCCTGGCAGGCACCGGTTCCACCGTATCAGGATGTTCCCACACCCTCCGAGAGATTAGCTCCAATAACTCGTCGAAGGGTGGAGACACCCAGGAGGAGGAGGGCTGGGCCCCGAAGGCCTTGAGGAAAACTGACTCCTCAGCGGTAGGGGCTTTGGATTGCCAATCGCCTCTCTGTCTCAAGATCTCAAGGATATCTGAGAAGGAGACATCATCTGAGGATGATTTAGGGGACCCCTCTGCATCATCGAGGTCAGTATCTGAAGTGACGGATTCATCTTGGGAATCAACGTGCTTCCTCTTACACAGTTTCTTCCTTGGGGGTTCATCTGAAGCAGATTCAGAAGGACCCCCGGAAGAAGGGAACCCACCAAGGGGGTATCCTCAGGCCCTGGGGACCCACTGTCGTGGGAAAGAATGTCTCCAGAGGCACCAGTACCCAAAACTTGGGACGGTGAGGTAGAAACCTGCTGAACCGGCAAGGTCATGGCCAGCGCTCTCCTCATGGCCTCAAAAGCAGGACCTCCAGACTCTGCAGAGAGCACTTGCTGAGAGACCATGGCGGTACCGGGAATACCTGTGGCCGAAGCTCCAAGTGGAAGACTGGGCATCGAAGAGGCGAGCTCCACAGTGTTGCCCACGGCCCCCGCCGAGGAAGACCCGGTACCAAACCCTGACACCGAGGACAGGGTAGGAATGAAGGTCGGAGCAGAGAAACTCCGAGGGGTTCCCTGCTCCGACTGGATGATTCCGCTGCGTTCTACCTACACTGACTCCAATGGCTCCAAGGGGGTCGGAGGAGGAATCAGATGCATGGGATGTGGAATCGGCTCTGAAGCCGCGTGGGCCGGAGCCGAGATCATTTTAGTAAAAACTGGGGACTGGAACAGCCTCTGGATAACCCTATCCAAATCTGAATCCGACAACCTAGAGGATTTGGAGGAAACAGATTGGGGCCGAGAAGACTTCTGCCTTGGCTCCGATAATGCAGGGGATCGGCTCCGAAAGGGTTCCAGCACTATCGGACCCGAGACCGGGACCGTTTGCAACATTGTCAGTGCCGAAGGAGGCTCCGGAGCCAAGGGGGAAGAGTCTGAGCTGCACACCTCCAACGGCTCCGAGACCAAAGGAGCCGAAGTAGGTGATTGGCCTCTCGATGCACTAACCTGCGGCTCTGACACCAATGGAGCCGAGGGAAGAAGCACAGAGGAAGACCCTTCAGCCATCGGCTCCGAAGGCATTGGAGCCTAGGAAGAAGAAGTCGACCCTTGTTTCTTAGCTGTCGGATCCGACGGACTGGTCGGAGCTGACGATCTCTTCTTTTTAGAAGCTGGAGATGAAGCCAAAGCTTCCTCAAATGAAGGCTTAATCAGACCTCTAAGTATCAGCTTATTTTTTCTCTCCTGGAGAACCCTGGAGGAAAAAGCGTGACACACACTGCAAGTATCCTGTAAATGTTTAGGCCCTAAACAGTACACGCAGACAGCATGGCTGTCTGTAATAGACATTTTATAACTACATTTAGCACACTTTTTGAACCCTGATTTTTGCTTCTTAGACATTTTCAGTAGAAAAAACAGGTAACTGATAGCTAGAAAAAAACAGTAACTAAAGTATGGGCTAAAGCCCTCAAACTTAAACGGGCTTAGCCCGACACAACAGTCAAAAACACAGAGAAAGGAACTACGTGGGCTAAAGCCCTCTAACTTAAACAGGCTTAGCCCAAAAAGAATTTCAGTCACACAACAAGAAAATTAAATAACATACAATAAGGGCAAAGGCCTTCTAACTTAAACGGGCCTTGCCCAGTACACTAGTAGCGCGAAAGAGAAAAAAATTTGAATTTACACCAAACTGACCACAAACGCTCACAAAGCTGTTAAAACAGCTGTTTGTTTAAATTCTGACAGAAACCCTAGTCCCAAAAGACCAAAAGGTCAAGAAAAAAACACTTAGCTCCAGCCAAGTCGAGACCATGTCCGGCTTGAAAAGCGGCAAACGAGATCTGGGGAAGCAGGCGTGGTGCATTATGGGATAAGGGGTAGCCCAGCCAATGAGAGACTTTGTTCTAGTGTATAGTGGCCGAGTCGGAGCCGATCCCCCATCAGTTATGAATGTAGGCGAGATAGGATCCCATTACATCATGATGGTAGACAGGAAGGATATAACAGCAAGGTTTATTTTGCCACCAAGTATTCCCCCTTCTATGACAGTTTAAGAAATTTGGTTAACAATCTTTGGCTAGTAGTTTGTTATGATGATCCAGTGGGTAAATTATTCCCTAAGCAGGTATCATTCTCCTATGGTAGGTTTTTTTTATTTAAAAGAACTACTGAATTTTAGGGTTAGTTTCATGCCTTCAGAAGGGGTACACATGGGTTCATTCACTGGTGGGCATTGCAAGGTTTGAAAGAAAATCATAAATTTGTCAGGTTTAAAAAAAATACAAGAAAATGTATTTCTCTTGAAAGATTCAGTTGTGATTTCTGTAGAGTGGTTTATATACTTGGTTGTGGATGTAAACCCACAAAATGGTATGTGGGTCAGACTAAAGGTAAGGTGAAGATATGCATTTTGGAACATCTTGGGGATATCAGGAACATGAATTTGGACAGCCCCATGAATGAGCATTTTTACCAAGTGCATGCAGCCTTGGATGATATGTTTTTCTTCAGTGTATTAGCTAAACCACATTCAGCTAAAAGGGGAACTTCATTTGTACGTTTTTAGAGTTGGAAAGTAAATTTATTCTAAATTATAGGACTATACAAACTAAAGACATGAATTTGGAGGTTAACTTGAACTCTTAGGGTCTCTTTTGTTAGTATATTTCAACAAGTAAAATGTCTGACAAAAAAGTCATAAGCATTTTTATATAAGATTATATGCAATGAAGTAATGTTGTATTTCATACATTCAATAGTATTCGTACGTCATGTATTATGCATTTAACAAAGGAATTTTGATAATGATTGTTTAACTAGCTGTGTTCATTTATTATTTAATTGTTGAATTAATTGAGTAGTGGCACTTGTATAAAAAAATCAGTACTTACATATTATCGCAACCACATTTTTAATGGCCAGACCGATTGCTTCATAAGCATGCAATTGGGTCATTAATGGTGTACAAATGTTATGTAGTATCTGTTGTTGTACCACAACCCTGTTTTTTTACGTAGTGAATAAAATTTAGAAAACATACTGCTCGTGTTTGTGTGTGCACTTCATTCACAGTGTTTCTGTTATTTCAAGTCTGCCTGCTGCACATTTCTTTGTCGTGGCAGCACATGTTGTCACACCACTGTGATTCATTTGCTTGGGTACCACAGAATGAGTAATCCACATCATTATACCATGAATAAAATCAAACATCACTGTACCACAACATCTCTTTATCAGAACATACCTCCTTCACAAAGCAAGACACATCAGTGTTACCAAGTTTCTCAGTTAAACCCGAGCACAAAATCAGCTGTCAACATCATGCACCCTCCTCATGTGAAATCAGTAAGAATGTTGTGGTTCGTTTGAACATCGGTTAAAACAATGGTTAAAAATACTGCAGTTTACCTACAGTAATTTCTCTGTATCTGTGTTTTGCTTGTTTGCCAATTGCAAAGTACAAAGTGAAAGCAATCCAAGCGACAGTTGGCTAGCAGCCTTGATCCCTGAAACATGCGTTACTAATGCACATAAAGCTGGAAGAGGATTTCTGAAATTGTTCCTCTTCTTAAAAGTCATGTAAATGTTTGGGTAAGTACCAAGGAGTAAGAATGACATTTTACACTGGGTCATGCAGCCATAAATGTGGAGGTATGCACATTTTGCAACCGTGAAAATGTGGTTGCAATAATACGTAAGTAGCAAAAAATCTTTTTGGTCTAAGAAGTTATTCTGTGAAGGCTTAAAGCCAGAAGCACCAACTATTAAATATTTTATAGCAGAGTGAACAGCCTGGCTCCATGGTGTGTATTTTTTTAATTTTATCTGTTTGAGAGATTTTACAGTGTTATGTCAGTCTATTTTTAACAGATTAAATGTGGGTAAAAGGAGTAGAGAGGACAGTGGTAAAAATGGGGATGACAAGTAGAAGGTAGGACAAATGTGAAAGAATACAGGAATTTGCATGAGACTTGTTGGAAAGCCCCATAGCTATCTACTTTTTCACAATGTAAATGTATAATTGTACACACAGCTTCATGACTTTGCAGAGTCACCACATCATTGATGTGTGACAACAACAGAATAATGTTGTATGGCCGATTGGACAACTCACTTATGTCAAAATGACACATAGGCAAAGTGGAGAGCTATATATGGGGTGTATTTTCTTTGTGAGACAAGCACCCATGTGGGGTTGGGAAGAGGAATGTTGGGACAGGTGCTTAGGAATGAGTGGGCCAGGTAGGTAAGGATGGTTAGGAAACATCCACAGATATACAGGACATACAAGACAGACAGGGATGTTGATGGTGAGAAAAATGTTGGGGGACACCATGATTGGGGATAGGTAGATGACACCTGAGGAACAACCATGTCCAACTTGAGAACAGTAAGAATCTATTTCTCACCCTCAGAACTGTCATCAATGACTCTTGCAGCACCTTCTTGGGTATTGTTCAAAGACAAACAGCCTTGCCAACTGCATATCTGCAACTGAAAGCAGATTGACTCATTGACAGACACATTGGCACTAATGTCACACAGCAGTAAAGGTTGGAAGCATGGCTTTGAGCTTTGCCTTGTATAATGCTCAAACCATTAATATAGGTTCCAAGGTTCAAAAAATGGAATGTTTAATGGCATATCTTTTAAGAGGTGCAGTTTGAAAGCTGAAGGTGAACTATGATGAATTGTGACATAGTTTCATGTTGGGCTCATACAAAGTTAAATATTATAGCAACATCTTGGAAATGAACCCATGGTATAAAGCAGAAATTGAAAGTTACTTTACCAACTGACACTGACATTGTCATAGGAATACTACCTATCCAGCATGAAAATTACACATATAGTAATTTCTGAATGAATGGCAATACACTTCAGAGAGGCCTATATGTGTGTAATTGTAAACACTAGAATGTATTCCTTTGCAAAAGTCATTTCTTCTGTTAGTAAATATGTTTCAGATGGATGCAGTTTAATGTGTAGATTAATGCTGGTCATTTAATGTATTATTTATTTTATTTATTTATTTATTTGCAGTTGTTTAACCAGGATAGTCCATTGGGCCAGAAGAACCCGTTTTCAATGGAGTCCTGGTGAGAAAAGCTCCACATACAGATTACACAAGGTTAATATACAAACATCGAGTACATGAAGATTGCAGAGATAAGCAAGTCTAAAATTAATATACACACATAAAATACATGATGCCTACAGAGGTAAAAAACGGACTGATCAAAAATTGTTTCAAACAAAGTAAGGAGTTATATAAGAGAAGGAAACAAGAAATTGTTACTTGGGAAGACAAAAGGAAGGGAAGAGTGTAGAAGTAAGTGTAAGTTATGAGGGATGGGAGCAGGAGCATTCCCATGTGGAAGTTAGATAAGAGTGGAGTGATTTTTTAAAGGATGAGAGGCTCGAAGTGGTACGAATGGGGGGGGGGGGGGAGTTCCATAGGCGAGCAAGAGAATGCGATAGGAGGTATTGTCCTGGGGGGAGGAGGGGTCTGTACACTTCTATAAGGTTTTGATTGTTAGATCTGAAAAGTCTTTGTGTGTGGTGCATTTTAAAGGTAGTGGAGAGAGAGGGACAGAGGGAAGGTTGGAAAATGAGTTTATGAGCATAGGTGAGCTGAGTATAGGAGAGGTAGTTGGGAAGTTCAAGCCAGTTTAGTTTGTGAAGAGAATCACAGTGATGGGTTGAGGATTTGCTGCTAGTAGCGAATCTGGCTATTTTATTGTAACAGGAGGACAATTTGGTTTTGAGTGATGACTGTAGGTTTGTTAGAAGAGGGGCTCCATAGAGAAGGGAGGGTAAGAGAAAGGAAGTAGAAAGAGTAAGTTTAGTAGTTGAGGTGAGGAACCGATTGTGTCGGTAGAGCATGCCAAGTTTTTGGTGGGTTTTTTTTATGTTTAGTAGTAGATGGGAGTTGAATTTGAGCTTGTCATCTATTTGAACTCCTAGTAGTTTGGTTTCAGTTACTAGCTCTAGAGGTGTTGAATTTTGGCTGGTAATGGAGAATAAGTTTTGGTCGAAAGTCTTAGTTTTAGAAGAGTTATGTACATGCATACTTAACAAGATATGTGTTCTAGACTCATAACTGGGATATGTGATGAGTCATATAATTATAACAAAAAGATCCTGCCCATCATACATATGCAAGTGAATTTTATATTAAATGTAATCATTGTCATCTCATGAAACATTAATGATATATGCTAAACAGTATAGTTTAATTACTCAGGGTTTACTGATAAATTAATTGCAAGAAACAGGTTTAACATTATCAGCTATATTTACTGTTACAGTCCTATTCAAAAAGTTGTGAGAAATGGGCTTCTTACACTCTTTTTAAAAAGTGTATTGTAGTGGGATTCAAGTCCTAGATGAGCTGTATTATTTATTTAACATCTCTGCACTTGTACCTTGTGCTACAAAGATAGTTCTATAACACATGGAATTTCTCCTGTCAGTACTATCCAGATTGCTGAGAAAAGCACACCATTGCTAGGAGTGTTTGCACCAGATATATACATACATAAGTACATACAAATATTTCAAGCACAGGCATTAATGCCCTTCTAGCTTGCCAATATACCAAAACACTTGTTCCCATAATAAGTGTCCAGGCTGTTCTTTAAAATATCTAACCTAGTACTTGCTTTAATATAATTACTTAGTC